>NC_060144.1:419861457-420171933 GCF_021461385.2 Schistocerca piceifrons | reverse complement strand
GCTATTACGTGTTTTGCTTACGCTCAGTACTTTATATTTTAAGATACGAAAATGAACTGCTATAATTCAACGAACAACGTTGGTACAAGAAACTTCATTGAAGTCACATGAGCTGGAGGTTTAATGCAAGCTGTATAAATTTATGCTAATAGGAGGGAAGCTAACGACATGACATACCAACACTAGGTTTTGACCATTGACAGTTATTACACTGCATTCTTCGTGAGCAATTGAAATAGCAAGTGACACTTGACACAAGAAATACTCCACATGTTTGCTTCTGATTTGCCATGATTCTTAAAGTGGTGTACACACTGTGAATTATTACTAACATTCACACTCTGTACTCGTACTTACTTACTGAAAGTTATTCAAACTGAAGGCTGTTAGAGGTCATCTAGGCATTTCTTTTATTAAATGATGGACAAGGTAACCAAAATGTATTTTATGATTCATAATGAGTAGAAGATTTGGGTCAGATGGATTGCACAGAGGTTGTGTGTGGACATTGTGTCTTCGGATTGCATGGGATGATAAATTGAAGATTGCATTAGGATTTTATCTGTACTTGTTCGAGGAGACTGACTAGAGGAAAGAGTTGTTATGGAAGTGAAATGATATTGGCGATAAGGTTTATATGTGTCGACGTATTGAAGAGGTATTATTGAGGTATTGAGATTGTGTGAAGTTGATGATTATTGGAGTTTTGGTGGACAAGAGGTAAGGTAAATGATATTGATGATAAGGTTTATATGTATCGACGTAAGAGGTATTATTGAAGTATTAAGATTATGTGATGCTGATGATTATTGGAGTTTTGGTGGATAAGAGGTAGAGTAAGTGAGGAGCTTATTTTTTGTTGGTTTATGTGGAACAAGGAGGATGAAGATGGCAGACTAGAACACTCAAGTGGAAGGAAGGTTGTCTACACACACTTTGTTAAATCGATAAGATGTACATACTTTTTTTGGAGAGAGGAAGCATTTGCATATCTTGGCACACTGACAGTTGTTCAGCAACGGCACATTTTGATTTGGCTTGGCAAACATTGGTCTTGACATAATGACTATGACGTTGACTAACTGTTATTGACTGTTATACATTGCTGCCACTACTACTTGATACACATGATGAACATCAAATTTTGACAGAATTGCATTTACACAGTTAACACTATTCAATTACACAGTAGTACTTAATGTGGATGAAAGGTGAGTGAGTGTGTTTTGTATGTTTTCCTTTCCTAATCCCAAATTATTGGTACCGACCTATCTCCTAAATATTATTTTACTTGTTTGTTGTGGCTTGCACTGACACCCATAAATATTATAGGTTTACCGTTATTTGTGTATTGTAATAGTTAATATGACAATTATCTGATATCATTTGTGTGTTTATTATAATTTGTATGTTTAGTGTAAGAGCATTGATAATAATTTTGTAAAAGCAATTGTGTGTGCATTCAAACTGTTGTACGTGGGTGCCACTTGGAAATGTTTAATTTCTGTTGATAAACTCTGATGATCTGTCTGATTAGTGATAGTGAATATTATGGGCTGTTACCTGCACTTGTTCAACATGATGGGTGCCACTTAAAAATGTTTAATTTCTGCTGATGAACTCTGATGAACTGTCTAATTAGTGATAGTGAATATTATGGACTGTTACCTGCACTTGTTCAACATGATGGGTGCCACGAGAAGATGTTTAATCTCTGCTGATAAACTCTGATGAACTGTCTTCATTTTGTGGTGCGAGGTTAAATTTTTCTTTAATGAAAGTTTCTTCTTCTTCCAGTTTGGGTAACGGATGGCTAACTGTAGCTTTCGTTGCTTGTAACAATGCAGGAAGAGCCGGTTTGGAATCCTTTGAAACTCGGGAAATCTTAGCTTACCGTACTATACCTGTTTCTGAGATTATTATTGCTAGTGAATTGTATGGACTGTTACCTGCACTTGTTCAACATGATGGGTGCCACTAGAAGATGTTTAATTTCTGCTGATGAACTCTGATGAACTGTCTGATTGGTGATAGTGAATATTATGGGCTGTTACCTGCACTTGTTCAACATGATGGGTGCCACTTGGAAATGTTTAATTTCTGCTGATGAACTCTGATGAACTGTCTAATTAGTGATAGTGAATATTATGGACTGTTACCTGCACTTGTTCAACATGATGGGTGCCACGAGAAGATGTTTAATTTCTGCTGATAAACTCTGATGAACTGTCTTCATTTTGTGGTGCGAGCTTAAATTTTTCTTTAATGAAAGTTTCTTCTTCTTCCAGTTTGGGTAACGGATGGCTAACTGTAGCTTTCGTTGCTTGTAACAATGCAGGAAGAGCCGGTTTGGAATCCTTTGAAACTCGGGAAATCTTAGCTTACCGTACTATACCTGTTTCTGAGATTATTATTGCTAGTGAATTGTATGGACTGTTACCTGCACTTGTTCAACATGATGGGTGCCACTAGAAGATGTTTAATTTCTGCTAATGAACTCTGATGAACTGTCTAATTAGTGATAGTGAATATTATGGACAGTTACCTGCACTTGTTCAACATGATGGGTACCACTTGAAAATGTTTAATTTCTGCTAATGAACTCTGATGAACTGTCTAATTAGTGATAGTGAATATTATGGACTGTTACCTGCAGCTGTTCAACATTGCTGGGTGCCACTGATGGAACTGTTTCTACTGAATTGATGTCACTTGTTGCTGTCTGCACCTGCTCAAGATTGCTGTGTGCCATTGATGGAACTGCTTCTACTGAGATAATGTCACTTATTGCTGTCTGCACCTGTTCAACATTGCTGGGTGCCACTGATGGAACTGCTTCTACTGAAATGATGTCACTTGTTGGTGTCAGCACCTGTTCAACATTGCTGGGTGCCACTAATGGAACTGCTTCTACTGAAATGATGTCACTTGTTGCTGTCTGCACCTGTTCAACATTGCTGGGTGCCACTGATGAAACTGCTTCTACTGAGATGTCACTTGTTGCTGTCTGAACCTGTTCAACATTGCTGGGTGCCACTGATGGAACTGCCTCTACTGACATAATGTCACTTGTTGGTGTCTGCACCTGTTCAACATTGCTGGGTGCCACTGATGGAACTGCTTCTATTGAAATGATGTCACTTGTTGGTGTCTGCACCTGCTCAACATTGCTGGGTGCCGCTGATGGAACTGCTCATACTGACATATTGTTGGTGTCTGCGCCTGCTCGCCATTGCTGGGTGCCACTGTTGGAGCTGTTTAATTACTGCTGATGAAATGTTATGAGACTGCTATTTACACCTGTTGACCATTGATGGGTGCTACTACTGGAACTGTCAACTACTCTGAGGAGTGCTACTTGTTTATTGAACTATTGAAAGGATTTTATGTGAATATTTGTATAAACTGATTTTTTGTGTATTTACTGTTTATGAAATGTTATGAGACTCTTACCTACACCAATTTGACATTGCTGGTGCCATTGATTGAATGATACTTGTGTAAACTATAATGTAAAATCACATGTATGCAAGCATTTGTATTCCTTACTGTATTTTATATATTAGGTTATTGAAGGGTCAGTGCAAAGCCAAAATTTATCTAGTTATGTGATATTTACTTATTAATATTGTCTTTTATTTTTGTCTGTATTTTTTTGACGAATTTGGTGGTATTTTCACCACCAATGCTGGCAAAAATACCACCAAATTCTAGCACGTGGAGGAAGGGCATATGAAAGGTGGCTACACTGAGTCACAGCGCCAGAGATTGCGCCAAAGAGTATTATTCAGCCGCCTCCACTGGCAGTGATTGTTCAGAAGTTGTGGTGGTTAGTGCTTGCTGAGAGGATGTTGATAGCTGTACTATTTGAGGCCATGTCGTGTGCAGTTGTTTTGATGGGCTAGACAGCAGATGTTGTTCGAATGGAGATGTTGTAATCAACAGAGTGTATTTTTAGTCAATATATATGAAGGTAAAAACCATTTTTTTAATTTTTTTTTTAATTTCCTAACTAACAATGCCTCTTGGTCACAGGTTCAGTCAACAAAGCATCTGGCTTGTGTTCATGTATTGGACTGTAATTCGGGTTTTTATGTGCAATTATAGTATTTCAGCTTTTTTTCTAATTAATTCAGTGTAAATGGTACTTAAAATATCCTGTCTTATTGAGGAAGAACCGTGCCAGATGTGTACGTTGAATCACACTTCCACACACTTGTGCCTTGTTGTTTCGTAGTTTTTGTTTCGTAGCTTTTATAGTTGCTGGGGACTTAATTAATTAATTGTGTTAACGGAAATTTCCTTTCATTCTTTGTTGTTATTCTATGCAGTCAGATTGCGGAGTAAAACTAGTCAGGGCCAACCGGTTACGAGACTGCGTAACCGGACAGTCAGCTACTAAAATTAAAAATATGTGCATTTTATTTAATTAAGCCCCCATGCAACACATCCATGCCCGAGGCAGGATTCGAACCTGCGACCTTAGCGTTCGCGCGGCTCCAGACTGCAGTGCCTAGCACCGCTCGGCCAACCCGGCCGGCATGAAAGGAGAAAGTACAAAATGTTCAATGAAATAAGGGATACAGAAATGGCTGCATGAGAAATGTGAAAAAATCGAAAAAGAAATGATTGCCAGGAGGACTGACTCAACATAGAGGAAAGCCAAAAGAACCTTCGGTGAAATTAAAAGCAGTGGTGGTAACATTAAGAGTGCAATGGAAATTCCTCTGCTAAATGCAGAGAAGAGCGGATAGGTGAGTACACTGAATGCCACTATTAGGCTTAAGATTTGTCTAATGTAACAGAAAAAGAAACGAAAATCGATTTAGAAGAGATAGGGGAACTATTATTGAAATTTAAGAGAGTACTTAAGCCCAAACGAGACAGGAGCGATAGTTAACATTACATAAGAATTTCGGAAATCATTGGAGAAAGTGGCAACAAAACGTCTATTCGCGTTGCTGTGTGGAATGTATGTCTCCGGAGGTACCTTCTGACTTTCTGAAAAATATCGTCCACACAAGTCCGGAGACTGGAAGAGCTGACAAACGCGAGAATTATCGTATAGTCCGAATAACAGCTCATGCATCAAAGTTACTCAAAGCAATAGTATACAGGAGAGTGGAAAGATAATCAGGGATGTGTTTCATGACGATCAGTTTGTCTTTAGGAAAGGTAAAGGCTCCAAAGAGACAATTTTGACTTACGACAATATCAAACGGGGCCAAATTGTCGAAATTCTGAGAAAACTAGGGGTAAGCGACAGGGAGGGGTGGGTAGTATAAAATATACACAATAACCAGGGGGGAATAATAAGAATGAACAACCTAGAACGAAGTGCTCAGATTAAAAATGGTCTAAGACAGGAATGTAGCCTTTCGCCATTACTATGCAATGTGTGCATCGAATAAACAACGTTGCATATAAAAGAAAGGTTCAGCAATGGAATCAAAATTCATGGTGAGAGGATATCAATGAAACTGATGACAGTGAAGAGGAATTACTGGATCTGCTGAAAGCAATGAATAGTCTAATGAGTACAGAGTATGGACTGAGAGTAAACTGAAGAAAGACAAAAGTTATGGGAAGCAGTAGAAATGATAACAACGATAAACTTATTATCAGTATTGACGGTCACGAAGAAAATGAAGATAAGGAATTCTACTACCTAGGCAGCAAACTAAACAATGACATACGGAGCAATGGGGACATCAAAAGCAGACTACACTGGTAAAAAGGGCATTCGTTCCCAAGAGAAGTCTACTAGTCTCAAACGTAGGCCTTAATGTGAAGAACAAATTTCTGTGAATGCACGTCTGGAACACAACATCGTGTGGTAGTGAAACATGGAGGTTGGGAGAAGCGGGACCAAAGAGAATCGAAGCAATTTAGATGTGGTGGTACAGAGGAATTTTGAAAATTAAGTGGACTGGTAAGGTAAGGGGGGGGGGGGGCCTTGAACTGTGTGGGGAACCTTATGGGACTTAACTGCTAAGGTCATCAGTACCTAAGATTACACAACACTTAACCTAATTTATCCTAAGGACAAACCCACACAACCATGCCCGAGGGAGGACTCGAACCTCCGGCAGGACGAGCCGCACAGTCCATGACTGCAGCGCCTCAGACTGGTCGGCTAACCCCGCGCGGCAAAGGTAAGGGAAGAGGAAATTTTTCACAGAATGGGGGAGGAAAGATATATGTGGAAAACACTAACAAGAAGAAAGGACAGGATGATAGGACACACGTAAAGACATCCGGGAATAACTGCAAGGGTACTAGGGAGATTTGTGTAGGGCAAAAACTGTAGAGGAAGACAGAGATTGTAATAGATCAAGCAAATAACTGAGAATGTCTGTTGCAAGTGCTACTGTGGGATGACGAGGATTTTTGCGATTTTTGCGTTATCGACATTCATACTGGCAAGAAACTGGTCTGTAGGATTGCAAAACTTACGAGAATATTTTAATTATAAGTCTGAAGTCGGATAACAAACGAGAAAAGAATATTTCTTCCTGTGGTGTAATTACAAATTAACGATTTCGGAGTTTCCCTCTACTTGTTATATGAAACCTTGCTTCTTGCCAAATTTATTGATTCTAGGTGAAAGGCAAGTACTCCACAGGTTTGATGAGTGAATTTCCGAGCATCAAAATGTGTGAAATAAATGACCGTATCTTTTGACTGAATTGGCTTGGAAGCTTAAAATTTTTACACTGTTGATGGACCATCGTCCTTAGCATGTGACAAATTTGAAGTTGATACGCCAGACTGTTCGTGGAGGAGGGTCTTAACAGAAGGAGAGACAACCCGACGGATAGAAAATGACAATTTTTTCTTGCGAAATAATTAAAATTAACAATTTTTGCATTTTTTCCTTTATTTGTACTGTGAAGCATTGTTTTTAGCCAAATTTAATGATTTTAGGTCAAACAGAAGTACGCTATATGTTTTGATGAGTTAGTTTTCGGGTATAAAACATGTGACGTAATAGCTTTTGATTGAAATGAGTTAGAAACTTAAAAGTTATTCGTCGCCAGCATACCTTAAACCTTAATATGTGACATAAATTTGCACTTGAACGTCTACTAATTCCTGCAAAAGAGGATGCGTAACAGTTGCACAGACAGACAGGCACTCCTATAAGGATTCAGCTTTTAGAGATTGAGGCGTGGAACCGTAGAAAGAAAATTACTAATGTGGGCTTTTATAATTTTCACGTCCTACATAATGGTTTCTTAAAATAACTGCATCATCCAGGATAGGATGCTTCTGATCTGATTCTGTCTGTACATGAGTAACGTTTCCAGTGGTTGGCCGCCAAGAAGACTTCTTAGATGTACAGCTAATCATCGTGTGGTGCAGTGCTTCTTGTCATGTCCGTGCTTGCTACGAAAATGGGATGGGAAACAACGCCATATGCAACACACTTTTTTTCCTGTTTTGTTTCACCTATACATGTTTCAGCACTTTTGTGCTATCTTCAATCGGGTTAATTTTTATTTTCAACTTTAAAACTGTAGTTACATGTTAACATTTATGTTGTTTATAGCATTATATCAAAGTTCCATCTATAGCTTAATTGGCGAAAAGTGAATGTATGCATTAGTTAGCGTGATGCTATTGTCCATTTATTTTGGTAGCTGTTCTGCTACACAATATACAACTTTTCATCTCCAAACAACAAAACATAATTTATTTTTCTATTTGTTATGCATTTACGAACGGAAATATGACTGTATCAGGTTTTCTGTGTGTAACGTACAGTTTTGAAATTGTGGTGCATTCTGTTGTGTTATTGGCGAATATATATATATATATATATATATATATATATATATATATATATATATATATATTTCTCTCTCTCTCTCTCTGCCCAGTCCTCGACACACACACGCACAACCACGAAAACCATACACCACTGACGCCAAACACAATTCAAAATCACGCACCTCACCCATCGCAACGCGCTATGAAACAACTGAATACCACACAGCCACAACAACACGTAATGGCAGCAAAACCTCTGCCTATGTTTTGATACATCGAAAAAGTGCAGAGCCAAGCGACCATAGGTCACGAAGGAAGCCTATTTACTTTGCCAACATCACAGGGGAACGCACCCCAATTTCAAAACTATAAGTTACAAAAACCGTGATACAGACTCACTTCCGTTCGTAAATGCATAACAAATAGAAAAATAAACTACGTTTTGTTGTTTGCAGATGACAAGTTGTATACTGTGTAGCAGAATAGCTACCAAAATAAATGGACAATAGAATCATGTTAATTAATGCATACGTCCACTTTCCGCCAAATAATCTATAAATGGAACTTCGACATAATGCTATAAACAACACAAATGTTAATATGTAACTACAATTTTACAGTTAAAAGTAAAAATTAAGCACACTGAAGACACCACAGAAGTGCTGAAACATGTATGGGTGAAACAAAACAGGAAAAGGGGGTCTTTCATAAGGCGGAATTTCTGATCCCATAGATGTCCAGAATTTACTGGGATTCCTTAAAGCACAGCCCATCGAGAACCTAACTCTGGGAACAGCTGCAGAGAGTGTGCTTCTTTAGTGGGATAATGCCAGAAAGTACTTCTTCCATTTTATTCCTGCAAATATGTCTGCTATAATTCCAACATTGGATACACACACATTTTTCAGCTTCTGAAGAAACTCACAATGAAAGCTGAACTGACATTTGTTTGCTTCACTTCATAGCGAAATAAACAGACTCCTTCAGGTGCTGCTAACAAGAACTTAAACCAATAGCATTGAAGACTCAGGAAGCTTCAGAAGAAATTTTATAGGAATTCAGTTTTCTGCCCCTACAGGACATGTTTTGTGGTGATATTGTTACAGCAGCTCTTTAGGAAGTATTTGGAAAGAAGCGCCTACCGTTCCTGACGCAAGTTAAGAAATGTTTTATGGCGGCCCTTAAATTCATTCTTCTTAAAATCAGTCTTGCAAGGTAATGGAGTCTGTAGAATTTTCTGTGTCTTCATCCATGTAACAGAACATTAATACGAAGTGTCAACGATAGTGTGAGCAGAGAAAAAGCATTACCGCTGGATATTGATCCCGATCAGCTAGTGGATCAACGGAAGTTTCTCCAGTTGGAAACCAGCATTACTTTAGGCTGTGTTACAGCAAAAAGCCTTTAAAGGATCAAGACTTCTCCAGGCCTCGCTGATAGGTGCTCTTCAGGTCCAGAAAGAAGTTCGGAATCAGAAACAAGATGCTGATACTCCACGGTCTAGGGTTATTAAAAAAAAAAGTGCTTTAATGACAACTTTTGCTACTAAAAAATCGAGAATTAAATGTGTTTATTACTCCATTGTAACTTTCTACGCAATTACACACTCATATTTTTATCTTATCTTACTTTCATAATAAACTGCACGCCGGCCGAAGTGGCCATGCGGTTCTAGGCGCTACAGTCTGGAACCGCGAGACCGCTACGGCCGCAGGTTCGAATCCTGCCTCGGGCATGGATGTGTGATGTCCTTAGGTTAGTTAGGTTTAACTAGTTCTAAGTTCTAGGGGACTAATGACCTCAGAATTTGGGTCCCATAGTGCTCAGAGCCATTTGAACCATTTGAATAAACTGTACAAAACTTATGTAATCATAAGTAAACAGTCTCCAAACCCTACCCAAAGTCTTGTATTTGTTATTAATATTGGTGCTGTACATAGAAATTTGATACAGTAAAAAAAAAGTAAAGTAAGCATGAAGGATCTTTCTTTTCACAGATAACATAATAAAGATTAAAGGAACGATTTCTTCTTATTTGTCAACAGTCTATTATGATCTAAAGTGCTATTTTCATTGGAGATATTTTTCTCTTTACAAACATAATACACATGTCAAAAAAAGTTTTGCATCACCCCATTTCCCAGAACCCCTGAAGGTATACGTATCACAGACACAGTCCCTTTGACTGTTCATAGATGTCACTAAATCCGCCCAAAGATGTAAACAACCATGCATGAGCAGCGCCTAATAGACGGAGGGAGTCTGACAGCCGAACAGTTCCAGTTATTCCACCAGGAAGGAGGTACATGGCTCGTGGTGTCTGTAGTTCAACCATGCCTAGACGGTCAATACCGCGATTCCATCACGTCCGCATCTTTACTTTGTGCCAGGAAGGGCTCTCAACAACGGAAGTGTCCATGCGTCTCGGAGTGAACCAAAGCGATGCTGTTCGGACATGGAGGAGATACAGGGAGACAGGAACTGTCGATGACATGCAACGCTCAGGCCCCCCAACGGCTACTACTGAAATGGATGACCGCTACCTATGGATTATGACTCGGAGGAACCCTGACAGCAACGACACCGTGTTGAATAATGCTTTTCGTCCAGCCACAGGACGTCGTGATACGACTCAAACTGTGCGCAATAGGCTGCATGATGCGCAGCTTCCCTCCCGACGTCAATGGCGAGGTCCATCTTTGCAATCACGACACTACGCAGCGCGGTAAAGGAGGACCCAACAACATACTAAATGGACCGCTCAGGATTGGCGTCACTTTCTCTTCGCCGATGAGTGTCGAATGTCCTTTTAACCAGAGAATCCACGGAGACGTGTTTGGATGCAACCAGGTCAGGCTGAACGCCTTAGATACACCGTCCAGCGACTGCAGCAAGATGGAGGTTACCTGCTGTTTTGGGGTGGCATTATATGGGGCAGACGTACGCTGCTGGTGGTCACAGAAGGCGCCGTAACAGCTGTACGATACGTGAATGCCATCATCTGAACGATAGTGCAACCATATCGGCAGCATTTTGGCAAGGCATTCGTCTTCATGGACGACAATTCGCATCCCCATCGTGCACATTTCGTGAATGACTTCCTTCAGACCGAGCGAGGTGATGCACTGGTCAGCACACTGGTCTCGCATTCGGGAGGACGACGCTTCAGTCCCGCGTCCGACCATCCTGATTTAGGTTTTCCATGATTTCCCTGAATCGCTCCAGGTAAATGCCGGGATGGTTCCTTTCAAAGGGCACGGCCAACTTCCTTTCCCATCGTTCCTTAATCCCATGACACCGACGACCTCAATGCCTGGTCTCCTCCCCCAAAACAACCCAACCTAACTTCCTTCAGGATAACAACATCGATCGACTAGAGTGGCCAGCATGTTCTCCTGTCATTAATCGTATGGAACATGACTGGGATAGATTGAAAAGGGCTATTTAAGGACGACGTGACCCACCACCCACCTACACTGAATCGCCGCTGCGGAGTGGGACAATCTGGACCAATAGTGCCTTGATGAACTTGTGGATAGTATGCCACGAAGAGTACAGGCAAGCATCAATGCAAGAGGACGTGCTACGGGGTAGTAGAGGTACCGGTGTGTACACCAATCTGGACCACCACTTCTCAAGGTCTCGGTGTATGGTGGTACAACTTGTAATGTGTGGTTTTCATGAGCAATGAAAAGGGCGGAAATGATGTTTATGTTGATCTGTATTCCAATTTTCTGTACAGGTTACCTAACTGTCGGAACCTAGGTGATGCAAAAGTTTTTGTTAAAGTGTTACCTTTTGTTAAATTTTACTTCTTTAGTCGCTTTTTTCACGTTCAAAAATTGTTGACCGCCCTAAAAGACCGTCGCCACAGAACTGTGAATGACTGAGAAAGGCGGCTATATCGTTTCTTAATGTGTGCGTTAGAAAAATATCGTGAACAGGAACGTCTGTTGAAAGACGGTTATGTAATTACTTTTTAATGTCCTAATAAGTTACATGTTTTGTACCATCATACATAAATTACTGGTTATAGTGAACTTCTGCGAAGTCAGCTACATTACCTATTACACTTGTACTAAAGAATGACTTAACATGCTCACACATAGCCCAAGAAAGATGATAATGATTTCACACAACGGACACCTTGGATTTAAGAAGCATGTAGTTGAAGGTGGCGTAACGGAAGCTGCATTAGGAGTTATTTAGTGGCACCAGCCATTTACCTTTCGTTCAGTACACACCTACATTTCGATTCTAGTTATCTTCTGGGGTAGGAATGTGTGGGAAAATGGAGGCAGGAAAATGTGGTATTATAATCATTTACTGATGATAAAAGATTCTTTGATCACAAATGGTGACAATTTAATCATTCAAGGAATTGTCATCTAATGCATTGGGTACCACATCTACAATACAGAACATTGTAACCACACACTGGGACACGCAGTTTAACATTAGTTTCAACTTCATAACTATTCAGTAATTTACAGGCGCCCTAAACGCATATCAGTAAACGCATATCAGAATCGAATGTGAAGGAAACATTGGCAATGTCGTGCCTAGAATCAGCCTCGCAATTCAGACACTGAAGGTACGAAATGGATAGGACAAAATCATTTAAACCACACGCGCTCAAACAGTGAGAGAGCAGGCAAGCTTTGTTCCTACATTCTAATTCCACCAAAGTAACCAGTAAATAGTTGTAAGGGAAGATGGACGGTATTGTGTCTGAGGTGTGTCGAGATAAAATTTTTGTTAGTAATCGACAAATAGTTATTGAAATAAATTCTCTGTGCACACAGACATTCATCTTGTGCATAATTTCACACTCTGCAACATCTGTAGCGACACTAAACGGAAATGATTAAATCAAGATCATGTCGAGGCCTAACGGACAAAGTACTAACATCAGAAAAAAGGTATATTAACTGAAGTAGTAACGAATTTAACATCTTATTCGCCACACAGCTCATGAGGTAATATGTAATTTGATTAGCAAAATGGAAACTCATAGTGTGTAGTGCTTCGGAAAACGCTCAGACGTGGTGTTACTTTAGAAAGAAACAAGCATGCAACATTAGGTTAGTCTCAGCACTAAGAACTAAGGAAATAACAATAAAAAAATGGAACAACGGAATGTTTGCGAAAGTTACCCTTACATAATGAAGCTGAAATACACTATAAAGTCGTTGATGATGTGTTGTACATGTACAGACAAGAAAATGATTAGAATTCAGATAAATTCGATGATTTATTCAAAAGAAAGAGCTTCTCAAATTGAGTAGGTCAATAATGTGTTGGTCCACATCTGGCCCTTACGCAGGCAGCTATTCGTCTTGGCATACTTTGACAGAGTTGTTGCATATCTTCCTCATGCATATCGTGGCATATTCTGTCTAATTGGCACGTTATATCGTCAAAATCACGAGCTGGTTTGAGGGCCATGATGCTCCACACATTCTCAATTGGAGAAAGATCTGGCAACCTTGCTGGCCAAGGGTTTTTCTAGCACGAAGACAAGTGATAGAAACTCTGGCCATGTGCAGGAGGGAATTATTTTGCTGAAATGTAACCCCAGGATGGCTTGCCTTGAAGGGCAACATAACGGGGCACATAATACCGTCGACGTATTGCTGAGGTGTCAGGATGTCGCCGATGACAACCAACCGGGTCTTGCTATGGAGAGAAATGACACCCCAGACCTTTCATCGTTGTCGGGTCCAATGGCGGGCAACACTCAGATTGGTATCCCACTGGTGCCCGGCGCGCCCCCAGACTCGGGCGGACTCGAACTTCCGCCGGGAGCAGCCGGAACAGTTCAGAGACGATGATTATTTGATTCAGCATGAGACTGCACGGTGTCATAAATCGATATGAGGCAGTTGTCTGTGAACAATAACAGTCCTGAAATGGACCGGCTCGCCGAGATGCCCCACCTGAACCCCCTGAACACGTGTCAGATGAGTTAGAATGTCGACTTCGCTCCAGACCGCAGCGTTCGACATCACTACCTTTTCTGTTTCCGGCAACTGAGGAGGAAATGGGCTGTCATTCCGCCCCAGTCATTCAAATACCTGAGAGATTTCTCAGCAGAGGTCAGTCCATCATAAAGGCGAGAGGGCCGCGGTGGCCGAGCGGTTCTAGGCGCTCAGTCCGGAACCGCGAGACTGCTACAGTCGCAGGTTCGAATCCTGCCTCGGGCATGGATGTGTGTGAAGTCCTTAGGTTAGTTAGGTTTAAGTAGTTCTAAGTTATAGGGGACTGATGACCACAGATGTTAAGTCCCATAGTGCCCAGAGCCATTTTTTCCGAAAGGTGACGTTGTAATGTTATAGTGTGTCTTTACTTATTTCCTGTATTATATTTGCTATACAGTAAACCACATTTCACCAGCCTAATCATGTGTAATGTCACTGGCTTAGCTATTTTTATGTCGCTAGTAGGGACACGTATGACTCCCCTTACGCACTAATTTCTGCATGAAGTGGATTTAGAATTACAGCTGCCTGAGCGTGATGGCCAATGACCATCGTATCGTTTCTCGCCTGGCCACATGACAGCCTCGAAGTGTCACTAAAAGATGAATTAAAACAATTTTTGATTCCGGCGCACAAGTGGAAAAATTACATCGTGTGTTGCAAGTACATGGAGAAGAACAAAAATAATTTCTCGGGTGGAATGCAAAGGGAACCGTGGCAGTTCTGCATCATCACTTCAAAACTCGAGTATGATCGGCACGTTCACTGTATGATTAGAAAATCGATTCTGCTTCATTTCCACTTACGTCCTACTCAGTCATTACATTGTCGGCGCGAAACAATGGTGAGAAACGCTGTAAGAATCGATAAATTAGAAATAATATTAACGAAATCCGTAAGGGGACCTATGTGCCACTCGTAAATCAAAGCGTCTCGTAAAATGCAGATGTCTCTTCAATAAAGTGGGCGTCGTATGCTTAAACATGGAAGCACTGATGATAGAATATGCTAATGATCTACGCTAGTATCCATTAAGCTGAAATTCATTTCATCACTCGCATGGATACATAATTCTAAATCGAATGCAAAATAAGCATTTAACCACTAGATATCTGAATTGATGCAGTGGCTACCAGCATTTATGTTCACACTAAATATCGTAGACATATGTACTAGAAATGTGACATTGTCTATGTCGAGCTTAAGGAAGATAGTAGCCACTTTTGAATTCTATATATATCTGTTTTGTCTACAGAGTGACGTGTACATCGTAAGGGTTTTCGGGAACGGCGTTGTAAATGATTGCCTGTTCCTACAGGACGTATACCAATGGTCGTCCAACTGTGGCCTGCGGGGCGCATGTGGCCCGAATCAAGTATTCGTGCGGCTTGCGGTTTTGACAGTATTTTATAATGCGAGTTAGGATCGGAATGTAACGCGCAATAACTTTTTTCTCCCCTGGTATTGCAGGCTGGAAAGTTGAAATTTCATGGCAATATAGTTTCATGTCCGCACTACATAGGGTATTTTGTTTTCGTATGCAGATTTGGCGAAAGAAGCCTGAATTACGAAACAAACATGGCGCTCATGTTACCGTCGCCAACTTGTGAAGAGCAGCGATATAAAGTTCAATGTTTGTGTGCCAACGGGGAAAAACCGAGTGAAATTCACAGGGACATGCGTGGCGTGTGTGTGGCGACGACTGTATGGACAGTAACAGTGTCTGCAGGTGGTGTGCGCTCTTCCAAGAGGAGGTCGTATGAACCTAGTCATTTGCCACGATCCGGGCGGCCGGTAACAGCTGCAACTGTGCAGAATGTCGGAGCCATCGAGGCAGCAGTTTTAAACGATAGGCGTGTGCAACTGCAAACCTTATCGCAGCAGTTCAACATTTCCTTTGGTGCGGCGTACTATGCTGTTCACGATACGTTGAAATTTCGTGAATTTATTGCTCGGTGGGTGCTTAAGAACTCGACAGGGCAGGCGAGTGACGAGAAGCCTTGTTGACTTGACGCGTTACATCTCAGAAGGGAATGACTTTCTGAAAGGAAAGGTCAGTGGTGATGTTTAGTGGGCGTGCCGCCACACGCCTGAAATCAAGCAGGCTTCTATAGAGCGGAAACATGCTGGTTCCCCCATACGAAAAATATTCAGAGTGACACAATCTGCAAGGAAATTGCTTGTGACAATTTTCTGGGATATGCATGGTGTATTATTGGTGGACTTTCCTGAACACGGGACCACCACGACTGCTGCAATATACATTAAGTTACATCGAGTCCTTCTACATCTACATCTACATATATATTCCGCTAGCCACCAAGCAGTGTGTGGCGGAGGGCACAATTAGCGCCATATTCCCCGCACCCTCCCCCCCCTTTGTTCCACTCGTGGATCGCGCGAAGGAAAAACGACTGTCTGAACGCCTCAGTACGAGCTCTTATTTCCCTTATCTTTCAGTTGTGATCATTGCTCGATTTGGAAGCTGGTGGTAATAATATATGCTCTACATCCTCGGTGAAGAGTGGATTTCGGATTTTAGTGAGCAGCCCCTTCTGTTTAGCGCGCCGTTTATCTGCAAGCGTGTCCCACTTCAAACTCTCTATGAGATTTGTAACGCTCTCGCGATGGATGAATGTACCAGTCACGAATCATGGTGCTCTTCTTAGGGCCTTCTCAATGTCTTTTATCAGACCCAACTGGTAAGGGTCCCATGCAGAGGAATAATACTCCAAGACTGGACGAACTAACGTATTGTAAGCTATTTCCTTTGTTGAAGGACTGCATCGCTTCACGATTCTACCAATAAACCGCAATCTAGAGTTCACCTTAGCCATTACTTGTGTAATCTGACCATTCCATTTGAGATCATTTCGAATAGTCACACCCTGATACTTGACGGACGTTACCGCTTCCAAAGACTGGGCATTTATTTTGTATCCGTACATTAATGGGGATTTTCACCTTGTTATACGCAGTAGGTTACGCTTACTAATATTGAGAGATAACTATCAGTCATTACATCACGCATTTATTTTCTCACTGATTTGTTGACAACTTTCGTGTGATACTACTTTCCTGTAGACAATAGCATCATCGGCAAACAGTCTAATGCCGCTGTCAATACCATCAACCAGATCGTTTATGTAAATCGTAAAATGCAGCGGACCTGTTTCGCTCCCCTGGGGCACACCTGAAGTTACGCTTGTTTGTGTTGGAGTCTCCCCATTCAGGACGACATACTGCTCCCTGTCTGTTAGAAAACTTTCTATCCAACCGCATATGTCATCGGATAGACCGTAAGCGCGCACTTTTTGTAGCAAGCGACAGTGCGGAACTGAGTCGAGCGCATTTCGAAAGTCGAGAAATGTGGCATCAACCTGAGAGCCGGTATCTAGAGCCTGTTGTATATCATGCACAAAGATGGCCAGCTGTGTCTCGCATGACCGCTGTTTCCTAAAACCGTGCTGGTGTCTGCAGATGAGCTTCTCAGAGTCTAGGAAGGTCATTCGCGATAAACACCGCAACATTAATGCTGATGGTGTCAAACTTCTTCAAGATACTGCTCGCCCCCATGTTGGTGCTATGGTTCGTGAGAAAATCATATTTGGGTGGGAGGTGCAGCAGCATCCACCATTCCGTCCGGACCTTGCAGCGCTGGGCTCTCATTTGGTTGGTCCCATAAAGAAATTTCCGGCCGGTTACCGCTTTGAGATGGATACCGAAGTGAAATCAGCAGTCCGCACATGGTTATATTCCAACCAAGCGCACTTCTACCAACAGGGCATATTGAAACTGGTTCCACGATAGGAAAAGTGTGTAGAGAACTTCGGTGATGATGCAGAAAAGTAGTTTAAAAATGGAAGTCCATTTGTGATCTCTTTGTATTGTTACCTAACAAACTTTTTGGTTATAAATTTATTTTGCGTCAGTCTCCGATCTTGCCTCGTAATACGCATATAGCAACTAACAGCCTGATCCATGAACGTCAGCTAATGTTAAGAGCTTCTCGAGAATGTAATTTTCTTGCCCAGTAACTGACAGATACTTTCGGGGACAGTAATACTTTACGATATGCTTCATTCTAATTACATCTCTGAACTCGGCCGTGAGCTGAGTGAATTGTGGCCGCTTACGTAAGGGGAAGAGGGTTAAGTACCGCGGCCACTGCTGCCTAATGGCAGCTTAGAGGGGAACAGTTTTTTTGTTTGTCTTCATGCGTACACGACTCGTACCGGTCGGCTGCTAAGGTATAAATTTCAAACGGAAGAACTGGAATTATCAAAGGGCGTTAAACAAACAGTCAATTTCAAAAGCGATATTTATTTGTAGCAAAGAGAGTGAGATTACTTTAAGGATGTTCTGATTCAACGCCCTACATAGAATGTAAATAATATTCAAAACAGTTAAAATCCATGATTGTGTTTTATACTGCCTAATGCATTTAGATACGAGTACAATCTTTGTTGTCAATTCATTAATCATCCGCTTACATAAGCAACGCAACAACAAGTCGTCAGAGAATCACCGTGTCACAACTTTGGGGTCGCTGAGGCTGGCAACAATGTGAAGCAGAAAGGATGACGCGAAGTGTTCCGAATGGTACCGACGTTTAAGGATAGGTACTTTGGAGAAGGGGGAGAATTTATCGCACCCTAACTATTGCAAGTCTATTAAGGGCTCGTAACATACTAACTTATGTCGGTTACAAATTAATAATAAGATTGAAATGGCACCCCACAATGCTAGTACTAGCTCTTGTGTAAAAGACTTTGACACACTGATATATACAGTAAATACTCCTTCACAAGTTTAGACAAACAAGTTAGTCATAGTTTTCTGTTCATATTTACGGGAACAAAATCGCAAGAGAGATGGCATTTGTTAGCTTATGTAACGGAAGGATTTTTCAGGTATATCAAGCATTCAAATGCTGCGTTGATCTGCAAGTTCTTTGCTTCTGATTCTATTGCAATCAATGACATGATGTTTATAACCGAAAGTGAATAAATAATACTTAATAAGGTACACACCAACCGAAAATTACTGTCTGTACAGAGATCACATCTTCATCTGGTAAGATGAGATCACAGCACAGTCACAATATAAAGCCAGCATCCTCATCCTCATAATAGTAATTTGACAAAAAACGTTTTTTGTGGCTAAGAGCTCTCATATTGGATGAATATATTCTGGGTAATTTGCGTTTCGTTTTAAGAAAGCCTAATTTTCCACGCATCTCGGAGCTTAAGGTGCCAAATTTCCTTAACTTCTTCTCAAATGCTCGAATGATATAGTCTGGGTATTTGGCAGCGGTACTTGGTACTTTTGCTTCTTCCCCCCCCCCCCCCCCAATCCCCAACCCCTTTGAAAGGGTGGTTCTAACGCCCCCAGTGCTTCTTTCTGCCTAGCAAGTGACATGTGTACCAAGTTTACTTAAAGTCGTTCCAGTAGTTTAGAAGATGTTGAACATACACACACACGCATACATGCTAAGATAGAGAGATTCAGTCTGCCCTTCTAATCTTCAACATTCTCCTATAGCCTTAAATTTGAAAAGCTTCTATTGTCTTTTTACCTGAACTGTATATCGTCCGCATTTCAGTTTTTAGACTAATTGCTGTACAAAAGATAAGCACTTAAATATATGTTCGATGTTACATAATGTCTCGTTTTCAGGAAAGCTTTTCTTGCTGTTGACAGTCTGCATTTCATATCCTATTTACTTCTGCCATAGACAGATAGTAAAATAGGTCTACTACTTTAGTGTAGTATGTCCTAATGTAATCCTCTCTGTGTCACGTGATTGATTCGCACGCTATTACCTTTGCCGTTATATATATTCCAACCTCCTTTCCAGACAATATCCAGTCGTTTTAAGCGATATGCCACGTCCGTTGCCGTCTCTGACAGAATTACAAAGTCATCAGTAAAGCTCAAGGAATTTATTTCTTCTCCTTGGATTTTCTTTCTCTTCCGAAATTTCTCCTCGTTTTCCTTTACTACAAGGTCAAAGTACAGATTGAATAACTAACCTGTCTCACTCCCTTCTTAACTCTTGTTCTTGCACTATTCTTGTTTTTGTGTACGAGTCAGTCAGTATTACCGTCGTATAGTGAAGTACGCGAATTCGTCAAACTCACTTTTATCAATTGTTTGCTAATCTGTACCTACTTCTCCGATACTACCCTCATTCACGTTTGACGAATTACCATATCACAAGAAAATTAAAGAGTGAGATACTCGCCTGCCAAGCTAATAGGCACTTTTCGAAGGTGCGCTAAGAGCTTCCATTACGGATCCTGTGATTGCAAAAGAGAAATGGTGTACTTCACCTTCTTTCCCCACCCCCGGCAACCTCTCCGTATCGCGGTCTCTATCTTCCCGGCTCAGGCAAGGGAGAAATTTCATTTCCCAGCCGCCACGCAGCGAAAACGAAAGCCGCAAATTTCGTTACGGACAAAGAAATCTGGTCGAAAATACTGAAGGGAGGAACGTAGCCACCCCCTCGCACCGCCACTGACAAATGCGTCTGCCAATAATCGCAACGCAATAACGTAGGCCCATTGTGGGAGCTGTGTCTTACAACCCCGTTAACTCGTACTGAAACTGGTCAGGAATCAGTGCGGTGCCAATTACGATCGACAATGAGCCCGATGTCCTGTACGCTTGCTTTTGAAATTGTGTGTGTGTGTGTGTGTGTGTGTGTATGTGTGTGTGTGTGTGTGTGTCTGTGTGTGTGTGTGTGTTTGTGTGTGCCCGCGCACTCCCGCACCCGCGCGATCGCGTACGCGCGTTTAATCTGGCTGTGTGTGTCTGGTTAGGTGAGAGGGAGAATTAACGTGAGAGTTACGTAGGTGAATGTGCATACACGGAGATCCACAGGCAAACACACAAAGAGAAGTTGGTTGCAGTAGGTTGAGATAAAGCGACAGAAAGAGAGGGAGAGCAATGCGAGTAAGTGGAAGGATAGGTTCGTTCGACGCATTTGGGCTGGAAGCGCATAACTCATTGTTCCGCTCTCGACAATTGTGACAACAACGAACGCTTCGCCATCGGCGCGCGGCTCGGGCTACCTGCAGCGGCTGTAGCTACAGAACGGCCGCCAGATGACTCTGCAAATGACTACGGCGCAGGGCGCGATGACCGGCCGACTGTGTCGTAATTACGGCGGGTAATTTGATAGCCGTTTGCTGACGGCGCCGCCATCTGATTACCAATGAGCCGCGGACCGTGGCCAATTTCTCCCTAATAAATGGCCTGCACTGTTTTGCGCGTTACGCTGACGACGCTGTTGCATCGACGCTTTTTTTTTTTTTGTTCCCTACAATTAGCGTGCGCTCTGTACAACTGGAAACAGCTGCTAATTTGTAAACGGACCAGTGGGATGTGTACGATATCTATGTTGCTTTAAATATTCAATATCTTGGAAAGAACTACTAAATGATCGACTGAACTGACAGAGTGACATACATTTCACATACTGCACCAAAGATTCATTTCAAATTTATGTTTCTAAAAATATTTGGTATAATACAAAAAAAATAACAACAAATTAAGCTGGACGATTCCATGACATGGGGATATAGAGGAAACATGACCAATCGAGTCAACTGACAGATCTAATTTCGAACGACGATTCATCGACAGAGTTCCCATACTTATTCAACCGTACAAAGGATTTCACGACAGCTATCTCTAGTCTGAAATGCCTTTATCAACAGCCAGTGAGGGAATTATAGTCCTATTTCAAATAGAAGAAATGTAATAACGGTTGCAATCACGATTACACTTCAGTTGTACAATTTATTAATGACATGACAGTCTCCGATTCAAAAGGTCAAATACTTTCAAATACCTTGGTAGTCTTTGCAGTGATCAGAACCACTGTGAAATTGAAATAAATGCAAGAATTGTTGGAGGCAACAGAGGATTTTTCGTTCGAAAACAAGTAGTTCCTCTTCTTCTGTTCTCTTAAAGGTGAGGCTTTCACAACCGTACATAACCACTGACATAATCATACTTTGCTACAACCTTCTCACGGTCTCACACAGCCTTCAGGATGTGCTGAAGAAAAGATCCCTGTCAAGAAGTATTAAGATCAGGCTGTAGCAAAGAATGATTATGTCAGTGGTTATGTACGGTTGTGAAAGCCTCACCTTTAAGAGAACAGAAGAAGAGGAACTACTTGTTTTCGAACGAAAAATCCTCAGACAAATGTATGGTCCTGTGATAGAATCACGAACAGGAGAATGGAGAACGCAAAAAAAAAAAAAAATGAATTAAATGAGCTTTACCCCCAGCCTGACATTAAAAAAAGAATAAGAAGAAGGTTGACCTGGGCTGGACATGTAGCGAGGATGAATAAAGGGGCGATACCCCATGGTGTGTTTCTGGGAGCTGTAGCTGGAAAAGCTGGAAGGAGATACCGAGGACGACCGTGGACAAGATGGAAGGACAACATTGGCAAGGACACCGAGGACATGGGACTAGGAGCGGGTGAGTTGAGGCAGGAGGCTCGCAATCGGGAACGATGGAGGAGGAGTGTGGAGCAGGTATATGGTCACTAAGGTCCAAACCACGGATAAGTAAGTAAATGAAAACTTGTGCTGGACCAGGAGTCGGACCCTCATTTGCCGCCTTATGCGAGCGATCACCTTAAACAATTCAGGTATCCGAGCACGCGTCGTCGACCGACGCAAATCTCCATACGTCACCTTGTAACCACGTCCTGGGCTTGCACAGGGACAGCCATGTTTGTCATTGTCGCGGCCACTCTAGGCATGCTATACTATTTTTCAATATCTGTTTCTTAAGGTGTACTATGCAACGTCCTCCACACATGCATGCACGCACCTTTGAAGGGGCAGACGCTGGTATTATCTACATCTGTATGGCACGTGGGGTTTGGGTCGGTCGGGGATGTATTTGCGTCTATCACTCACGGTCTCAAAATCTTATAATCAGTGTTTTAAGTATGGTGATGTGCTGCCAACTGTTATGATTCACCCAAACCTTCGAGATACAGGGTGATCAGATACAATCTGAAAATGTAAGGGTGTAAACGGGTAGGTTGTACTAAGAAAAAATTGCCAAGAAACAAATTTAATGCGTTGCTTCGTTCACCAGTTCATTGTCATTGAAACAAGCCTATGACCGCTACTGTCGCAGGTTCGAATCCTGCGTCGGGCATGGATGTGTGTGATGTCCTTAGGTTAGTTAGGTTTAAGTATTTCTAAGTTCTAGGGGACTGATGACCTCAGCAGTTAAGTCCCATAGTGCTCAGAGCCATACTAACCTATCAGGCCGTTGTGCGCTCAAATTCAAGCTGCCCGCTAGATACAATTCATGTCAGTTCTTCAAATACCATAAATGATAGCGCACGGCAGTTTGAAACACGTATGTAACGCAGCAGCGATGGCGAGGCATTGTAGCATCTGTGACCAGAGAGTTTGCGCTTGACCGCGCGAGTGTTGCGAGCGGTTCTCGGTCAGTCAGTAGTCGTTGCTCAGTCTGTTAGTAGCTGTAGGCCAGTGCAGTACAGTAGTCGTTGCGAGTCTGTAGCTCTGTCTAGTTGAGAGCAGTACTGAGTCTGTAGTCGTCATGCAGAGCGGTCGGTCAGTAGTAGCAGCCCAGTGCGGTTGTGTGATGTAGGCGGTCGGCAACACTGGTCAAGATGAGGAATAAGGTATACCATTAATTAATATAATCATTAGATAATGTAAAAAATTTATTTATTGTAATTATTCTCCAACAAGTTCCCCAATAATAATTTTTATTTCAAAAGCATGTTTTCAAATTTAATTTTTTATTGAACTAAAGATCTCGTTGCACTTCCCATTTCATTCCACTTCTTTTGAAGAAAAATTTCTCTAGAATTACAAAAAAAAAAAAGAGAATATTATTATTTGCAATGCAGTTCCTCCAAGCGGTGCGCAACAACAAGAGCAGATATGTGACATCCATTTATTCTGTGGTAAGACTTTAATTCTGATTGTTTTTACACAGGGCCAAAGACCGATATTTCGGTTTAATTGAATTTTCTTGTCACTGAATGGACTTTAATTTTTTGAAGGATTGATATTTGAGTCAGATTGCGAATTTCACATTTTTGTTGCCATTGTCAGTACATTTCATTGTGGGCAGGTCACGCATAGAGCAATGTCCATCAGCATTTCTATTAAGTATTGTCTTTTTTTCTTATAAAATTACGGTGGGGAGGTTACACTTGGCGACACCCAGTCCAGGATCGTATTTCGTTGAGAGTCTTTTGAACAACAGTCAGATATCTGCTCTTGTTTGCTTAGATATAATTAGGATTTAGCGCAACGCTGTTAATAATATTGTGACTTTCTCTCTACAGGTCAACGGCAGTTTGTTGCTTTGTTGTATTTGTGTGTTGCTTTTGCACTGTGTTGATTTGTTTTGTGAAAAATTTTGACTATTGTAAAAATGCCGCGAAAGACTGTGAATAGTGTATCGCGAAGTATTGTGAATGAAATTACCGACTTAAACAACGTGACCGATAGTAATTGTGATACGCAACGTAATGATGACAATCCTGCGTTCACTAACAATCAGTGCATTCCAACCACTAATGATGACTTTCACCTTAATGATGAACAAACGAACTCAATTGTCTCGTCTGTTAACTTGACGACAATTGATGGCGCGGAGCGGTCTATAGTAATGAGCGCTGCCGAGCCTAACACACCCGATTTAGAAAATCCAAGTAATGTACAGACAATTTTGTCTAATGAAAATGAACAGGATACACAAAGTACGACGGATTTATTTAATTCCGAAATAGTGAGTGACAGTGTACATCGGACTTATAATCCTTTTTGTAAGTTGCAAAATGACCAAATGGTTACAGAAAGTGAAACAATTCCAGATCCACCACTAAACAGCACAGAGAGTATAAACGCTAATTTTGGCCTTGATCGATTTTTGGCACTAGTGTTGCAACGAATTGACCAAATGATAGAAAAGCAAGACAACAGTCGTAAAGAGTTACAACAACTATTTAGAGAACGGAACAAACAATTTTCTGAAAGTATTAAACAGCCGAGAGAAAAACACGATAATGTTAATGAACAGAACAAACAAGTTAGGGAAGAGAATACAGCTATTACCGTGCAATGCCAGGACAATAAAGAACAATTACGTGAGGATACTCAGACTTGTGCTAAAAACAGTAATAAAGAAGTTGGCACTGTTGCACAGGAATTAAGTAGTACACGTGTAGGCACAACAGAATCACATAAAGACGAGATTATTGGAGTCACCAAACAATGTTCAGCAAACGAAACACAGGTACACGAAATTAATGCAATCACTGAACAATACCCTAAAAACGCAGTACAGATTTGCGACGAAATTAATTTAGAGTCAGTGGAAGTTTCACACACTCCGAATACGGAAGATGACGAGAAATTTGCAAGACAGATCAACCAAATTGACGAAAGTGTTACAGTAACAGAGTTGAAAATTATTTCAGTTACCAATACGTCACAGAAACCGCCACATTGCGAGCATTTGTCAGAGTCACGCAGCGTGTATAATGTGAGCAATTTACAGCAACTACGCGAATTAAAATCCGAGAAGACACGCGACTTAAAAACTGAAAAGCTACGCAACTTGAAATCCGAAATGACACAGACAAACAGATTCACTCACAAACCTGAACGTATTTTCAAATTCAATGACGAGAACGTAGATTACGAGCAATTTTTATCCGGCAGAAAATGTAAAGAATTTAATAATGACAGAACACAGGTACACGCTTGGAGCTGTATACGACAATTTGTTTTTATGCTTTCACCGCTATTGCCTGTAATGCAGAAGCTAGCTTTGAACCAGATGCGACAATTTATTTTTGTATTTACAACAGCATTGCCTATAATGCAGAAACTGGAATTAGCACGGATACAACAATTTGCCTTTGGAATTTTACCGCTATTGCCTGTAACACAAAAGCTAAAATTTATTTGCAGTGCGTAATTGACCTCAGGGGATTCATTACGCTTTAATGAATATGTGCCGTAGCGAGCATAGGGCCCCGAGCTGTAGTAGTGCTGTTTCATCTTTAGTTTTATGCACTGCTGCCTTCTCTTCTACTATCCTTTATATCTATCAAAACTGCTCTTTAACTATTGCTCTACGTAGTATTAAGAAACGAGTAATGAAAACCCGATGTGACAAACTTTTACCGAATATGACAATTTTCATTAGGCACTCCAGAATCACAAGAACTTTAATAACAGATAAAATCGTAATCATCAGTATGTGTAAAATTAGCAGTAACAGCAAACGCATTTTTTGGTAACAATAGATGTTTTTCACCACAATAGCATGAAAGTCAGCCGCTTAGCATACCTAACCAACAATGCAGTCTACAAGGTCAACCAAACTCTAATGTTTCGCCGCGTGCACGTATAGTCCCAGCCCCAACAAATAGTAACGCATGGCAGCAAAGAAATAACTACGTACAGACAACACACTATTTCAACTCGTATCGCAATGCGCCGTACAGAAATTACTATCTTGACAGACGTAAAAATAACGAGCACAATTTTCAGCGTACATTTAATAACAGTCGATCTTATGAGCAGCATCAACATCAGCAACAACAAATAATCATGAATGGAACAGACAATAGGTGTCATCCATAGCGTAACACGTCAGTAAGAAATAACAGAACAGTTCATATAGTGGATATGCCACAATATTCTCCCGTAAATAACAGCACGTACGATAGAATTTGACCATATACAGTACAGGTTTCATATTCCAGTAACGTAAGCAATAATTTTGACACGCAGAATCTTCTTCACGAAAATGTTATTAATTTTGACGCCATCCGACAGAACTTAAGGACAGAATTACGACGTACGTAGACGATATTCTTATCGCAGAAGCTAACTGGTCTGAACACAATCTGATTCTTGAACAACTGTTACAAACCTTCCATGCACAAGGACTTACAGTTAACCTCAGTAAATCGCATTTTGGCAAAACTTCCATAAAATTTCTTGGACACGTAATTTCAGCAGAAGGCATTGCGCCTGATCCAGAAAAACTTCAAGCTCTACGTGACATTACTGTTCCTACGACGAAGAAGCAATTACGCAGTTTTTTAGGCTTAATTAACTTTTTTCGTAAATTTATTCATCATTCTGCTTTAGACACACCCAGATTATGCCAATTAACAGGTAAAAACACTATTTGGTCATGGGATAAGCAAGCACACTCTGAATTCATGAACCTGAAACATGCTTTGTTGAATGCTCCACTTTTATCGCACCCAGATCTTACTAGAAATTTTTCCATTGCCACCGACAGTTCCAACACCGCTTTAGGCGTACACATTTTTCAGGAAATTGAAGAAGATGGTTCAATAGTAATTAAAAACATCGCATTTGCAAGTCGCATTCCGTCACCTGCTGAGCGAAATTATTCCGTTACAGAACTTGAAACATTATGTGTTGTATGGGCTTTTACGAGATTTCGGCATTTTCTTTATGGCAGACATACCACCGTTTACACAGACCACAGAGCTATACAATTTTTGCTTTCAGCTAAATTTACTCACGACAGATTAAGCAGATGGAAACTTTATTTACAAGAATTTAATTTTACAATAGTTCACATTCCCGGCACACAAAATGTTATAGCAGACGCACTATCGCGTTCTCTCGGCAACAATCAGCAAGACGTAGCAACCAACTTCTGCAAAGCAAATTTCAGTGTCATGTACATTCAGCAAGTTGCATTTGAAAACTTCATTTCATCGTCATTACAGGACATAGCGCAAGAACAAAATAAAGACAATGTGTGGAAAGAAATTAAACACCTTTGGCTAGATAAGAATAATGTTACGATTAGAAACCACTACACTGTACGCAATGACATTCTGTTTCGCCGCTCTCATCCTGACAGCAACAATTGGTTATTATGCATTCCTGACGAACTGGTTAACAAACTAATTTGGTACACTCATTTAAGTTACGCACATTACGGAGCACGAAAATGTTTTCTTATACTGAGACAGAACTGTTATTTTGCCAACATGGAGAAACGTATACGACGAGTTTTAGCGTCTTGTAAAATTTGCCAGAAAGCTAAATCAGACACCACTTCACATATTCCTCCTTTATATCCCATTATACCTGTGAAATTAAGACACATGGCCGCAGTAGACATTTTTGGTCCGATTCCGAGAACTAACAGAGGTTTTTGCTACATCTTTGTCGCTGTTGAGCTCACTTCAAAATTTGTTACTTTCACTCCGTTACGCAAAGCTACTGCTAAAACTGTTTCAAATGCATTTGTAAAACATTTTCTATCTCATGTAGGGCATGTAATGAAAGTAATTTCTGACAATGGATCTCAATTTCGTAGTAGCGTATGGACACGCATGTTACGAGCCAGAAACATTTCTCCGATCTATATATCCAAGTATCACGCTTCTTCGAACCCCTGTGAAAGATTAATGAAAGAAATTGGTAAACTGTGCCGAATATACTGCCACAAAAGACATATTGATTGGGACACACACATATTCTCATTCCAAGATGTAATTAATTCCATTCCAAATGAATCCACTATGCTATCTCCGACTGTTATACTGAAAAACGTTGAACCACCGAACAAAATTAAAGAATTAATAGAATTTCCCAAAAGTCGTCGCCTACGACACCACGAAATAATTGACATTGCGCTGAACAACATCAAACGTGCCGCAGAGCGCCGGAGAAGACAGCAAAAACAGGTTTGTACACGCCGCGACTTTCACATTGGACAGAAGATATTGATACGTACACACTATTTATCCAGTAAATTAAAAGGTAAGTGCAGTAAATTTGAACTTCTATACGCAGGTCCATATCGGATTCGTAGCATCCCTCACCCCAATGTTGTACATGTCGAAACTTTGAGAACTAGAAAATCGAAAGGCAATCACCATATATCAAACATTAAACCGTTTATTGAGTGAAACCACTGTATGATTCAACACACTATGATGCCATTTACTAATGCAATTATTTCACGTGACTAATTATTGATGATTATCGTATTTTTTCTTGGCAAGTGCCCGGCAAGGTAAGGTTAGCAGGTCGCTCTTCTTGTCGTTACACATCAGACCGTGCATATTTTTCCAGATGAATTTACACATTTACGACTATTTCAGCAATTATATTTATGTGACTACTTATTGATGATTATCGTATTTTTTTTCTTGGCAAGTGCCCGGCAAGGTAAGGTTAGCAGGTCGCTTTTCTTGTCGTTACACATCAGACCGTGCACATTTTCCATTTTTTTGTGTATGTGACTGTACTCCAGTTTTGTTTGTATGGACTATGAAATAGTTAAGATATAACACACACCAGTCGACTTTGACATTTTTTTGCCTTATGACATCTCAACATCGTGACTGTTTCACATTTTTTTTTGCTGCTGCATTGTATTATTCTGTGTATATCTTTGTTTTTGAACACTGTCAATGTTTTTGACATATTACGTTTTCTGTCATGTTATGCTGTAGGGTTAATTATGTTACCATAAACCAGTCATTATCTAGTGGGTATATGATTTAAATGCAGGACATTAATCTCTGTCATCAATTTCAGGAAGAAATGATGTATGTAAGAAATAAATTTAACATAAATGGGAATTTCACCTACGGAATAAACGAAAGGAGATGCAATAACTTTATGAGGAAGAGTAAATGGATCAGGATTAACAAACATTAACAAGAATATACTATACTCATCACAGAATAGCAGTCTTAACTAATTTTTTCTTTCAGATTACAAGGTGATTGATGCAGGCTGTCAGAGAGAACTACACATCTTAGTTTTAGTGATGAAATATGCTAGAGATAAGGAATAGTTGTGTAATGAGTAATGAAGTGATTTTTTGCAGATGATAATGAATACTGATGAATAATGATGAAGGATATGATGTTATGAATAATGAAGTTTTTCTTTACAGGTGACAGATGAGGATAATGTTGAAGTTATGTATTTATGCTATGTAGTTATTTAAGTTTTGTTGCAGTTTGCTTTGACAGCAGGTGTTACATTGCATAGTAGGATGACAGAAAGTTTCGGAAAGGACAGCTATGGAACACAATTTATACACATTTCACTACCTGTTAATTCGAAGTTCACTACTTTTCAGCATAGTGTGCGTTTCTTCTTTCAGGTCAATAATCCGTTTTTGTATTTTTTTTTCAGGAGAAGTTTTTCATGACACTTACTAAACCTGTTACTTATTATACCTGTTCTAGTACTTGCATTTTTTTATTTTTTACCCATTTGTGTTTATCATTTATGAATGTGATCACATGTACTGCCTTGTTACATAATCTTGCTACAGCTGACTCATGACGAATGACGTTACCTATCCTCATTTGCTGCAATAGGTCAAAAGCAAATAGTGTTATGTTTCAGCAATTAATTATCGATCCCAACGCAATGCATTGCTACCAAAAAAATGTATTACCAGTCCCACATAATGTCACTAGTTTATGATAATTCTGAATAATACTGATCAACTATGAATAGCATGTCACTTGAGTAATGACCTCTTAATGAGACTATATTCAAAATAATGCTTTGTCACTAGCTAATAACTGCCACTGTTTGTTGTAATGATACTACTTATAATGCTTGTGATTACTAATGATTTGACTGTAATTAACTGATTTTTAATAATGACTTCGTAATAATCTTAATAATACTGAATGATGATTCTATTCAATACTTGCTGGCCACTGAGTGCCAATAATTAATGTCACTCCACGAATTGTGATTAATTATGCCATTGATTAGCTCTTGTTTCCAATGTTGATACTTTGTAATTTGAAATGAATGTGACTGGTTAATAATGCTTTGTAATTAGGAGAAGGCTAATAATTCTTAATATATTGGAATTTCAAATGATTAATTAACGATGCCATACTTTGTTGTTGGAAATGAATGTGACTGTTTCATAATGCTTTGTAATTAGGAAAAGACTAGTGATTCTTAATAGATTGGAATGACACATAATTAATTAACTATGGTACTGTTTAATAATGCTTTGTAATTAATTAAGGCTAATAATTCTTACTATATTGAAATGACAAATGATCAATTAATTAACTGTAATTAGACAAATGATTAATTAACGACAAATGATTGATTAACTGTAATTAGACAAATGATTAATTAACTGTAATTAGACAAATGATTAATTAACGACAAATGATTAATTAACTGTAATTAGGAAAAGGCTAATGATTATTATTGGAATGACAAATGATTAATTAACTGTAATTAGGAGAAGGTTAATGATTCTTAATTATACTCTGTAACTGAAAAGAATGCGATTATTTCATAATGCTTTGTAACCAGGAAAAGAAGGCTACTGATACTATGTACAACAATTAATGAACATTTTTCTGTAATACTACATACTTGGTACAGAAATGTTCAATAACTGGGCTATGAATGCCACAAACTACTAATTAAGTCTGTAATTGTCAATATTATGTGACTTGATGTCCTTCACCTCATAAGCTGACTACCCTAAATTACTGCAATGTCCATTTGTCCTGTTTATCCCAGTGATCATGGAGCACTATATTTGGTTTTGCACTAATTCTACGTTGGTGTGCCTTGTAAGAGTGTGGTGTTGACACGACATGCTGTCCACCACCATGAGAGATGAAGACATTATTATGGTCCCACTGTTTGGTGTACCTAATGTACTGCCAAAATGAAAACATGGAACATTACTACGACAGTTCAGTGTCTTGGCTACACTGATAGATTCTGATGGGAAAAGAACTTCAAGTTGTGTCACTTGGTGTTGTACTTCTGTGGAAAGATATGGACTTTCAGAGCAGCTGTGTGCAATCTAAAGTGCTACAACCATGATGCAATCCTTCCCTTTCCTATCCTGATTCTTGTCACATAAAGAAAAAAATTTTTTGGTAACATCATTTATGTTCATAGGTTATACATTTTTCGATTCGCTGAACTCCAATGCGAGTACACTTATGTCACTTGTCAACATAATATTTTTTGCCAGTCTGTTCATTTGTTCTGAATATGCTAAAGAATTTTCAGTGCCTGTGCACTTTATTATCTGTCAAATAATTTGTATATACTTTTCTGATTTGCTACTATGTTTTGTACTCACATTTTGTCTTTGTCTGATATATTTTGTACTTAGTGCGTGTGCACAACATTTACTTTATGTACTACATCTAATTATTCTTGCCAGTCTGTTTATTTGTTCTGCATATGCTAAAGAATTTTTTTTCAGTGCCTGTGCACTTTATTATCTGTCAAATAATTTGTATATACTTTTCTGATTTGCTACTATGTTTTGTACTCACATTTTGTCTTTGTCTGATATATTTTGTACTTAGTGCGTGTGCACAACATATACTTTATGTACTACATCTAATTATTCTTGCCAGTCTGTTTATTTGTTCTGCATATGCTAAAGAATTTTTTTTCAGTGCCTGTGCACTTTATCTGTCAAATAATTTGTATATACTTTTCTGATTTGCTACTATGTTTTGTATTCACATTTTGTCTTTGTCTGATATATTTTGTACTTAGTGCGTGTGCACAACATTTAAATATTCTGTAAGTTGTAGGATTTTGTTAATTAAAGAAAAATTTTGCCGCGCTTGGCAAGTCCAAATGACTCACCATCGCTGCCAAATTTTTGCCCCCCCAGTGGAGGGTTATGAAACACGTATGTAACGCAGCAGCGATGGCGAGGCATTGTAGCATCTGTGACCAGAGAGTTTGCGCTTGACCGCGCGAGTGTTGCGAGCGGTTCTCGGTCAGTCAGTAGTCGTTGCTCAGTCTGTTAGTAGCTGTAGGCCAGTGCAGTACAGTAGTCGTTGCGAGTCTGTAGCTCTGTCTAGTTGAGAGCAGTACTGAGTCTGTAGTCGTCATGCAGAGCGGTCGGTCAGTAGTAGCAGCCCAGTGCGGTTGTGTGATGTAGGCGGTCGGCAACACTGGTCAAGATGAGGAATAAGGTATACCATTAATTAATATAATCATTAGATAATGTAAAAAATTTATTTATTGTAATTATTCTCCAACAAGTTCCCCAATAATAATTTTTATTTCAAAAGCATGTTTTCAAATTTAATTTTTTATTGAACTAAAGATCTCGTTGCACTTCCCATTTCATTCCACTTCTTTTGAAGAAAAATTTCTCTAGAATTACAAAAAAAAAAAAGAGAATATTATTATTTGCAATGCAGTTCCTCCAAGCGGTGCGCAACAACAAGAGCAGATATGTGACATCCATTTATTCTGTGGTAAGACTTTAATTCTGATTGTTTTTACACAGGGCCAAAGACCGATATTTCGGTTTAATTGAATTTTCTTGTCACTGAATGGACTTTAATTTTTTGAAGGATTGATATTTGAGTCAGATTGCGAATTTCACATTTTTGTTGCCATTGTCAGTACATTTCATTGTGGGCAGGTCACGCATAGAGCAATGTCCATCAGCATTTCTATTAAGTATTGTCTTTTTTTCTTATAAAATTACGGTGGGGAGGTTACAAGTTCTCAGCCTTTAGCTCGAGTTCGAACCTTACTATCGATCCATGTCCATTTTCTGAATCACTTTCCTGTTTAGGTTTAGCAAACAAAACGAAACACGTTTTAGGCGACACCGTCTCTGACAGAACTCTTGAAATTGGGCTCTCAACTGTTACCTTCGATGTTAAATAGCACGCCAATGGCGCAAAATATCGAATCTATTTCTTAGCAGCTTCTTCTCAGCACAGTTTACCCGCCAGTGTCCTTTCCGAACTGTTTCTGACCACCCTGTGTACCTGAGTATGCAGTGTGCGGGAATGGCTCTGTTACATTATCTGAAATAAACAAACGTTCTGATATACTGTATAAGTAATTGTACACAGTACACTACTCAATCACTGTGTGCACCTTTCGATAAGATGTTCCAGTTACACACACATAAGTTACGCCTATTTTAAGGGCTTTTTGGTACTGCGAAGACCGATAAGCTTGAAATATTTATAATATAAGCTTTCATCGAAAGATTAATCATTAGAAAAAGATATTCTTTAGCCACTTCACACCACACGTATGCATCAACCGTATGCTATGAAATCAGACTATGCTCCAACAGCACTAAGCGACTAAACTACTTAAACTTAACTAACGTAAGGACATCACACACATCCATACCCGAGGCAGGATTCGAACCTGCAACGGCGAAAGTTCAAAAGTTTGTGCCCGACCGGGACTCGAAATTGGATGCTCCGCTTCTCTAAAACGGTTGCCCTTTCCGCTTTGGCCATCCGGACACGCTTTTCTTCAGACCCAGATTCCTAATTTCATGTTCGCAGCACGGTGGGGACCGCAGCTTATTAATCCAAAACTCACAGATTCTGATCCCCGTGAGAGTCGGGACGTTCGTTGTGCATCCATATTGAAACTTTTTCATCAAACAGCCGTTGGTCTCGTGGAAGTATAGGTATGAATGGTATCTGTTCTGTCGAACATGTTCGATAAATTTCAGTACGGACGCACAACCCACGACCGAACTCCTATGGAGTTGATGGGGCAAGGGTCGTTGCGGCGCGGCGAGGGGGAAGTTGATAATTTGCGTCTGACGGAAAGCGGGACCGAATGGCCGACGTAGTTAAGGTGCGGAGCATCCGGGTTCGAGTCCCAGTCCGACACATATTTTCAACTCCCGCTTTTGCATTGCCGACGTGTCCTCTGCGGCTGAGAGCCATAATTTCCTTCCTTCGTTTCACCCCAATAACTCATTTAAATTCTCATTTCTCTTGATTATGGTTCCATCAGCTGCATAAGTAGACACTGTTGCCGTGTCGATAGATAGCCCTTTGTAACCTCCTCCTCACTTATCGACCTTAATGACAGTGAAAAATTAAACCGCGTGCACCTAATGGAAATTTGGGAAAAGCAATCGTCACCGAACTTTATTTGTCGGTAAAGAGGGAGGAAAGGGTTACATCTAAATGAAAGGAAAAACGCAAATGAAATCGGTGAAAATTAATTTTGAGAAAAGGGTAAAATTAATAAAGAAAGTAAATGTGCGATCGTTACGTTAACGATTAATTGGCGTTAATTAGATATTTGAGATTTGGGGAAAATTACGGTCGCCAGTCCTATGGACAACCACTCTAATAACTGAAAATGAGAGGTTAATGCACATATAATTAGCACTAAAGGCGTGGCAACTAAATGTTGACACGTGCTGTGTGAAAACTGAATGTTTGTCAGAAGTAATAAATTTCTCTACACTCTGACTTAATTTAGCAAAAGAATAAATAAAACCGGAAAATTGAAGGTTAATTTAGTGACTGAAATTAATAGTGAACTTTATTTCTGAAGCACTACGCAATTCAATAAAGTAAGGCTAGTCTTGGGCTACCTCAACAATCATTTCAAATGCTACTTGAATCTACGCAATTTAGAAATAAGAGATTTAACTTTGAACTTGAATTAAATGATCCTGAACAATTAACAATAGTAAAATTTAGTACGTACCAAGCTGAGCTGCAGTCACAGGTAAGCTAAAATGTGGTAACAAAACTCGCACTCTTAATTTGTGCTTGTGTAATCTAAATATTGTAGTCAGCTACGAATACTTTAACTGAACTTTGAAATTAAAGCAGTGAAATGAAATGATATTACTTTAATGCTGGCGTATTTATTTCAACGACACTCGGGTTCATTCCAGAAAAGGGAGGGACCCTGCTTGCTAATGCAATTGGGACAATGAGCAACAAAGGTTCATGTTAAGTTGCTGTATTTTTGTGATGCAACAGTTTGAAAAGCTGAGGTCTGCCATACAGTTCTAAAACTTCACATGCTTTTAGTCTTCCTTGTCGGCTGATTGAAGGTTTTCAGTCGTCGATCGGGGAGGTGGCGACAGTCACTCAATGTCGGCCGTCGCTGTTGCAGAAGTTGGATGTTGGCGTGCCTTCTTCTCGACAAGGTCACCAGGCGAAATGGGCTCTTGATGAGCGCCAGCTAATGATTCCTGTCCGCGACACCGTGTCAGAAACTATCATCGCAAGTCGAGCGCAATTACATGCTGCCAAACCTCGAAAGCGCGGCAACTCGCGGGAGCGTCACACAACACACCTGCTCCACCGCCCTACTCCAGCCAGACTCCCTCTGCCCGCACTCCATACGGCAGAGTTAACACTGCCAAAGATCGTAAACACTTAGGTTCTCCACACGACCTATCGATGTAATCGTTCGATAGCATAGTTTTCCCTAGGCAAGACCCAGCGTAAAAATGCAAATAATATTTACAACACAAGCCAATTATACATCGACATAAATACATAAATATGTATATACAAATAGTAAAACAATTACAATATATAAAGACACATAAATGTCATATCTTCAGGTAACAAAATAGGAAAAAAATTTATAGTACAATAGATGGAAATAGGAGGATATGCATTTCCGGCGTTACACCTTTCCATCGCCTGAGTGAAATTAGTGCGCTGATCACCTTATTCGTCACTGCTGCCCATTCTGTACTGTAACGTTACTACTATATTAATACATCAAGGAATGAATATTCCTTGTACATATTTAAACTTGCGTACTCATATTCGATGAATCGTCGACGTTTATGTCAGCTGTATAGCTCTGTGTCAGTAACTGAGCCTTCAAAGAAAGACGTGTTGAAGTTTTTTGCTCAAAAATTTTGTTCACTGATGTCCCAAATGTGTTCTATTGGAAACAAGGCGCAGTCCTAGAAAGATAATCATGGAATAGAGTATCAATTTTCCTCTGGAATCTGTGTACAGTTTACACGGGCTTAGTTTACAGCTCTTCTCACTTCGTAACACCTTCTCTCACTGAGGAACTGTTTTCTTTCGGGAAGCAAAGTCCGCCCCCGGTAGCTGAGTGGTCAGCACGACAGAGTGTCAATCGTAAGGGCCCGGGTTCGATTCCCGGCTGGGTCGGAGACTGGATGGGTGTTGTGTTGTCCTAATCATCATCATTTCATCCCCATCGACGTGCAAGTCGCCGAAGTTGCGTCAAACGAAAGACTTGCACCAGGCGAGCGGTCTACCCGACGGGAGGCCCTCGTCACATGCCGTTATTATTATTCGGGAAGCAAAATTGAAAGCTTGTTTTCTTGAATTTTGTAACATGCATCAAAATCAAATCTGAAAATGCTCCTACACACAACATATGAAATATGTCGTTTTTCCAATCACTGACTGCAAACAGTGCTGTTTATCACACGATGATTTTGTAACGGTATGGGAAGTCTCTATGTTTAGACCCAGAACATAAGTTTTCTGGCTACAATTATGCTCTGCAAGCCGCCTTTCGGCCTCGTTGTCGCCCGAGGAGATGATTGTGAAACGAAGCAGTGAGGTGCCCTCCTCCTCATAGAATGTACGCTGTCCAAATTACCAAATTACCTCTCTGTGATGCATAGCACGTCTCTTGTAGTGTCTGCCAACGGAATTTCTTGAAATGCTCTCGGCCGACTAACCGATTCCCTGATTAAATGCACCTCTCTTCGTTTGAACTTGTCTGTCTCTTCTGACAATCTGTTGTGTTACAAAAAACTTTGTACTCCGGTCAGTCGCAATTGGGGAAATACGTCTTGATAAATGAAGAAACGACCGGTTTCGCAGATTATTGTTTAAATACCCAGGAATACATCTAAGCTGAAAAAAGGGGGGGGGGCAAGTGGAGGGAAATAAGATAAACACTATTGTGTATAACTAAAGTTAAAAAAGGTTTAGTAAATAATGGATAAGAGTACTCAAAATAAATTCGTATAAAAACCCGACAACGGTTAAGTGGTCAACCCTGCCACTTCTCTTGAGTTTTTATTTAGGATCCCTTGTTGTCTGGGGTGGTCGACTCTATCTTTCTGCTGATTATATTACCTCCCTACCGTTCCTTCGACGGACGTTTTATTTTTATTTGATTGAGAATGCTGGGTCGTCCATATAACCCTCGTATGAGTACTTTTGTTCGCTATTTACTGCTTACTTTTTAACTTTGGGTTTAGACAATGTTGGTTATTTTAATTTTTTCCCCATTTTTCTACTCGGATGTGTACCTGAGGATGCAGCTATAAACTGCGAAACCGGTCATTTTAACAGCTGTTGCGGTTCTTCCAGTATCAAGATGTTGTAAGTCTGCATCGTCATCAACACAGATGTTAATAAAGTCAAATTATACACATATAATTCCCGGAAAGTAAGCTCCTACCTCTTCAGAAATACACAAAGCAAATTGCTTCTGTAGGAGAACGCCTCTTGGTCGATACAGATGTCTGGAAATTTGTTGAATAATCTACACTTTGATAATTTCGACGGCGAAGCGTTCGAGCACGAATCACGCTCTCGGGGCAATGTTGGTTCCTTCACTGAAAGTTCAACAGTAGATCGAGCGGCCTGAGAACATTACCGCACTAGGCAGATAGGCAGTTCCGGGGATAGCCCAACGTCGTCGGTAGGGAACAACAGAGCGTAAATCACAGTCCATTACTACACTACGTAACGCAGGCTCGTCGTCAAAAAACATACCGTCCGGAGAGCCTGTTGACAAGTGAGAGTGTAGCCGTTTACAGATGCCCATAAGTCTGCCAAGCCAAGTGACCTGCTGCCGGCAGATGTGTCCTTCCCTGCTGCGCTTAGTGACCTCACCGGACACATGTAAAGTTAATCTGTGCGAAAGTATACGGACATCGCTATGTAATGCAGAATTGAACACTAGACGTCACGAGAGGCGAACCTGCTAGCATACAAGGAGTTGGGGAGTATTGTGTTGTAAGAAGCGAAAGTAGATGTCATCCTAGCAACAAATCCATCATGGATATTTCAACACTTCTAAATCTGTCCAAGTCAATTGCTGGTGATTTCTTTGTGAAGTGGAATTGCTACCAGCGCTCCAGGTAGCACAATGACTGTGCGTAGGGATTAAGAAGTGTGGCGTGAAGTCGTCGACCAGCTCATCACAACCACACGTTTCTGTAAGCAATGCTAAGTGAAGCTGCAAGTGCTGTAAAGGACGAGGTCACTGGACAGTGGAGATACACATATGTGTGTATGATTGCTCTGAAATTCACAGTTAAGTGCCTGGCAGAGGTATCATTGAACCACGTCCAAGCTATTTCTGTACCGTTCCACTCTCGAAGAGCGTAGGAAAAACTAGCCCTTACATCTTTCCGTGAGAGCTCTGATACTCTTATTTTATTATGATGATCATTTCTCCCTGCATAGGTAGGCGGCAATAAAATATTTTCACATTCGGGGGAGAAAGTAGCTGAGTGAATCTCCATGAGAAGGTCCTGTCCAACGAATAATAGCTTCGTTTCCTGGACTGCCATCACAGTTCACGTGTGATATCTATACCATTCTCTCCTCTATTTAGCGATAAAACAAAACGATAGCCCTTCTTTGAACTTTTTCAGCATGCTCCGTCAATCTTATCTGATGCGGGTTCCATACTGCGCAGCAGTACTCCAGAAAACGAAGGACAAGCGTAGTCTGTTTAGTAGATCTGTTGCATTTTCTACGAGTTCCGTCAATAAATCGCAGTTTTGGGTGTGCTTTCCTCTCAACATTATCTATGTGATCGTTACGATTTAAGTTATTCGTAATGGGAATCCGTAAGTATTTAACTGAACTTACATGCTGCAGATTTGTGTGCTTTCTCGTGTAAACGCAGTTCAGCAGATTTCTTTTAGTATTCGTTTGGATGACTTCACATTTTTCTTTATTTAGATTCACTTGCCACTTTTGGCACTAAACGGATATCTTCTCTAAATTATTCTGCAATTCGTTTGATCATCTGATGATTTTACAAGTTGATAAATCGCAGTATCATCTGCAAACAATCTAAGAGCGCTACACAGATAGTCCACTAAATCGTTCCTGTAGATCAGGAACAGCAGAGGGCCTATAACACTTCCTTTGGGAACGCCAGATATTAAGCCTACGTCTGATTCACTCGACGACTGAAGACGGATGGTGTGAAGTGATGAACCGCACTTGAGCATTTGTAAATCCGATGGAACGGATTGGGTTTGGCGAATTCCCGGAGAAGGTAATTGATAATGTGTAGGTCAACTGTGAGGTACAGAGGGGCTGATGTGACGGTATGGTGGTGTTTTTCATTGTTAGGTTTTGGCCCCATTATTGCCGTTAAGGTAAAGCTAAAAGCGGTAGAATACGAACACATTTTACATCGCAGTGTACCCTATACAGTAGAGGAACAATACGGAGACGCTGATTGTCTGTAAGAGAATGAGAAGGCGCCTTGTCATAAAGCACAGCAGCATCTATGAGGCAATGCTTTGTGGACAGTAAAATTTCTGAAATATACTGGCCTGTCTGCAGACCTGATCTGTACCCTGTATCTTTGGGATGAGTTACAATGCCAACTTATGGCCTAACTTCAACGTTCAGCATCGCTACCTTATCGAAATCTGGCTTTTAAGGGAGAAAGGGCTGCTATTCCAGATATTCAGACACCTCAGCGAAAATGTCCCCAGCAGATTTCAAGCCATCATAGAGACGAAGAGTTGGCATACTTCCTATTAATGTGCACCAATATGTAAGGGTGAGTCATATAGTAGGGGATTCCTTCGTTAATTTATTTCAAAAGTTTAATTTCATTCTCTCGTTATGGTCAAGCATTAGCCAGCAGATTCAGCTGCCTGTAATTTTTTCGTCCCACGGTCTGGCAACAGCAAGTCAGCACCGGGGTGGGCAATATCGGTCATGCACCTCCCTCGTGTGCTGATGAGGTAACGCCGCCTAGGCAACGCTGACCACGGCATGCTTCGGAACTTTCCATGCTGCCGCTGTGGGTTTCTCGGCGTCTGACCAATCAGGGTGGAGGAAGCCGCATGGCGGTGCTGGATGTACCCTGCCACCCGTCGGCGAGGCTCCCTCGCTGCCGCACGCCCTGTAGCTGTGAACACCACATGCCCCTGCCGGTGCTGCGACACCCTGAACTTTGTCCCTGTAGCTGCCACGCCATTCACACCTGTCCGAATGGCAGACGCCACTATTCATTAACTTCAACCAGGTTTGATGTAAACTATTGCATGGGGGCTTAATTATATTAAATGAATGCAAATACTTTTTAATTTTAGTAGCCGACTGTCCGGTTACGCAGTCTCGTTAACGGTTGGCCCTGATTAGTATTAGTACACAATCTGACTGCATAGAATAACAGCAAAGAATGAGAGAAAACTTCCGTTAGCACAATTAATTAATTATGTCCCCAGCAACTATAAAACCTACGAAACCACAAAACACAAGTGTAGCTGTTCTGTGTGTGGAAGTGTGATTCAACGTACACATCTGGCACGGTTCTTCCTCAATAAGACCAGATATTTTAAGCACCATTTACACTGAAGTAATTTAAAAAAAACAACAGAAATACTATAACTGATGTGTTGGCAAATGTGCCAAAACCTTGTAGATAAAGGAGGCCGAAAGGCACGCTATCTAACGCAGACGGGCGTGAATTCTGGAACAGGATAAGTAGTGAATTCTAATAAGAAAAGTATGCAGCTCCTCGAATACTTATCTTTTATTCTTTGATGTGAATACAGCATTCTTGATGAGACATTTCATACGATAGCTATCAAACTATGTAAGGCTAATGGCGCCTTGCTAGGCCGTAGCCATGGACTTAGCTGAAGGCTATTCTAACAGTCTCTCGGCAAATGAGAGAAAGGCTTCGTAAGTGTAGTCGCTAGCAAAGTCGTCGTACAACTGGGGCGAGTGCTATATCGTATCTCGAGACCTGCCTTGTGGTGGCGCTCGGTCTGCGATCACACAGTGGCGACATGCGGGTCCGACATGTACTAAATAGACCGCGGCCGATTTAAGCTACCACCTAGCAAGTGTGGTGTCTGGCGGTGACACCACATTCCTCCCCCGCAAATCGGCGAACGGTCGTGTTATAAGGCTTCCGCCCGCCGTGGGGAGGACCCCATGTTGACGTATGCGATGAGGTGGGGAGCCTAACAACAGGCGAGGCTGTGCCACCCGCACCCGGCCATTCGGTCCGAGGGGAGCTAGGAAACGCCTGAAAACCTAGTCCAGGGTGCACGTCAACATCCGGTGTATGCGCCCGTAAAGAGACAGGAGCGGCCGAAGGATCGACCTCCATTGCGTCGGGGTACCCGACGCGCGAAGACGCCATGTGGTCCGGAGCGGGCAAGAGGTCCATGGCGGAGGACGGCTGGTCACGGGAGGCGATCGGCGGCGCGTGACCCAGGGAGGCGCTTGGCGGCTGCAGCGAAGCGTCGAATGCGGGCAGCGCCGGCGGGAGAACAGGCGGCGGCGGCGGCGGCTGCTGCGGCGGCTGCGGCGGCGCGTCGCCATGGGGCAAAATGGAAGGCATCGTCGGTAACACCTGGGGATGAGGCGAGCCAGTAGATGGGTCCCCAGGGCGCTGACCGGACGGCACCGTCGCTGAAAGCAGACGGGGAGCGGCGGAACCAGTGCGACGACAGAGGCGCAGCTGATTGAGATGCCGACGCACCTCACCAGAGGCCCCCAAAACCACATACATCGCGCGGCCGAGGCAGCGTAGAATGCGCCCTGCGAGCTAACGCCGTGAACCTCGATAGTTGCGATAGAATACATCGTCGCCTGGAGCAAAAGCAGGAGTCTGCCGCTGCACAGGAACCTGATGCGGCGGATGCAGCAAAGACATCAAGGTTCGATGAGGACGACCGTGGAGCAACTCAGCCGGCGAGCGACCATCTCGGGGCTGAGAGCGATACGATGACAAAAAGAGCAACAACGCGTCCTCCCGAGAATGCGACTCTTTCAACTTCAACATCTGTGACTTGAAAGTCCGGACCAATCGTTCAGCGGCACCGTTTGACTGAGGCGAAAACGGCACGGATGTCAGATGTTGAATACCATTGGCCTGGCAGAATGACTGAAATTCTGCGGACATGAATTGTGGGCCATTATCGGAAACAATAGTCTGCGGAAGACCTTCAATGCAAAAGATAGCAGACAACGCTTGGATGGTGGCAGTTGACGTCGTGGAAGACATCCGGACAATAAAAGGAAAATTACTGAAGGCATCTACCAGAACCAACCATCGAGCATTCCAGAATGGACCAGCAAAATCGATGTGCAAGCGTTGCCAAGGGGAAGTGGCTTTTGGCCATGCAAAGACTTTCCGCGGCAGTGCGGATTGTTGTTCGGCACACGCCATGCAAGAAGAACACATATTCGTAATCGCAGCATCGATTCCGAACCAAGTAGAGTGCTGACGAGCAAGTTGTTTCGTTCGCACTATACCCCAATGTCCTTGGTGAAGAAGCCGTAAAACAGAGGACTGTAACGAACGTGGGACCACGACTCTGGACTGATCATTATCAGAACGCAACAACAAAACACCACGTCGTACAAAAAGTCTCTCCCTATGAGCAAAAAGCTGCGAACCAACGGATCCTCGATCCGAGACTTTGACAAAGGCCATTGCGTAGCAACAAAACGCAAAACGGTAGCAAGGACAGGGTCAGCAGCTGTGGCTGTAGCTACACGACGAAAATCAATCGGAAACGATTCGACCACTTCATCGGTTTCCGAATCAATGAACATGCAAGCAAGTTCGGAAGAATCGAATGCTTTATCCTCAGCAACAGGCAAACGGGACAACGCATCGGCGTTTCCGTGCTTAGCAGTGGACCGATACAAGATATCGTAGCGGTACTGCGAGAGGAAAATCGACCAGCGAATGAATTTCTGCGCTGTACGCGGAGGTACAGGCTTGTTCAGATGAAAAAGCGATGTCAAAGGTTTGTGGTCAGTGATGATGGTAAAGTGACGACCATACAAGAAATCATGGAACTTTGTAACACCAAAGACGAGAGCCAAAGCTTCTTTCTCTATCTGTGAGTAATTTCTTTGCGCAGACGTGAGCAATTTGGACGCAAAGGCAATAGGGCGATCATGCGAGCCAACTTTGTGCGCAAGCACAGCACCGATCACGAAATCCGATGCATCTACCATCAACAAAAGGGGTTTCTGGGGATCGAATGGCGTAAGGCAAGTATTAGAAACCAACGCCGATTTCAACTGGCGAACAGGGCGTTCGCATTCCGTCGTCCAGAGAAACGGAACACCTGTACGGCGTAAGCGATGAAGCGGAGCTGAAATGGAAAAGGCATTGCGCACATTCACTCACACCTTGTGATGCTAAATCGTGTAATGTTCTGGCGACCTCAACACGCAATGCGTGAGGAACATTGCGCGCTCGGAAAAATTTCGGTTGCGCGTTTACTGTCAGTTCCAAATGTGCTTCATAGTTCTTAGCGCAACCAAGGCCCGGTGCAAAAATGTCTGCAAATTCTTCACACAGATGAGAAACACTGTCTGAAGGCACAGTCTGATTCACTGATAGGACCTGATTTACAATAGACATGTTAAACAACTGAAATAAATCTAAACCAAACAAGTTCACTGCAGTAGAAGAACGAAGAACGTAAAATGACACAAGTTTTGTTTGTCCCTTGTATGTTGCAAGAAGGCTGCACTGTCCTAACACAGGGATATTTTGTCCGGAATAACTATTTAACTGAACATTTGCGGCACACAACAGAGGTTTGCCCAGTTGTTTGTACGTGTCGTGATTGAGCAATGAAACTGCAGCTCCGGTATCGAGCTGGAATGGTATGACCTTGCCATTAAAGTCCAAATCTACAAAAAGTTTATTGTCCTGCTGATGACAAGAGCGACTGTTTTGTGCAATTTGAACAGACACTGGTACAGAACCACTTGTTAATTGACGTGATTTCCGGCGACGTCGGCGCACACGTTTTGTGGGACGAACACAGTCAATGTTAGAGAAAGTGGCACTGGACGAATTGGAATTAACTACATGAATGTCCATGGGCGAAGGTTCACGAGCCTTCATGTCCTTGGTTCGATTCCGGCGCGAAGCAAAGGGCCTGGAATGATTAAGAGTGTCTGATCTGAGCTATTTCTGGCAAACACTTTGAACATGTCCTTTCCTATTACAGAAAAAGCAAATAGCTTGGCGGGACGGGCAATTGTCACGCGAATGTCTAGTTGCACACCGCGGGCATGATTTCAGCACTGCATTTGCTCGCTTTCGCGGGACACGTGGTTGTGCGGACGTGCGCGAAGGCTGTTTACAGTTCCTTGCAGCGCGCCCGGCGGGCCGGTTAATGCGACACAGCTGGCGAAGTTTCAAATGATACCTGAGCAAAGTCAAGTGTGTCTTGTCTATCCAATATGTCTATCACTTGCTGAAGGGAGGGATTAACTAGTTTCAAAATCTGTTCCCGTATGCGAACATCAGAAACGTTCTGTGCAATTGCATCGCGTACCATAGTATCTGAATAAGGAAGGCCACAGTAACATTCAAACGCACAATCCCTAGTAAGGCCTTGCAAAGTTGCAACCCACTCCCTATTAGTTTGACCGGCCGTACGTTTTGTACGAAAGAAAGTATACCTTTTTGCAACTACATTAACTGTTTCTTTGAAATAGGCGTCCAATGCAGACAAAATTTCCTCGTAGGACAGAGTTGCTACGTCGCGGCGGGGAAATAATTTCACTACCACACGGTAGGTGGACACACCTACACACGAAAGCAAAAACGGCTGCCGCTCATTACCTTGAATTCTGTAGGCGGCGAGATGGAATCCAAATTGGCGTGACCACTCAGTCCAGGTCTCTTGCTGTGCAGCAAAATTGCGAAACTGCGGTGCAACTGCACGTTGTGGCTGCGGGAGCGATGAAGCGGCGGCCTCCGCATCAGTTTGAATGGCACGTTGACCCTGGACGAGCTGTCCAAGGGCATCCAATAACGCCTGCGTCTGCTGATTCTGCAAGCGATAAAATTTGGACAGTACATCTGGAGATTGTGGCGAAGCCATGACACAAGTAAATGTAAGCAATTAGAAAGAACAAGACCCTTTCCCTCGTCGCCAATGATGTGTTGGCAAATGTGCCAACACCTTGTAGATAAAGGAGGCCGAAAGGCACGCTATCTAACGCAGACGGGCGTGAATTCTGGAACAGGATAAGTAGTGAATTCTAATAAGAAAAGTATGCAGCTCCTCGAATACTTATCTTTTATTCTTTGATGTGAATACAGAATTCTTGATGAGACATTTCATACGATAGCTATCAAACTATGTAAGGCTAATGGCGCCTTGCTAGGTCGCAGCCATGGACTTAGCTGAAGGCTATTCTAACAGTCTCTCGGCAAATGAGAGAAAAGCTTCGTAAGTGTAGTCGCTAGCAAAGTCGTCGTACAACTGGGGCGAGTGCTATATCGTATCTCGAGACCTGCCTTGTGGTGGCGCTCAGTCTGCGATCACACAGTGGCGACACGCGGGTCCGACATGTACTAAATGGACCGCGGCCGATTTAAGCTACCACCTAGCAAGTGTGGTGTCTGGCGGTGACACCGCAATAATTGCACATAGATACCAGAAATACAGTCTAATACAAGAACACGAGCCAGATGCTTTGTTGACTGAACCTGTAACCAATAGGCATTATTGTTTAAGACATTGAAATAATACCAAAAAAAGGAATTTTTTTACCTTCATATATATTGACGAAAAGCACACTCTGATCATTACAGCATCCCCAATCCAACAATATCTGGTGCCTAGCCCATCAAAACAATATGACAACATCTGAACAAGCACTCTCCATGGGAACTTCTCAACAACGACTCATCACTGCTACATCTCAACAAGCACTCTCCACCATGACTTCTCGATAAGAACTCTGCACCACGACTTCTCGATAAGCACTGCCAGTGGAGGCGGCTGAATAATACTCTTGGGCGCAATCTATGGCGCTGTGGCTCAGTGTAGCAACCTTTCATATGCCCCTTCTCCACGGGCCAGAATTTGATGGTATTTTTGCCAGCATTGGTGGTGAAAATACCACCAAATTCGTCCAAAAAAATACAGACAAAAATAAAAGATAATATTAATAAGTAAATATCACTTCACTAAATAAATTTTGGCTTTGCACTGACTATTCCATAACCTAATATATAAAATACATTAAGGAATACAAATGCATTCATACATGTGATTTTACATAATAGTTTACACAAGTACCATTCACTCAATGGCACCAGCAATGTCAAATAGGTTTAGGTAAGAGTCTCATAACATTTCACAAACAGTAAATACACAAAAAAATCTGTTTATACAAATATTCACATAAAATGCTTTCCATAGTTCAATAAACAAGTAGTTGACAATTCCAGCAGTAGCACCCAGCAATGGTCAACAGGTGCAGACACCAACGAGTGACATTATTTCAGTAGAAACAGCTGTTGCTTTGCGTAAAGGTGTAAAACACACTTATTTTGATGTCAATTCCACTGCTACCAAAATGTACGCAAAACCATTAGTAGAACCATCAGTGGCACCCAGCAATGTTAAACAGGTGCAGACAGCAAGAAGTAACATCATTTCAGTAGAAACAGTTCTAGCAGTGGCACCCAGTAATGTTGAACAGGTGTAAACACCAACAAGTGACATTATGTCAGTAGAAACAGTTCCATCAGTGGCACCCAGCAATGTTGAGCAGGTGCAGACAGCAACAAGTGACATCATTTCAGTAGAAGCAGTTCCATCAGTGGCACCCAGTAATGTTGAGCAGGTGCAGACACCAACAAGTGATATCATTTCAGTAGAAGCAGTTCCATTAGTGACACCCAGTAATGTTGACAGGTGCAGACAGCAACAAGTGACATCTCATCACTGGTTGAGCAGTTCCAACAGTGGCACTTAGCAATGTTGAACAGGTGCGCGTAACAGTCCATAGTATTCACTATCACTAATCAGACAGTTCATCAGAGTTTATCAGCAGAAATTAAAACATTTCCAAGTGGCACCCAGCAATGTTGAATAGGTGCAAGCACGAACAACAGTTTGAATGCACACACAATTGCTTTTACAAAATTATTCTCAATGCTCTTACACTAAACATACAAATTATAATAAACACACAAATGATATCAGATAATTGTCATATTAACTATTACAATACACAAATAACGGTAAACCTATAATATTTATGGGTGTCAGTGCAAGCCACAACAAACAAGTAAAATAATATTTAGGAGATAGGTCGGTACCAATAATTTGGGATTAGGAAAGGAAAACACACAAAACACACTCACTCATCTTTCAACCACATTTAAGTACTACTGAGTAATTGAATAGTGTTAACTGTTTAAATGCAATTCTGTCCAAAATTTTATGTTCAACTTGTGTATCAAGTAGTAGTGGCAGCAATGTACAACAGTCAATAATAGTTAGTCAACGTCGTAGTCATCATGTCAAGACCAATGTTTGCCAAGCCAAATCAAAATGTACGGTTTCTGAACAACTGGCGGTGTGCCAAGATATGCAAATGCTTCCTCTCTCCAAAAAAAGTATATACTGCTTAGTGATTTAACAAAGTGTGTGTGTAGACAATCTTCCTTCTACTTGAGTGTTCTAGTCTGCCATCTTCATCCTCCTCGTTCCAATAAACCAACAAAAAAATATGCTCCTCACTTACTTTACCTCTTATCCACCAAAACTCCAATAATCATCAGCATCACATAATCTCAATACTTCAATAATACCTCTTACGTCGATACATATAAACCTTATCATCAATATCATTTACCTTACCTCTTGTCCACCAAAACTCCAATAATCAATAACTTCACATAATTTCAATACCTCAATAACACCTCTTCAATATGTCGATACATATAAACCTTAGCACCAATATCATTTTACTTCCATAAGAACTCTTTCCTCTAGTCAGTCTCCTCGAACAAGTGCAGATAAAATCCTAGTGCAAACTTCAATTCATCATCCCATACAATCCGAAGACATAATGTCCACACACAACCTCTGTGTAATCCATCTGATCCAAATCTTCTACTCATTATGAATTATAAGATACATTTTGGTTACCTTGTCCATCATAAAATAAAAGAAATGCATACCTGACCTCTAACAGCCTTTAGTTTGAATAACTTTCAGTAAGTAAGTGTGAGTACGGAGTGTGAATTATCGTAATATTTCACTGTGTGTACACCACTTCAAGAATCATGGCAAAACAGAAGCAAACATGTGGAGTATTTCTTGTGTCAAGTGTCACTATTTCAATTGCTCACGAAAAATGCAGTGTAATGACTGTCAGTGGTCTAAACCTAGCGTTGGTATGTCATATCGTTAGCTTCCTTCCTTTCAGCGTAAATTTATACAGCTTCCATAAAACCTCCAGCTCATGTGACTTCTATGAAATTTCTTCTACTAATGTCGTTCGTAGAATTATAGCAGTTCATTTTCTTATCTTAAAAATATAAGGCACTGAGCGTAAGCAAAACATGCAACAGCGAGTAAATATACCAGTAGAGAACAGAATGTCAACAAGTGGATGCAGCACAATCCCTATAACGAGGCTCTGCCAAGCGAACAATCTATAATTAATACCATAGTGTGACCTAAACTCCACGTTCGTACACAGTATACCAGCATTTCTACATACCAAATTAAAGAGTAGTTATGACAACAAAACAGAAATGTGTATATATGCAATCCATACGCAAAGCAGCAAATATATATCTTACATAATAAACAGGTCATTAGCATCACAGCATACGCAAGTAAATATTCATATGTAATCTTAATAAGCCAACATTAAGGCGCAAGCAGATAAATCACAAAGTATAACTTACATACATAACCATATTATCACAATTAATCAGGTGACAATTATAATTCAAATAAATAAGCGCAGCAGGCACATAGTAAAAAAAATATGACGTCAGTGAAAAAGCAGTGCAGCCAAGCGATGCAAAATATACACAAGTAACAACCCTGTTCATTAATAAAACATTGTCAAAATCACTTAATGTACGCAAGCACGTCGCTTCACAAGTAAATTCATAGAACATGAAATTTAGTACAAAGTATGAATCACGTAATCGCGAGCAGCAAATTACGTCTAAAGTACGTACCTAAGTGGAAATATGTTACCTGAGAAATAAACTCAATTAATAGTTATCTTTTTAGTTTATTACTTTCTTCTTCGAAATTATATTCTTCCTGAAAATTTTGTCGATAGCAAGTCCTCTTAACGTCGGACACACACAGAATTTACATGAAGGTCTTAAATATTGTATACAACCGAATCCTGAAAAATACTGAACGTTAATAACATAATTTATCAAGTCACTATAGCTTTATACTGAATTTATTCGGAGAATTTAGACTGTGTATTTGTTTACGGCTGTCAGTGCATTCGCACTGAGCGCTCGATCAGCTGTAGGCGCGTGACGTAGGAAGTAATTGTTTGCGGTCAACGACTGCCTTGTGCGGCGCGCAGACTTGACTGTTGCTTTGAGTATGTGCCGCCGCCAAAACACAGCGCGATATCCTTGTATTCTCTGCATGTTTACATGTAGCTGTTACGTTCTCAAAAGTATGTCATTCCACAAAAATTTTAACGTTCGATATATGATGTACTCCCTTAGAGCGCCGAGATTTAAGAGTTTCTACTTCGAAAGTGTTATAATGAATAATTTTGCGAACTCTATATGGACCGTTATAAAGCAGAAAAAATTTGCGACACAAGCCATTTCCTTTGTGAGACAAACGATGAGACTTAATTAACACCTTTTGACCAACTGACAAGATTTTTAAACGACCAGGACGTTTAGCTGATTTCTCTCTTCGAGCAGCTGCAGATGCAATATTTCGTAGAGCCAGGTTGACAACTTCAGAATGCCGCAGTTTCCGTGTAGGCGGAAAAGGAACGATATCAGAAATGCGATTTGTCTGTGCTTTATTTTTTAATATCAATATAGGCGGTAAAGAAGTAGAATCATTAAGGGAGTTCATTCAGAATGTTTTGAAAAATATGAAGATCCTGATCCCAAGTTCTGTGTTTCTGATGACAATAAAGACGACACAATTTATTGATTTCCTTCATCCATCTCTCTGAAGCGTTAGATTGAGGGTGAAAAAGTGAAATGAAAATTGGTTTAATCTTACGACGCCGTAGAGTACGAAGCCAAATTTTTGAGCGAAACTGTGATCCATTATCTGATACAACTTTATCAACATGTCCCACTTCTTTAAGAAAATGTTTGATGAAGGCATTAGATACTGAACAAAGCGTCTAAGAAAATTACAGACACCAAGGAAACTACGAACATCACGTTTTGTGGTAGGAACAGCATAATTACGAATAGCGTCTAGTTTCTCTGGATCAGGAATAATACCTTCAGTAGAAATAATATGACCAAGAAATTTCACTTGAGAACGACCAAATTCAGATTTTTTCAAGTTCACTGTAATGCCAACTCTTGCAAAAATACGTAATAATGAATCCAAAATTTTGTTGTGCTCACTCCAAGAACGTTTAGCAATAAGAATATCGTCAACATATGAAGTAATATTGTCACGAAGATAAACAGGTTAAATTTCGTTTAAACTACGAATGAATGCTGTAGAAAATATACTAAGTCCAAACGGCAATTTCCGAAATCACTTTTGGGTAAAATAGTCATATTCGGTTATTCTTTACCGACTGTCTAGATGGATTGATCGTCGAAGAGTTGTTTTGATAGATACAAAGAATAGTAAAAGAGCAGGCAGCAGTGCAGAAAACTAAAAGGGAAATAGCACTACTACAGCTCGGGGCCCTGTGCACGCTACGGCACATATTCACTTAGTGTATTGAATCCCCTGAGGACTTTAATAGCCGCACATAAATTCCAGTTTGTGACTTAGTGGCCAATTTGGTGAAGTGCGTACATAAATTGATGTATGTATGATGGATGTATGTCATTCTTAGAATTGCGAAAGATCTTAAATTTCCGAACAGTTAAGAAGTGTTTATAGTCAAAGTTTTCTCCTCGTGGCGACAAAGACCTACCGTGTCTGTCCCAGTCCGAACGTCGATTATTGTCAATTTCGCGCGCCTGGCGCTCTCTTGTTGCATCCCGTAAATGAAACAAATTATTTTCTTCAAACCCTTCTGCTATCTGAGATTCTAATTTTCTTCTGCTGTCTTTTCCTACAATTTCGCTTTCAATTTGTTTGACTTGCTTTCCTAATGCCTCAAATTCCCTTTTAATGCGTTCATTAAATTTTCCCTGATTTTCAACATATATATTTATGTTCTGGTATTGTTCGGTTTCTGCAAATGGCAATGGAGCTGTATCATCTGAATCTCTGTCCCCATTTAAACTAAGACTTGTCAGTTTATCTGAAATCTCCTCAACTCCTTCCGATAAGTCACCTATTTTTTCTTTCTGTTTATTTACGTCTTCCGTAAGTGTCGCGAGTCGGGTCTCGGTATTGTCACATTTAGTAGTTAACTGTTCATACTGTTGCGTTAGGTTATTTATTCTGTCAATTGGTACTGATTCCTCGATTCTTTCAAATATTTCTTCCTTATCGTGTACACATTGTAAATTTAACTCTGAAAATTTTTGTACTATGATGCGATATCTTTCTTACTGTTCTCTGTCCTGTTCCTCTTGTCTAATTTCTATTGAAATTAAACTATTATTGTGAGCATTCAAAATCGGTTGTACTTCTTCTCTAATTTCTTTCTTTGATTCATCTTTCGTATTTTTGAAACATGTCCCCATTCGTGAGCTTAACCGTGTTGCCATTGCTTCCATCTCAGTTTTAATTGTTCCTATCTCAGTTTCAATTGATCCTATTTGTGCGTCTAACCGTGTATCCATTCGTGATCCCAAATTTAATATAGTACCCATCAACTGCTCCATAATAACTGGTTCGAAATTCTTTTCGCCCCTAACATTTCCCGCAAAACTAACTTCCTTCGGCATAGCCATAAAGCTATCTGTGTTCGATACTATTCCAGAGTCTTCTACATCTACATCTACATCTACATTGATACTCCGCAAGCCACCCAACGGTGTGTGGCGGAGGGCACTTTACGTGCCACTGTCATTACCTCCCTTTCCTGTTCCAGTCGCGTATGGTTCGCGGGAAGAACGACTGTCTGAATGCCTCCGTGCGCGCACTAATCTCTCTAATTTTACATTCGTGATCTCCTCGGGAGGTATAAGTAGGAGGAAGCAATATATTCGATACCTCATCCAAAAACGCACCCTCTCGAAACCTGGCGACCAAGCTACACCGCGATGCAGAGCGCCTCTCTTGCAGTCTGCCACTTGAGTAAATTAAACATCTCCGTAACGCTATCACGGTTACCAAATAACCCTGTGACGAAACGCGCCGCTCTTCTCTGGATCTTCTCTATCTCCTCCGTCAGACCGATCTGGTACGGATCCCACACTGATGAGCAATGCTCAAGTATAGGTCGAGCGAGTGTTTTGTGAGCCACCTCCTTTGTTGATGGACTACATTTTCTAAGCACTCTCCGAATGAATCTCAACCTGGTACCCGCCTTACCAACAACTATTTTATATGATCATTCCACTTCAAATAGTTCCGCAAGCATACTCCCAGATATTTTACAGAAGTAACTGCTACCAGTGTTTGTTCCGCTATCATATAATCATACAATAAAGGATCCTTCTTTCTATGTATTCGCAATACATTACATTTGTCTATGTTAAGGGTCAGTTGCCACTCCCTGCACCAAGTGCCTTTCCGCTGCAGATCTTCCTGCATTTCGCTACAATTTTCTAATGCTGCAACTTCTCTGTATACTACAGCATCATCCGCGAAAAGCCGCATGGAACTTCCGACACTATCTACTAGGTCATTTATATATGTTGTGAAAAGCAATGGTCCCATAACACTCCCCTGTGGCACGCCAGAGGTTACTTTAACGTCTGTAGACGTCTCTCCATTGATAACAACATGCTGTGTTCTGTTTGCTAAAAACTCTTCAATCGAGCCACACAGCTGGTCTGATATTCCGTAGGCTCTTACTTTGTTTATCAGGCGACAGTGCGGAACTGTATCGAACGCCTTCCGGAAGTCAAGAAAAATAGCATCTACCTGGGAGCCTGTATCTAATATTTTCTGGGTCTCATGAACAAATAAAGCGAGTTGGGTCTCACACGATCGCTGTTTCCGGAAACCATGTTGATTCATACATGGTAGATTCTGGGTTTCCAGAAATGACATGATACGCGAGCAAAAAACATGTTCTAAAATTCTACAAGAGATCGACGTCAGAGACATAGGTCTATAGTTTTGCGCATCTGCTCGACGACCCTTCTTGAAGACTGGGACTATCTGTGCTCTTTTCCAATCATTTGGAACCCTCCGTTCCTCTAGAGACTTGCGGTACACGGCTGTTAGAAGGGGGGCAAGTTCTTTCGCGTACTCTGTGTAGAATCGAATTGGTATCCCATCAGGTCCAGTGGACTTTCCTCTATTGAGTGATTCCAGTTGCTTTTCTATTCCTTGGACACTTATTTCGATGTCAGCCATTTTTTCGTTTGTACGAGGATTTAGAGAAGGAACTGCAGTGCGGTCTGCCTCTGTGAAACAGCTTTGGAAAAAGGTGTTTAGTATTTCAGCTTTAAGCGTGTCATCCTCTGTTTCAATGCCATCATCATCCCCTAGTGTCTGGATATGCTGTTTCGAGCCACTTACTGATTTAACGTAAGACCAGAACTTCCTAGGATTTTCTGTCAAGTCGGTACATAGAATTTTACTTTCGAATTCAATGAACGCTTCACGCATAGCCCTCCTTACGTTAACTTTGACATCGTTTAGCTTCTGTTTGTCTGACAGGTTTTGGCTGCGCTTAAACTTGGAGTGGAGCTCTCTTTGCTTTCGCAGTAGTTTCCTAACTTTGTTGTTGTACCACGGTGGGTTTTTCCCGTCCCTCACAGTTTTACTCGGCACGTACCTGTCTAAAACGCATTTTACGATTGCCTTGAACTTTTTCCATAAACACTCAACATTGTCAGTGTCGGAACAGAAATTTTCGTTTTGATCTGTTAGGTAGTCTGAAATCTGTCTTCTATTACTCTTGCTAAACAGATAAACCTTCCTCCCTTTTTTTATATTCCTATTAACTTCCATATTCAGGGATGCTGCAACGGCCTTATGATCACTGATTCCCTGTTCTGTACATACAGAGTCGAAAAGTTCGGGTCTGTTTGTTATCAGTAGGTCTAAGATGTTATCTCCACGAGTCGGTTCTCTGTTTAATTGCTCGAGGTATTTTTCGGATAGTGCACTCAGTATAATGTCACTCGATGCTTTGTCCCTACCACCCGTCCTAAACATCTGAGTGTCCCAGTCTATATCTGGTATATTGAAATCTCCACCTAAGACTATAATATGCTGAGAAAATTTATGTGAAATGTATTCCAAATTTTCTCTCAGTTGTTCTGCCACTAATGCTGCTGAGTCGGGAGGTCGGTAAAAGGAGCCAATTATTAACCTAGTTCGGTTGTTTAGTGTAACCTCCACCCATAATAATTCACAGGAACTATCCACTTCTACTTCACTACAGGATAAACTACTACTAACAGCGACGAACACTCCACCACCGGTTGGATGCAGTCTATCCTTTCTAAACACCGTCTGTACCTTTGTAAAAATTTCGGCAGAATTTATCTCTGGCTTAAGCCAGCTTTCTGTACCTATAACGATTTCAGCTTCGGTGCTTTCTATCAGCGCTTGAAGTTCCGGTACTTTACCAAGGCAGCTTCGACAGTTAATCTCGTATTCTGAAAATTTTTTGATTGTGAAAAATTTTGAATTGGTTCCGGACTATTTTCCCGACTTATTAAATTGTTTTCAACTTCATTATTCATCATACTGTTCTCCTGTGTTGGCGAGTTCGCCATGTTAACAATTTTGTCATTCTCACTATTCATCATTTTTGCCTTTTTCATCGATCGCGTAATCATTTACAAAACATACAAAACTCGTCACTATATGAAAATTACACACAATGACACTTTATCTCCAACAATACCATTCACACGAAATGCTTTCCGACAAACACGCCTAACGAACAATTGAAATCTTCATAATTGCACAAAATTATCAAACGCGTATACAAGACATCAAAAATTAAATTCTGCAAAAATACCATTAGAAGAATGACAATTACCAAATCTACACATGCGATATAGACTAAAATTACTAAACTACAAATTACTACAGCAATACTACTGTCTGCTATTTTTACTATCAAAAGAATTCCAAGGGACGATTCGAAGCAGCGGTCGCCACGTGCATGGGGGCTTAATTAAAAATATGAATGCAAATACTTTTTATTTTTTTTAGTAGCTGTATGTCCGATTACGAAGTCTCGTAACGGTTGGACCTGATTAGTATTAGTACGCAATCTGACTGCATAGAATAACAACAAAGAATGAGAGAAAACTTCCGTTAACACAATTATTTAATTAAGTCCCCAGCAACCACAAAAACCTACGAAACAACAAAACACAAGTGTAGCTGTTCTGTGTGTGGAAGTGTGATTCAAAGTACACATCTGGCACGGTTCTTCCTCAATAAGACCAGATATTTTAAACAGCATTTATACTGAAGTAATTAAAAAAAACAGAAATACTATAATTGCACATAGAAACCAGAAATACAGTCTAATACAAGAACACGAGCCAGCTGCTTTGTTGACTGAACCTGTAACCAATAGGCATTATGGTTTACGACATTGAAATAATACAAAAAAAGGAATTTTTTTACCTTCATATATATTGACGAAAAGCACACTCTGATCATTACAGCATCCCCAATCTAACAATATCTGGTGTCTAGCCCATCAAAACAATATGACAACATCTGATCAAGCACTCTCCATGGGAACTTCTCAACAACGACTCACCACTGCTACATCTCAACAAGCACTCTCCACCACGACTTCTCGATAAGCACTCTTCACCACGACTTCTCGATAAGCACTGCCAGTGGAGGCGGCTGACTAATACTCTTTGGCGCAATTTCTGGCGCTGTGGCTCAGTGTAGCCACCTTTCACTATGTATCACCTACCATTATGCTCTGGCTCACCTTCGCCTCCCAAGGCCTGACTCATGTTGCCCATTTGAATGCATTTTCCGTCAATAAATGACCTTGTCATACAAAAATTGTCCAAATGATTTATTTCTGCCCACCGCCTGGACCGCCCCTCGACTCCGCACGCAGCCATGATGGCTGTGTAAGGAGACTATGTGTGCTGCTTGCCTCAGCGGCCCCTCGCCTCACTCATGTCACGCTGACAGACTGAGAAGACAGCTGTGCCCAGCATCCGAATCGCTGCCCTCGGACAGTAGAAGGCTAGTGGCTGTTGTTGTGGCGCCGAGTCCCACCGGCAGGTGCAGATGACAGATCAGCAGGGATGAGACACCATGTCCTGCAAAGGACTTGGTGCTCACGGCAGGTGCAGCCCGGGCTCGATCCATGACTGCAGCTAGTGAAGCTCACTCGCCTCACTGTTCAGCATCGCTCTGGCGTTGTGGTGGTATTGGTTTCTCCCACGATGACAAGTGGGCCACTAAAATCCTGACTTATTTACAAGCTTTCATTGGTTATTTCTTTCGCTAAAACCATGCACCTAGCCACTTCGCCAGAACAAGGGAATCGTTTGGTGACACATCCCCACCCCATGTGCTAGATGGTTTTGATTGTGCAGCACCTTTACCACAGAGTTCGGCTATCCTCACTGCGCAATCCACTGCTATGACTGTCATGATAAACCGAACATCGCCACTTTTGCAGCTACCGATCCGAGGGTGCTAGCGCAACACTCTACGGCACTTCCATGCTACTTTTCCTTACTTTTGTTAAAACTAATAATTTTTCAGCCCTTCCCTAAGGAGAAGACTCTGTCCCTTAAATTTCTTTTTCTCCTCTCAATATTATTCTTGATTAGGAAGGAAGGAGTATTATGGTTCAATGTCCCAGCAACGTCGAGGTATTAGAGATGTAGCAAAAGATCAAACTGATTCAGAATCGGGACTAAAATCTGCAGTGATCGATCGATTTAAGGATATCAAGGAAAATGTGAATCAGGATGGCTGAACGAGAGTTGGTTCTTGCAAATGCGAGTCCAGTGAGTTAACCACTCTTCTACGTCTCGCCTGTTACGCAACTTGGATATTTGAGAGTTAATCAAATTACGCGATGGTTTCCGCACTTACTTGCCTTTGATATCTTCGAGATTGTGTGTATGATACGACTATTTTTTCCAAAGGCTGATGGTGTGTCTTCAGATTAACAGATTCTACATACCATTTTGAACAGTCTTTTCCTCAGCGATTTTGGACATAATGCAGGAATATTGTCTACACCTTCCACATTGTTTGATCGTAAGTGCTCCACAGATGTGTTATGCTCTGACTCTAATACTGGAGCGCCTATGTGTTCCAAAGCAAATACCAGGTGATTCCGTAATGACGTTACAAACTTTCAGGAATGGTGAAGAAAGTTAAATGTACCAGTTTGAGGAATGGGACCCAAGTTCGGAAATGACTGTTTCGGAAGTTATAAGCGGAAGTCGTTCTGATACTTCTAACAGTGGAATGCATGTTCCGGTACGGCCGTCGCTAAGATTCTAGGGTAGCAATCACAACGAGCCCTTCGGTGTAGAGACTGAAATAATGACTCTGGTTCAAGGCAGATGGCATACTGTGTACGGAAATCAGCAGCCCTAATGTAAAATGTTTGCACCGTATCAGACTGCAACCTGTGTTTACAAGTTGAAACAGTAACGTCTACCAGTCCTAATCAAATGATGACGGAACTGATAGTCATGATTTTTGGTGTATGGGCAAGCAAACGGAAACAGCAGAGAAGCAGAAGGGTTGTAGAGGACCAAATATTCACATAGAAGACATCCGGCTCCCACCATGATTCCAAGGCAGTTCCAACGATCAAGTGAAAGAAGACAATGATGACAATGATGGCAATGAACTACACGAACTCCTGACTTACGAGATGCAGAACTTGCTCCACTGGATGAGGCAGCTGCAATCAGCGCTCGATCAGTTGCACTTGAAATAAATGTTTCACAGCGCACTGGAATATTACAGAAAACGCAGCTACACCTGTACCATCCAAAGAAAGTACATGCTTTCAGTCCTGCTGACTGTGGACATCATGTAACATTCAGCCAATGGTTCTTGCAGCGCCTTGCTGTTTATCCTCAATAAGTATGTATTTTTCACTTAAGAAGCCTGTTTCACCAGAAACGGGATGCTAAACAGTCGCAGTAGTCATTTTGGGGCTGATGAGAATCCCCACGCTACAGTCTTAAAGAACGATCAACACGGATTATCAGTCAACCTGTGGGCATGCGTAGTCAGTGATTACGTACTAGGCCCGTTTCTTCTTCCTCCTCGCTTACATGCATCAGTGCACACAGTATTTATCAGAGATATACTACCCAGGCTCTTGAACAAAACCCTCTTGTAGTTCGTCGAAGGATGTGGTTCCATCACAACAGAGCACCCCGCCCGCCCCCCTTTCCGTCCACGCCCCCACGTTGGGCTGAGGGCTCGTGATAACATGGATCATAAATTTCCTGAAAAGTGGAGAGGCAGAGAAAATCCTGTTTCATGGCCAACACGTGCACCTGATCTCACGCCACTTGATTTTTTCTTGTAGAGTCATGTGGGAAACCTAATCTAAAACTCCTGTCGAGACTAAAGAGAATCTCCTGGTAATAATTCTCGCTGTCTGCGGCACTGTTCGAATGACTCTGGGGATATTAGGAACAGTACGACAGAACTTTGTGCGACAATGCCGTGCCTACAGTCACGCTGGGGGATTCCATTTCGAACAACTTTCGTAAATGTAACAGCTTGTGAAACCTGTGCAGATGAGTAGAATTCATTATTACTATACTGTAGAGTTAGACTTTCGGTATCTGAGACCACGTTACGTGCACCATTGGTAGCCGATCAACAGGGGAAATTATCTGAGGGTACTGGAGAGTATTCGGGGGGAATTCTTACGTTACGATCAGTGTTCTGAAGCTGGAGCCACTAATTTGGGCGCTGCGATAGCCTAATGCGGAACTTGAGTAGATTTTCGCGTAAGTTATTCCGGACGGCCTTACCTCAAAATGATACGTTTACACTTTTCCACATCCTTGAATATTTCTAACGTAATCTCACAGTCCCCCCGAAAAAGCCTACGATTCATTGATAGGGTACGAAAAAACTACACTATGTCTGCTAAACAGACTCCACACAAACTACTTGTACAGCACATATATGAACACTACTCAAGACTGTGGGATCGGAATCAGGTGAGAATAATATTGAGCGTGGACGGTATGTAACGAAGGATGATCTGAATAATTAAATGCTTTTTTTGACTGATGAGAGGGTGTGAAAGCTATGCTGGAAAATCTCAAGTAGCAGACACTATTCATGCTTTGGAAACCTCATGCACCACATTTCAGAGAAGGTATTACGTATTTTGCTGCAGATATTTTGTCGATATAATTAGGCAAATAACGGCTCGAGTGGAGCTGTACAAACAGTGATTATTCTTAGGCTCCATACGTCATGTGAGTAAAATGCACTCCTAATACACTTCGCAACATAATTAAAGGACCACTTTTACGAAACGCCATAATTACCGTAATTTTTTCCAATTGCGACTCACAAGTTCGTAATTTGGCTCAAAGGTGCCTACAAGCTTCCCTGTAATTCTTGAAAACGTTCAGATATGTCAACCTTAGACTTGGCGACGCTTCGTATCGTGTTGGCACACGCGAACAAGCCGCGTCTTAAATGTTCATGTGAAGTCTGAGGTGAGTTCATGATGTCACATTGTCACTAAATTCTACCACAATTCTCCTCAGCGGCATCGTGGAAATGTCACCAGATGGGAGGTCATCACTCATACTCTGACACAAATTTCACCCCTTAATTCGGTTCCTCCACGATAGAGATCAGAAAAGCAATGCTCACCGTTTAAGCCATTCGGTTTTCTCATGGGTGGCCGACGAAAACATTTCAGATACGCCACCACTAGGAATAGACACTAAAGGCGTCAGAAGGTGGCGTGAAGGGTGCCACTGAAATCACTCCTTCCTGTGAGGTGCTGATTCCCACACATTTCGTGTCGAAAATGACAGTTCCCAAAGCGACGAGCAATAGGACGACGTTCTTGACCACGTTCCACACTGCTGACACTGCCCAGGCGTTTGAAACCTGGCTGCAGCCACATTGAACGTGATCTGAACCCACAGGAGTGTAGTACAGTTTTAATGTGCGCGATGTAGGTGCGCAGGTGGCGCTGAGGATTTTGCTAAACTGGTGGTGGTGGCGGTTGGAGGGGAGGGACGTGCTAGAGGGTCCCTTTTCCATTTTATTTTCACAAATGTCAGTGTTGTACCCCTCGTTGATCAAGCCACAAAAAGCTCGATACAGGCGGGCTGAAAAACCATGTGGACACTTTGTTGCTTTGGATCGATGAAATTTGATGCCGATGGTACATGGCTTCACATGAATTTCTGAGATGTGACCCTTTTTTCGTATGTGTCGACAGGTTGCTGTTTGAAGCGCCGCCGAGTGCCATAGTGACCTTGCCGCAAACCACCCCTTTTCACAATTACAGAGGAAGGCCGCAGGCGTCTTTGAGGCACATTTCAAACTTGCGCGTTGCAGTAAGAGACAATTACGGGGTTTCGAAAAAGTAATTATTCAGTAGTGATCCGCAGTGAATACTGCACGGTAGGACGTCACGTTCCACACAACAATTCGATGTGTATGAATGTGTATTCCTTATGGGAACGCCACATGGCGTCTAGCCAGAAAGGCCCAAATAGAAGACACTGAAGTATTACAAAACAGTACTTAAGCCCTCAGTATATGCAAGAAGCCGAACAACGCACAAAGAGCTGAGCATGAAAACTATTGCAGCCGTGACCAACCTCAAAAAATAAAAATGCACTTGAGTCTGGACATGAAATCAGAAGCATTTGCGAATTATGTACCAGAAGAAGCCTGGCGTCCTCAAACATTGAATAGAACAGAGCAATAGAATACAGCAAGTACTAAATCCAACACACGGAGGACAGACTCACGGGCTTAACTGCTCTTACAAGTCCTCCCAAAGACTTTAAATAAAGAGAAACGTCAGACTCTGCCATGTCACCGAGAAGCGGAGATCACCAGTGTAGTAGCTAGGAAGCCTGCATGCTCGGTTCGTTGGACAAACAATCAAACAAGTCGTGTTAATGAGTGTCCTTACAATTATAATATAACCAAATAGAAAACTTTGGCAATTACTCAGATGTGTCACAAGCAAAGGGCGACAAACGAAATAATCAGTCTTTGAAGTGACTGCTGATCTCTGACTGACGAAAGTCTGTCCTGAACTGCTATCGAAGTCGCTGTTGTTGAAGCTGCCACCCAAGTGACTAATCATGCTATCGAACTGGGCCGCTACCAGTCGGGCGTGGCGCTTATGTCCTCTTCATCTGGAGGCCGCTGCTATCGCGTTGTCGTCCTGGAGAGAGGTCGGTCAGCGTGCGATTGGCTGACTTCTTTTCACAGTCTTCTCTTCTTTGTCGTTCCCGACTGGCGTGTCAGCGCGATTGTACGCCGTAAAAAAAAAAAAGCGCCCTTCACCGAAAGTACTGACTTACTGAGTGACCACTTGTTACCGCCAGTTAAGAGGATACTGCCTATTCGGTATTCATTTGACACTGTAGCGCTCATTGGTCTCTTCCTGCGTTTCCTCGCTGCGGCTATGTCGACACGACGAGTTTCCACTCTCCTCGGCCTTTGCGCCCGCCGGTTGGAGACAGCGCGGCCCCGGGAAGGCCAACGGACTCGGTACCTCCTGTCTGCGGCGCGCTATGTGCTTTGCTCTCCTACGGCCGGTGTACCGCTTCGCGCGTCTGTTTGCCGTCGCGTCTGGTGTGTGAGGACGCCGCGAGGCGCTCTTTGCCGTTCCTTGACGCTGTGCCTTCCCGCTCTTACCCCAGCTGTGCACGGCTCTAGCGTTCTAGTTTGAAAATGTGTCCGTCACTGCACTTTACGGAGCTCACGCGTATCACCAACAAGCAATACTGATTCCCACATGCATCTTACAATCCGTGGGTATTCTAACGCATTTTAACTTTCAACGGCATCTGTCTTTGAATTGTGGTAATTTGTGACCTTAAGGACGGCATTTTCGTTTTCTTTCATTAGTTCGAACGCAAACTAAGGAAGAGTTTAATGCCGGCTTTGTCTTTTCCAATGTATAAAACATCAGCCTACTACCCGGCGTATCTCCGTTAGTTATATTCCCAACTTTATCAGGAAAAAAGCAATGAATTGTATTTGCGGTATAATATCAGATGTAGCAGTATGTATTTGAAACTATAAATACAATTTACAATTTATAAGGAGTGACTTAGTATAAGAATTACTTAACTTCATGTACATCGTGACCATAGAAATGAAATGATCGTATGGCATTGTTGGCCGGGCGGCCCCATTGGACAGCTCGGCCGCCGTATTGCAAGTCCTTTTTGGTTGACGCCACTTCGGCGATGAAAAGGAACTAAGAATTGTTGTAATTTAATCTCAAATATAGAGGAAGAAAATTTGTTCGACTGTCATACCAGAGGAATACTCTGAAAAACTGTTTTATCCTTGATAGACGAAGGACTAATTTCGAGATTCTTTTATTATTGCTTCTAGTATTAACTCTTTTTTTGTTCTGATGTGCTGGCGTAAAGACGTACTGTATAATTTCATGTCTATGTGTGTGTTAAATGATGAAAAGTGTGTTGTATAATTTCTGTCAAGATCAAGCCTAAATCCTATACCAATGGAGTACAAATTATTCTGTTAAATCGAGAAGGCGAATTTTAGATGGAGGCGACGATCTTTACGACGGCGCTGCTCAACAATAGAGGTACGTGATTGTGCTCACTAATTTCCTTTGGTGGCCACTAAGATTAATTCCGATGTTTTTTGCCGAGACATTCAGAACCTGCTATCTTTCTTTTCGTATAAAAATAGGAGTCCCGATAGAAAAAGAAATATTCTTAAATTTAAATAATTGCAATTCTTTTACCCAGGCCACGGGGAATGATAGAACGTACGTGCCTCTACCCCGATTGTACGTTCGCAATCTCCGAGCCTGTTACGACGTAATTATTTTACGAAAAAAAATGAAGATACATCTTTCTCATCAGATCGCAACCACTCGCACGCGAATGTACGTACCCTTTGAATGTGTCTAGTCAGTCGTGTGTATTGTTCTAAAGCTTTTCTGTTAATAATCAGTGGATGGCATCTCCGCAATTAATTTTTATTTATGCCGCAAATCGCACTTTACGCGAAGAATTTATTACGCAAGTTTCAGGTTCCATTTCATGTCAAAAATTCCGAAGTACGGCTGACTAAGCAAACCGCTACAATAATTTCATATCTCTACAACTACAATAACACAAAACAACAACAACGTAACAGAGAGGGTACGTTACAGCGACTTGCGAGTCAATGATGATGATGAACATCAACACTGGTGTTAAGTTTCTCCTGTTCTCGTTCCTTCGATTTACTCTCAGTCCATCTTCCATATTCATTAGACTGTTCATGCCATTCAGCAGATTCTATAATTCTTTTTGGCTGCCACTGAGTATAGAAATTTCATCAGCGAATAGTATCATTCATATCCTTTCAGACTGAATTTTAATAGCACTCCTGAATGTTTCTTTTATTTCCATCATTGCTTCTTCTACGTATAGACTCAACAGAAAGGGCGAAAGACTACATCCATGTCTTACACCGTTCGTAATCCGAGCACTTCGTTCTCGATCTTCCCCTCTTATTATTCTCTCTTCGCTCTTGTACATGCTATGTACTACCCGCCTCTTAATATAGCTAAGTTTGTCGGACGCTTTTCCCAGGCCGACAAATCCTATGTAAGTGTCCTAATATTTCTTTAGTCTTGTCTCCATTATCAACCACAGCGTCATAACTGCCTCTCTGGTGCCTTTACCTTCCCTAAAGCCTAACTGTCATCCTACACAACCACAATTTTCTTTTCCTTTCTTCTGCACATTATTATTGTGAGCAAACTGAATGCATGAGGTATTAAGCTAATTCTGCTGCAATTCGTGCACATGTAAGCTCTTGCAATCTTCGGAGTTGTGTGGAAGATTTTTCCACGAAAGTCAGATTTAGCAAGTCTCATACATTCTATACACCCACGCGAATAGTTGCTTTTTTGCCACTTACCCAAACGATTTAAGAAAGTTTGATGGAGTATTATCTGCCCCTCTTGCCTTATACGATTTGAAGTCTTCCAAAGCTCTTTTAACTCTGAATCTAATATTGCATTTTCTATCTCTTCTCAGTCGATTCCTGTTCCTGCATCTATCACATAAGACAAATCTTCCTCCTCATAAACACATTTAGTGTATCCTTTCCACCTATCCGCTCTCTACTCTACATTTAACAGTGGAATTCCCGTTGCACTCTTAATATTATCATCCTAGCTTTTAATTTCACCGACGGACGTTTTGACTTTCCTTTATGCTGAGTCAGTCCTTAGAAAATCATACGTTTTTAAATGTCTCTACATTTTTTCTATAGCCCTTTCGTCTTAGGTTCTGTGCTGTCTTTTGAACCGTGTTGTGAATGCATAAATTTAGCAGCGTCCAACATAAATATATAAATATGTCTAAAGTTCTAAATTGTCATTAAATTACTGCATTATCCGGATCGAAAATGATATGAGTATGAATGTGAACTTAATTTAACCGCACAAACGTTTTCATAAGTTGTCCGTAAAGAAGTTAATCTGTTTAGAATTATTCAATTAGGTTTGTTGACTACTTTCATACAAACTTAGTTCACTCTTGAATATCACTTCACTTTTATAACACGTAGACACAACACTGGAATCGGTGAATTTTAGTGAAAACATTACTGATCTTTAACTGAGAAACCGACAAAGAATGGTAGTAGGTAGAATAGTTTCTCACAGCATAGATTTTGATATAAAATCAAGTCACCTTTACGTAGCTTCATTTTAAAATGGCAAACATATATATGTCTGTATTATTTGGCTATTTAAACTCGCCGCTTAAAGCTTTCATGAATGGTGGCAGATAAATTAGCATCGTTGTGCCACAGAATCGATCTGTTTCGATTACACGAAAATAACTGACTGAATTCGATTTGAAGAAAACAGTAATCAACATTAAATAATTGTTCTCAACGTTTTCAAATTGAACTAAAACTGTAACTCTTGCAAATAAAATCATATAAATATATTACCGCTAATGGCGGCGTTGCATCTCGTCCGCAGCGAAGTAATGACGGAATGCAGAGGATCAAGATTGGTAATGTTCTTGCAGAAAATATGAGATAAACTTGAATAACATTATCCTCTATTTTTCTTCAATAACTTACAATAGGTAGTTTGCATAGCAGTAATTATACCAAACCTTATCATAGGCGGTAGATTACAGTGCGTCTTGCTAGCATCATGGCTACTCGAACAAGAAGAAGGAATGCAACAAAAAATCAGTGATAATAATAATTGTTCTTTTAATTAAAAGATATCATTGTTTCAGTCTATTTTCTGTGGCTTGTGAAGATACTGTTACACCGTCTCTGCACTAGCAAAACCAAACTGTTTCTCCGACAACACACTTGTCTCTCACGATATCACATATTTGAAAAAAAAATTAATATTTTTACAGACTATAAAGTAAGGGCGTAGATGCTATATCGTCCCCTGGGCTGTTAAAAAAATATTTAGTGATAAAATTGTTTTTAATAGTCCACAAAACCCACGACGTACATTAGTTTTAGTCATAATTATTCACTGTTTAGATGTCTGATAGTCTCATTATACTTAGACTCATAATAGTTTCGATGTTGTTATTAATATACATAGTTGATCGATCTATACATATAACAATAAGTATTTTTGTAATAGGTTTACTTCAGTAGTTAAAGATGCCTCTAAAATAGCGGTGGATACTACCCAGATTACTTCTCCCCCTCTCATTCGGGTTCGCTGGATACGGAAAACTGGGATTACAACCATCCAAGGGGCTTCAAGACACCCACAACTACTTACTTTCAGAGTGTGGTATAGAATTTTGTGGTATTAACAAATATTTGTAGACAATAAGTTCATATTACAATTATATGGGTATATCTTACGAAAATTTCTGTTACTAGTTCATAGGAACTCATTTCTACAACAATATTTTAAAAGTTTTTGATCGACTTAAGTCATTAAAATCTTCCGTAGTCGTGCCGATGATGAGAAGGTCTTCCACTGTGTCGAGTCTCGAGAACGTCGGCAAGTGGGGCTGGCTCTATGTCTGGATCTGCTGCTGGACCAGGTGCTGCACTGGAACAGGTCCAGATTGTCGAGTCCCGTTTCCCGCACGTTCATGAAGGGTTCATGAAAGTCGAAAATAAGTGATAGTATACATGTCATATGTCAGCGGTGTTCTGCAAAAGAACGTTAGATTTGGGTTCACTTTCACACGCACAGATCCACTCGATATACGAGTGGGTGACTACAACTTAGTATGTGTCCTGGAACCATAACACTGTCCTCTCATTTCAGTGTAGTGATACAATTTTTATTTATAATATTTTTAAACGACACAGCATCGGTTACTTTTTGTGGTGTCCGTCGTAATACTTTGTTTTCATCAGCATTGTTTATAAACATTCCTGCGTGACGCAACAGAGCCAGCGACGTAGCACACATTATCGTGCGCCACAGCGGGTATAGTTTGATTCAAAATATCTTACTCACATGGCACAGTGGCGACGGCAGTATTAAATGTCTGGCATTTTATACTGTTTTAAGTTGCTAATTGAAATCAACATCTCTTGTCGTCGCAACTAATATCATTTAGCCCTATGAACGTCCATAAAATCATTTTGAAAGTTATGATATTGTTCATTTCGTTTTGTTATAACATCATTAAGGGCCTTGTTATTTGATTACATTTTGTGGCTCATATCAAAATGTAGTGACAAGGATCAAGGAAACATTACATTAACCCTAGGACGCTCAAGCCTTTTTTTCTAACTAGGATGCCTAAGGGGGGGGGAGGGGGGGAGTTCAACGAGTCCTCAGGCGTTAAATAAGTTTACTGACGAAAAATTACAACTTTCAAAATGGTTTATGTACACTCCTGGAAATGGAAAAAAGAACACATTGACACCGGTGTGTCAGACCCACCATACTTGCTCCGGACACTGCGAGAGGCCTGTACAAGCAATGATCACACGCACGGCACAGCGGACACACCAGGAACCGCGGTGTTGGCTGTCGAATGGCGCTAGCTGCGCAGCATTTGTGCACCGCCGCCGTCAGTGTCAGCCAGTTTGCCGTGGCATACGGAGCTCCATCGCAGTCTTTAACACTGGTAGCATGCCGCGACAGCGTGGACGTGAACCGTATGTGCAGTTGACGGACTTTGAGCGAGGGCGTATAGTGGGCATGCTGTAGGCCAGGTGGACGTACCGCAGAATTGCTCAACACGTGGGGCGTGAGGTCTCCACAGTACATCGATGTTGTCGCCAGCGGTCGGCGGAAGGTGCACGTGCCCGTCGACCTGGGACCGGACCGCAGCGACGCACGGATGCACGCCAAGACCGTAGGATCCTACGCAGTGCCGTAGGGGACCGCACCGCCACTTCCCAGCAAATTAGGGACACTGTTGCTCCTGGGGTATCGGCGAGGACCATTCGCAACCGTCTCCATGAAGCTGGGCTACGGTCCCGCACACCGTTAGGCCGTCTTCCGCTCACGCCCCAACATCGTGCAGCCCGCCTCCAGTGGTGTCGCGACAGGCGTGAATGGAGGGACGAATGGAGACGTGTCGTCTTCAGCGATGAGAGTCGCTTCTGCCTTGGTGCCAATGATGGTCGTATGCGTGTTTGGCGCCGTGCAGGTGAGCGCCACAATCAGCACTGCATACGACCGAGGCACACAGGGCCAACACCCGGCATCATGGTGTGGGGAGAGATCTCCTGCACTGGCCGTACACCACTGGTGATCGTCGAGGGGACACTGAATAGTGCACGGTACATCCAAACCGTCATCGAACCCATCGTTCTACCATCCCTAGACCGGCAAGGGAACTTGCTGTTCCAACAGGACAATGCACGCCCGCATGTATCCCGTGCCACCCAACGTGCTCTAGAAGGTGTAAGTCAACTACCCTGGCCAGCAAGATCTCCGGATCTGTTCCCCATTGAGCATGTTTGGGACTGGATGAAGCGTCGTCTCACGTGGTCTGCACGTCCAGCACGAACGCTGGTCCAACTGAGGCGCCAGGTGGAAATGGCATGGCAAGCCGTTCCACAGGACTACATCCAGCATCTCTACGATCGTCTCTATGGGAGAATAGCAGCCTGCATTGCTGCGAAAGGTGGATATACACTGTACTAGTGCCGACATTGTGCATGCTCTGTTGCCTGTGTCTATGTGCCTGTGGTTCTGTCAGTGTGATGATGTGATGTATCTGACCCCAGGAATGTGTCAATAAAGTTTCCCCTTCCTGGGACAATGAATTCACGGTGTTCTTATTTCAATTTACAGGAGTGTATTTTGACTAAGGCATCGGTTTATAAATGTTGTTAATTGTTATAAATATTGGATTGAGTGAATAAAAAATTGACATATTACTATACAAAATAAAGATGTTTTCATATACAATAGACTACACTGAGTCCTCCACTTCAAGGCAAGAGACACACTTCAGAATTTTTTCTGAATGTGTGTTACACTCATGTTTATGACACTGTCCACAATACTGTTTTGGTTTACTTAGATTCTTGTACTTCTGCTTCTTTGTTTTAGCTTCTCTTACACAAATATGGCACCGACCTTTCCCTGCAAGAGGTTGACGTGCTTCTGTTGTCACTTCTTTGATTTTCCTCCGTAGAATAGTCTCCATTGATTGAACAATTTGGTTGGATAACCCCCTTGCATTGGCACTTCTTTCTTCTACCTGCAATTTCACTAGTTCCATCCCAGCTTGCAGAAGATAAAGTTTCTGTTTGTTGTGTTTCTTTTCATTCCATCTTGGATGCTGCTGGATTAATATGGTGGTTGCATTGATAGCAGAAATGTCGATGAGAGAGTAAAATACAGATAGAGGCCATCTCTTTGTTGCCCTCTTGCAGGTGTACATACGCACCATTTGGTATCAATTCCACCTTTAGTGGAATTATAATAGGCATTTGTCTCGGTTTTATTCTTCTCTCCTCCAATAGTGCCTTTACGTTGGTGCATTGTTGACAGCATCAGTAAGTTTTTACTCGGTTTTGTTTTTCCTATGTAGGACAGCAAAGTTACTGGAGGCCTACCTGTTGATGGGTCTGTGAACAAGAACACTAATGAATAAAGCTCTCGATTTGACGTGTTCTTCATTATGTCTGGAATATTCGTCCTGTTTCACTGGGGAGTTCCTACTGTAGTAACTTTGTAGTCTTGGTATAACTCTTCCGCCAAATCCACCGATGTGTAGTGTCGGTTCAATTATGGTTCAAATGGTTCTGAGCACTATGGGACTCAACTGCTGAGGTCGTTAGTCCCCTAGAACTTAGAACTAGTTAAACCTAACTAACCTAAGGACATCACAAACATCCGTGTCCCAGGCAGGATTCGAACCTGCGACCGTAGCGGTCTCGCGGTTCCAGACTGCAGCGCCTTTAACCGCACGGCCACTTCGGCCGGCGTAGTGTCGGTGTGTAGTAATGTATCGACCAGTATTTTTCACACGTGCAACCAGAGTTTGACGACAGCTGCTGAAACCCGTTCTTCTTTCGACAAATTCTGAACATTACCCGCATAGGGTTCCATATTCAAGACGTATCTGTCAACTGCATCGGGCATCATGCGTACAAGGATGCTATACTTGCCCGGTTTATCCTTCATAAATACTTTGAAGGGGCAGCGCCCTTTAAACAAGCTGAGCATCTCTTCAGTGGTGAGGGGGACCCCTGGTTCATACAGTAGTGGAAACCTATCATCCAATCTGTTGAAAACATCACGGACTGCTGTTATCCTGTCTGCTTCCCTTCTTAGCTGGTGGGTACATTTATCATCAAACCTTATGATTGCAATAAGTTCATTGAAACGTTTTCTTGCCATAATACCCTTGTAAACTGGCCGACCCATTAGGTCTGACCAAAGATCGTGTACACTGACAGAATTGTCCTTATTTGCCCCCATAAGTATCGGTATTCATAAGTATCAGGATTTCTATAAAGTCATACAATTCTTTCTCATTAGTCAAAGTAACATTTCGCCTAACTGCCTCTTCATTTGAATGTTTTACTAGAACATCCATGATGTCGGGCGTAAGAAGTAACTTCAAGGCTTCTCCAGGTGAATGGCAAACACCAGCTGGAGTTACTCCTGCCTGCTCTCTTACTGTATTAGCAACAGACCTCCTAGGAATTCTAGGCTGTGTGGTAACGTACCTTCTTCCAGACTTGGCCACAATAACATCCTGATCGTCACTGCCTGAAGCTGCGCTATCTTCATCTTCTCTATCATCCACATCACTTTCCCGATCTGAATCATACTCCATAACACCATCATCATATTCACTTTCACTCCCTGAGTCAGAATCTTCATCTAAAATTTCATTCAGAACTCTTTCTAAAGACGAGTCCCGTATTGTTTTAGTCATTTCTAAGTCTGGGTGTGAACAGTAGGACACTGCACTAACTCACTGCAAGTTTACAAGTTAAATAACAGCTGACTGACATCAACAATCACTTCCTCTGAAAGTATACCGATTGTTGTGAATATCAAGAATACCAACCAACAAGAAACTAACTTGCATTATTGTAGAGATGAGAAATACGAAGTCCTACAAAGGGCACGGAAGCCTAAGGGGGAGGGGGTTTGTTGGACCCATAATAAGTTTTTTTTTTTTTTTTTGTTTTTCAAAGCAGGAATTTTCTGTAAAATATATTAACACTAACGTTTCAAGTTTTTTTTTTTCAAAGCAGGAATTTTCTGTAAAATATATTGACACTAACGTTTTATGAAATAGCCAACACACAATAACGCAAAAGGAATATGTGGTATGAAAGTTACTTGGGCAAAAGCAGGGGATATAAAAAAGTTGTGAGTTCAACGAACCCCCCCCCCCCCCCCTAGGCGTCCTAGGGTTAATTAGGTTTATCCACTACATTAAATGTCAACGGATCAGATCGGACCTGTGTTGATCACAGTATATAGTCCCTTTTATATAAACTCTTATTACATTCATCGTCATTGATACGGGTAACATTACTTACTGAAATTATAGGACAAGTGTCCATGTTCGGCACTTCAGTCATAAGTGAGTTCTGAATACTTTAGTAAGAAATTCTCTTTAGTCAGCCTGTACCCAAAGGGTACACAAAATCTTACTCAAGCTAAGCCATAGTCAATAATTTAGAAAATACTCGGACTCACGCGCAACTTATTCTCAACACGTGTATGCATAAAGCTTCAATGAATGGCGACAAATAAATGAACATCGGTGTACCACAGAATCTATGTATTCCGATTACATGAAAATAACTGACTGAATTCGATTTGAGAAAAAAAACATTAATCAGTATTAAAGAATAGTTTTCAGCATTTTCAATCTGAAATAAAACTTTAACTCTTGCCAATAAAATCATATAAATATATTGCCGCTAATAACGGCGTTGCAGCTCGTCCGCAGCGAAGCAGAGATGGAATGCAGAGGATCAGGATTAATAATATTCTTATTGTAAATGAAGACTATTTACAACTCATCTACCGGAAAAGCTTGAATGGTCACAATATTGTTATTGTTTTCAGTCTATTTTCTGTGGCTTTTAAACATACTGTTCCACCGTCTCAGCATTAGCATAACCAAACTGTTTCTCTGAGAAAATGTTTGTCTCTCACGATATCACACATCTAAAAAAATAAAAAAATTTTTATCGATTATAAAATATGGGCGTGGATGCTATAGTTCCCAACACTTAATATTTATTTTATTTCTCGGCAACTTTGGTTTCTGTGTTTTCGAGTTTTCCTGAAAATTTTTGTGCGTTCTTCTTTCACCATTCAGGTGAAGTATTTCTTTCGTTAGGTATGGTTTCTCCGCTCTTCTCTTCTTTGTAGCTTTGTTTTTCTTTCCAACTTATGTGACTACCTTTTTAGAGTTGTCCATTCCTCTTCAGTTGTACTGCCTACCTTTTTAGATATTTCCATTCCTCTTCAACTGTACTGCCTACTGCGCTATTCCTTATTGCAGTACGTAGAGCCTTAGAAAACTTCAAGTGTATCACTTCATTCTGTAGTACTTCCGTATCCCACTTCTTTGCGTATTGATTCTTCCTGACTAAACGCTTAAACTTTTGCCTACTTTTCATCACTATTACATTGTGACCTGAGTCTATATCTCCTCTTGGGTGTATCTTACAATCCAGTATCTGATTTCGGAATCTCTGTCTGACAACGATGTAATCTAACAGAAATCTTCTCGTACCAGTCGTCCTTTTACTTGTAGAAATTCATTACAAAACTCAATTAGTCTTTGTCTTCTGAGATTACTAGTACCAATCCCGAATTCTGTCATAACTTTTTCTTCTACTCCTTCCCCTATAATAGCGTTCCAGTTCCTCATCACTATTAGCTTTTCATTTGATTTTACATGAAAGGTTTCCTTTTTAATACCTCATATAGTTTCTCTGTCTCTTCATCTTCGGCTTGCAACGTTGGCATGTATACCTGAACTACCGTTATCGGTGTTGGTTTCCTGTCGATTCTGATGGGAACGACCATATCACTGGACTCTTCACAGTAACACACTCTTTGGCCTACTTTCCTATTCATAACGAATCCTACTCCCCTTACACCATTTCCCGCTGCTATTGATATTACCCTATGCTCGTCTGGCCAAAAATCCTTGTCTTCTTTCCATTTCACTTCTGTGACCCCTACTATATGTAAATTAATCCTTCGCATTTCTCTTTTCAGATTTTCTAGCTTCCATACCACATTCAGGCTTCTGACATTTCAAGCCCCGACAAGTAGAACGTAATTGTTTCGTTGGTTATTCAATCTTTTTCTGACGGTCACCTCCCCTTGGCAGTTCCTTTCCGGAGATCCTGATGGGGGACTATTTTGGAATCTATTTCCAATGGAGAGATCATCATGATACCTCTTCAATTAAAGGCCACGTGTATTGTGTATACACATTATATGTTCTTAATGTAGTGGTTTCCATTGCCTTCTGCATCCTGATGCCGTTGATCATTGCTGCTTCTTTAGTCTTTATGGGCAATTTCTTACCCCAAGAGGAAGAGGGTCTGCTTCTCCGCCCTTTTTGACAAGGCCGTTGGTAGAAGGAGGTTGACTTCTTATACCGGGACTCTTCGGCTGAAAATGCTGATTATATTTCAAATTTTTAGTGGCGGCAGGGTGCGAAACGGGACTTACGACTTTTCATTACTAATCAAAGACGCTACCTCTAGACCACGGGTGCACTAGCGAAATTGACAGGACGTTAAAAGAGCCTTTAAACTATGATCGTGTCTGCTCTTGAAAAGCACAGTCTGTTCTTTGCCATATCCATGATGGTACCGTTTAAAATCGATAACAGTACTCAAATTAGTTAATGTATTTAGAATTTAAACGTATTCACGGTTTGCTTACAATATGGATGTTAGATTACGGAGTAATGAAGCAGCTACGTTAAAGTATGGCCTAAGTGTCACTGCACAATGAACCTGTGCAACGCCATGATTCGTTATACCGACATCATTTCACACAGTCACAGGCTTAATCACGTCAGTATGTGAAGACCCTTTAAAGAGCAGCCCTTATTTATGAAGTATAAACATATACATTGTAATAGGGAACTGCATAAAAATTAGCTTTGTGTGTATCTGGGACATTTTAGCCGAAAGGAAGACACCCTGTGGTTACAACCAAAATTAATGATAACATTGGAATAATGCCAACAAAAAGACAATCAGACAAGCCTACTTGGCGCAAGGTGGATAGCCCGAGCAGCACATTTTTTGGCGAAACTGCGCCAACTGGCAACTGCTGCGGAAAATTTAGTGGATTACCGTCCAACATTATGTTCGACCGAATTCTGTCTCAGAGCGTCAGTCGCATAAATAAATGGGTTGTATATATCAAACATTTTCGAAATGATTTGAGATATTGGTGGCATCTAGAACCTTGGTGAATCTAGATAATAATATGTTCAGTATTTATTAATATTTATACAGAGCAAGGCTGTAAGGAGAAAGTAATTTATTATACTTAGAGCAAACATTATATTTCACAGGCTTATTGCGTACTATCTTCTATATACCTGTTTGAATCGTCAAACGTAGTTCGTAGTATGTAGACAGATCTAGATAACGGAATACAAATAGTACTTTGTTTCACTATCATGCCACTGATTTGTTTCTGTTCAACTGAAGCAGTTTCCGGTAGCCACTAGGTTCACAATGATTGCAGGTAAACCCCGACGTACGATGAGCTTTCAAGATAATTCCGTTAGTCTATTCGTAGCCACCTTTTATTTCTAATGACCTTTAATATTTTATTGTTTTTCTGTCTAATTTCATGGGTATCAGTCCTGTGATTAGTTTGAAGAGACTCGCGAGACTCGCATCATGACCTTTTCTTTCCGTTGCTTACTGGATATGCTGTATTTATTGTCCTTCTGCTAACATAAATATAAAGTAAAACCACACACTAAAGTTTAATGAAGACCATGGCAACGGATTTTTAGATTCATCGTTTATTCAGAAAATTTCGTTACTAAAATGTGGGAGAGCCACTCTTAGCATCCGCTCAGCACAACATCCTCCGGTATCAGACAAATTAGGTCCGGCTACCTTAATGTATTCTAAAACAATTGAAAATGAGAGAGCAAACAAAGGTAAAATTACTCAAGTTAGTACGAAGTCGATAACAATGGACATGTGAGGAGATAATTAAACATGGGAAAGTTACATAAAAACACCGAATTATTCGCAAAGAAATACGTCGCAGCCATCAGAGGTGAGGTATCTTACATAATCCCTTCACCTTAATTTAACTGTTAAGACCTACGTTCTAAATTATTTGTTATCTACCGGTAAATTAAGTTATTCGTCTCCACCTACAACTTTTGCCTCTACAGTTCCCCAAAGACTCAATGAAGTAATATAATAACACATATCTTATCATCCAATCCCTCTTTCTCGTTAGTGTTTTCACATATTCCTCTTCTCACCCATCCTGCCAGAAACAATTTATTTTCATATTTTATCAGTGCCTTAAATTTTTATTTTCTTACTGTACTAACACATCACAAATGCTTCGATACCCATCTTTTTAAATTTTCTAACTGCCTATGATGGCTCATCCATGGAGAATTCTTTCCCAAATTTAGGACTGTTTTCAGTAGTTGTAGTTTTCCATTGGCGATAAATGCTTCTGCATTGGCCTGTGCTATTCTGCATCTTTCCTCTTCCATAATTTTTTCGTCATGTGTTATTTTTCTTCCGAGATAGGGGCATTGCTTTACTTCCTCCAAGGGGACACAAAACTTGATGTCATGTTCGTCGCTAATATCATTCCTCGAAAACCTAAATAGTATTATCTTTTCTTTTTTTCAGATCCACTTTCAGAAGACCATAGCTTTCGGGTGGTGCCTTCTTCTTTATTTTGAGCTTTCAATGAATTTATCTTGAAAAATAGTTGACTCAGTATTTTAATCGAATTCGTAGAGTTCCTTTTATTTTCCCTCGTTGTATATTCGACTTAGGGGTTGAATGGTAGAGAAGAAAGACGTATCACTTTAGTACACTCTTCTGAATCCCATCAGTGTGCTCTTGTTCTTGCTTTCTTATTTTTCATGTCGTGTACTCCCTAATATTCCATGTAGCATATACAAATTTTTCAGAGAATTTGAAACATCTTGCACCGCTGTGGGCAATTCTGTAAAGTGCATAAATTTTATTTGATCGTGTTCCACCATGAAATGTGACTACATACTATTAACTGAATTTTCCGTCGGTGCTTGGCAGAACATAAAAGCAATGTTAAACAGGTAACAGTTTTGTTATGTTGAGCAAAATAGTATCTATTTGTTCACGAATCGGTTTTGATCTTCGTAAACCGTCATCGGATGACAACTGAACGTCGCTAACACAAATAAAATGATGTACGACTTACTGTACATAGGTGCTACGTACAATGAAGGTACAAAGACAAAATTCATGATAAAATATAGTCTGTGTACAAAGAAAGTATTTCATTTCTTTGCCGCGTGGATATAATTACATTTAACTAATAATGGAAAATATTTCACAACATATGAAAAATGAACCTGAATTTATAATTTCAATCTTGTGCTTGTTTAACTGAAATATTATATAATAGAGGAAACATAAAATTACATTTGGCCATTTGAAACTAAGCCGGTATTACCTGTCATATGTTTATTGATTTCTAAATCTTTCAGTGGATTCATGTTTATGAACTTCTTAATACTATGTAACGGCACCCAGTTTACGTCATACGGGTAAGTTTTCGTTGTAAGACGTTTAGAAAAGCTTGAATTTGCGTTTCTCAGTCTATAGCTTCTTTCATTTTTCGATAACTTAATTGCCACAGCTCCCCCTGACTAACAAACATATACTTTTTCTAAAAGCTTGCATGTTGTTTTATACACCCAACTCTGAGTCATAGATTGAAATTTGTCTTTAAAATTGAATAACAATTTTATATGCTGCTGTTATTGTCAAAAATATTCCTGTCGTTGCGAGACTTTAACTAGTTTACGTCATCATTTGAAATTTTACATACATAAAGGGTGGTATAACAATTTTGGTAACATCTGAGTGTTTCCCGTTGGTCAGTGTATATAAGTGGCGTATTTTTGTGCATATTCTTATTTCGTAGAATATTATCAGATAGGGCAGAGGTATAGCAATTACTGGAAGAATTAAGTGTGGTAATGTATACTTTGGCTTGGAAACGGGATACATACAACTGAACTGACATGAGACGATATACCATGGTCTGGAAAGATGCGTGTCTGAGGTTTTGCAGGTTCTGGTGGCTGACATGAATTACCGAATCTATAGTTTTTCTGAAAATCCATCTCCATTACGAACTGTTCAAATGGTTCAAATGGCTCTGAGCACTATGGGACTGAACATCTATGGTCATCGGTCCCTAACTAACCTAAGGACAGCACACAACAACCAGCCATCACGAGGCAGAGAAAATCCCTGACCCCGCCGGGAATCGAACCCGGGAACCCGGGCGTGGGAAGCGAGAACGCTACCGCACGACCACGAGATGCGGGCATTTCGAACTGTATTTTGTTATGAAGGGAGATCGAAAGTTCTGGCAATGTATCTACTTAGTTACAGTATCAGTAGACAAGCACTTGATCTAATGTTCAATTTTGCTGTGTAGTGGCTCCTTTCATAAGAAAAGGTTTCCGGAACTGTTCATAAAAGTTACTGATCGTGTAAGACTAGCGGGAGGAGGATGGGGGCATAAGTATACCATCAGACAGTGTGTAATACCTGTTCTCCAACTACAAATAACCGTTTTCAACACAGATTTGAAAAGCAATTGTTACGTAATGTAATTTTAGAAGATTAACTTTACATTTATACAAAAAATTTGTTATTACGGTCATTCACTCATCAATGGGAATTTTGGGAAATAAGCTGGTAACATTCTAAGATATTAATTCAGAACCGTGTGGGATATGTCCTACTTTAGTTTAATCAGCAAGATCCAGGAATGTGTTAATATTTACAAAAACGGACACATCTTCCTGTATGATGGCCAAGTTCCAGATAACATAGCAATAAATGTAGTCTTTCAAATACAGACCTGTACAATAATAACACCATAAATTTTTTTTTTTTTATCAATAGTCTTCACCCTCAAGTCAGTTGTCACCGAGTAGTGTCTGCGAAATAAAATGAAAACTCTCTGCAATAGTCAGACCGAGGTGTGGCTATTAGGATACTGGAAAATGAGATGAACTGGAGTCAAGGAAACACAGATTCAATCTTTCCTGAATATAATTCCCATTTCCTCTATGTTAAGTGTCAGTTACACGAATATTAAATGACACTTGTAAATTGAACTCAATTTTTCTTTTGTGGTTGAACGCTTAAGGTGACAATTACTGAATTACATGAAATAAGATCGTCATAACTTCTGAACACTTTGCGCTAGGACGTTCAAACTGCACGGTTGGCCTTAGTGCATAATCGCAGTTAGTTGCTGTTTAGCGACGAAGTATAGTTTGATTTTGATGGGTTCGTCAGTAAGCAAAATTGGCGCATTGGAGGGACTGAGAATCCACATCTCGCGATAGAGAAGTCTCTTCGCCCTGAACTGGTGACAGTATGGTGTGCAGTGTCCAGACTTGGAGTAATCAGTGCGATATTCCTTGGTGGCACGGTAACTTTCAAATAATACGTGAAGGTTTTGGAAGATAATTTCTTTCCCATTATCCAAAATGACCCTGATTTCGAAAAGATGTGGTTCATGCAAGACGGAGCTAGACCTCAACGAAGAAGGAGGGTGTTTCATGTTCTGGAGGAGCACTTTGGGTACCGCATTCTGGCTCTGAGGTTCCCAGAGGCCACTGGCTTGGACCTCGATTGGCCGCCAAATTCTCCGGATCTGAACACATGCGACTCCTTTTTGTGGATGTATATTGAAGACAACGTCTACAGCAATAACACCAAAAACGTTACTGAGCTGAAATCATCCATTCAGGAGTTCATGGCCAGCATCGATTTTCAGACACTTCAGCGGGTCATGCAGAATTTCACTATTCGCCTGCGCCACATCCACGCCAAAGATGGCATGCATATCGAACATAACATAATCTAAATCCGAGTATCTCTAGTGACGTTTATAAGTTGCATAACGTGTCTGCACGTCATGGTTTGTAACTATGTTTCTTTCACATAGTTTAATAATTGTCGTCCTGCAAGTATCTTCAGATAAAAATGTTATTTTTTAGATCTTCAGCTACATATACATTTCTGACAGAAAAGTGAAGCACCCAAAAGAAGTGATAAGATGTTAGTGTAACTTGATACACGTACAAACTATAGGTGAGTATGTAATTCATTAGAGCTGATATTACCTGTGACAGATAGAATATCCGCCAATGCGCATTCGTATAGTTCGTGTATAGAGTTGTTATCAGGCCTATTAGGGTACATAAGGGAGAAGAGCGTAAGATGTTGAGTGATCTCTGTGAATGAAAAAGGAATGCCTCGTTTTCTTGCTAGGCAGCAGTATCACCACATGACAGAGTTTGAAAGAGGTCTCGTTGTGGGTCTCTGTCCGGCCGGTGGGTCGAATCGTGCAGTAACCATATTTGAGGGACAGTGCCCCATATTGGACTGCATAGGAGCGTGACGACAGGTATGCTGGTAGTCAGGGTTTCAGTCGAACACGTCTGCCCATCGGGCCGTATTGAGCACCAGGCATATTGTAACCGCTTCGTACATGAGGCTGACAATCCAGAACCACTTTCCCGGCAACATTCCGGGTCATCCCATACCACTGGTGGGTTACTAGTAGCTGCTCTAAGCGCCACCGAGATTTCGAAGCATGCACTGCTGATGAAGGGGTCACATAGCGTTCAGCGATGATTTGCGGTTTTGCACTGCCGGAGTTAACCATCGTCATAGAATAATGCGTAGACGTTGGAAGAGGTCCCATGCTTCCAAAGTTTTTTAGAGGCACAGCGGTGTTACTCCTGATGTCCTGTTGTCTGAAGGCATCTGGTACGACTCCCGGCCCTACTGATTGCACAACGGCACGTCACGATAATCCTGCCTCCTCATGTGTTACCTCCCATGCGATTGTATTACAGAGGCCATCTTCCAGCAGGAAAATTCATCTGAAATTGGCAATCTATCTGATGATCCTGGTGATAATTTTGAACAAGATGACAATGATGGAGATAATGTTAGACATTTAATATCGTACGGTATATTACAAGCTGAGTAGCCTAGACGCAAAGCCCGCTAACTGCATGATAAGTGACGCCTAGATAATCACGAAACACTCGTCCCATCCGAACAACTATGTATTGGCAGCGAGAATGTTATTGTAGCGTGCGGATGTCTTACCGCGCAACGAACCTAGAAATATCCATTCTAATCGTAACAGACTGAAGGGTAGCTTTGAAAATACGGATTGCCATGTCTGATGTTTGTTCGCGTGCTTTGAATCCGGGTATGGCAGGGCGGCAGCCACGCCTATTGGGAATTTAATGGGCTTTGCATCCGAAGACAACATGCAGTTAGGTGCTTTTGAAACCGAACACCCTTTTCGACAGTCATTTTCGACGGTTTACAGCCGGTTTTGCAATCTGAAACACACTCCATCACGTAGGTGCTGAAAGAATCCATACGGCCGTGTGCCCACCTCAAAATCGTCATAAAATTAGCGGCTCTTTCATCTGGGCTACTCAGACGTACATTTTTATGAGTTTTTTTCCCTTATCATCGGAGCGCAAAACAATGACGACAGAGAACAAGACTATGACGAAATACATATTGTGCGTGAAACTGATGTGATGGACGATGTTGGTCTAGAGTGGCATCATAGTTTTGGACAATTAACACCTAAAAAAGACATACGTTTGGGGAAAAGAGGACTCACTTATATATGTCCTTTTATCGAATGGTACAAATGCTACTCTGAGGCAGTGGATAACCTTGAGAATCCCTACCAACTAAAAAATAATATATTTCACTGACCTTCTTGCGCAGAAATGTGTGGAACGCACAGATACTTCTGCAGTTTACAGAAGTGTAGGTAATTTTGCTCCTACGACAGAAAAAGAAATACTTTCACTTATAGGAATTCACATTCTGATGGGAAATTTGAAATACCCAAGAATCAGATGTTACAGGGCGCCACACGTATTTCCCAAGTAGTAGACACTGTCAGTTAACCATTTCCTAAAATTGAGACAGAACATCCACTTTGTTGACATAACTAGTGATCCTGTTAACAATGATCGATTTTGGAAAGTCAGACCAATATTCATTTCCATAAGAGAACGGTTGCTGAGTTTACCAATAGAAAAACATCTTAGTGCCGATCAGCAAATGGTGCCTTTCAAGGGATCATTGAACGAAAAACAGTATGTCAAGGGCAAAACGAAACCATAGGGAATAAAAATATTTGTACTCTGTGGAACAATCGGTTAAATGTTTGATTTTATAACGTATCAAAGCTCGACGACAGAACTTGATCCAGCAATGTTAAAAATTTTTGGTCTTGTCGCATCAGTAGTGGTGTAATTAGCAGAGAGAATCACTGAAACAAATGTTCTTCTCATTTTCGATAATTATTTCTCAAATTATAGTCTCCTGCAGTAGTTGAGAAATAAGAATATGTACACAAAATATATGATGCGCCATGATCGCTTCAAGAACCGACCATTTTCGAGTGACAAAGACATGAAGAAACGTGGTAGAGACTCTGATGAAGAACTGATGAGTGAAGATGGAGAAGTTATAGTAACAAAATGGTATAACAATAAGTCAGTGGTAATGGCTTCGCCCGCCGCTTGTGGCCGAGCGGTTCTAGGCGCTTCAGTCCGGAACCGCGCAGCTGCTACGGTCGAAGGTTCGAAACCTGCCTCGGGCACGGATGTGTGTGATGTCCTTAGGTTAGCTAGGTTTTAACTAGTTCTGAGTTCTAGGGGACTGATGACTTGGCCGGCCGGTGTGACCGAGCGGTTCTGGGCGCTTCAGTCCGGAACCGCGCTGCTGCTACTGTCGCAGGTTCGAATCCTGCCTCGGGTGAGGATGTGTGTGATGTCCTTAGGTTAGTTAGGTTTAAGTAGTTCTAAGTTCTAGGGGACTGATGACCTCAGATGTTAAGTCCCATAGTGCTCAGAGCCATTTGAACCACTGATGACCTCAGATGTCCCATAGTGCTCAGAGCCATTTGGAAGATTTGGTAATGGCATCGAATTTTGTGGGATTTGGAAACAAAGATGTGTCTAAAAGATGGGATAAAACTGAAAAAAATATGTTGAAACTAACCGACCAGAAGTTACTCACGTTTACAATCACCAAATGGTAGGGGTCGACAAGATGGATTTTCTGATTACAATTTGTCGCACATTCATCAGATCGCGGAAGAGGACTCTTTGCATGTTTGCTCATGCAGTGGATATTGCATGTGTAAATGCATGGATTGAGCACAAGAAACACGCGTCTGAATTAGGTGTTCCTAAAAATAAGAACCTTGATTTGCTTCACTTTAAGGCAAGTGTGGCCAAAGCACTGACAAAAATAGATAACTCAGCTGCCTGGAAAAGGGGGCGTCTAAACAATGAGAGTCCAATGCCATCTCCAAGTACTTCAAAACGAGCCAATGCGGAAGTTCGCACCCACTTAAACACAATGTCCTCATTTGGGAACGCGTTGTAACCCGCCTTGGGGGGCTCCTCAGTATATTTTATGCATCTGAATGAGCATAATTTAACTCGAAGAACTGGATAGCAAAGCCTTAATTCTTTTCAGGAAAAAAGTAATTCGTGACCGGAAGGATTAAACAATATGAATAATTTTGTTCACAATCAGTCATTTGGGGCGCACAGTCTGTGGCCACAGAATGAAGGTTTCCCCGCTGCGTGTTCATTATGACACCAGGTGAAAGAATAGCAAGTTGAGCGCGTTTGGATGTATTTGTGCTCTGACTGAGTGCTAAAGAAAACGCGGTGAAGTTCTGGATTTTATTCCTGAATTGTGCCTCTAATCATCTTCCACGTCGAGGATTCGATTGGATACCGTTTGCTTTGAGAGGCAAACACCTTCAGACGTTGCTAATCCCCTTGCATCCAACTATCCTGTTAGTGGTACCAGACATCATTTAACGAGTGGTCCCAAAGAGAATGGTTTATTACTCAGTGCTATGATGTTAGTTACTTTGTAACTTCCACGAATTACAGCTTCATGTAGGTTTTCTTCAGCAGCATTCAGCTGAAATGATAAAACGTTTTACAGCAGTGCAAGAAGTTTTCTACAGTTCTAAGAAACCATCAATCACAATGTTTGTTAACTGAAATCTTCCTGTATGTTGCCCTTCAATTTCGAAAGCAGTTCGTTGAGAGAATTCCCTTGTATTAGACCGCAATATGATGCACGAAGGCGATTGTAATGACGCTATAAATTGTATCTCTTTGCAGATGTAAGTGATTTGTGACACACGAGCAACGTGGACGCCTTTCTCTGGCCCTCTAGAGATATGTTTATCCTAATGAACGAGACAGTGGGTTTCCGCGGCAAGCCATTTTTGTTGCTGTCACATCTCAACAGGTGCAGGCGCATCTGTTTTTTTGCGCCGCGCATGACGTCTGCTCCCCTCAGCACTACACCTCCGAGCTGAGACAGTGGGCACCTGTCAGCGCCCCTGCCCGCGGACAATTGTTGAAACAGTCTGTAGTATTGTGTATATGAGGCCCCACCACGAGTCCATGTGTGTCAGAGGGGCGCATACTGAATGTCCACTCGAAGTATCCTTCTCACGGCTGACTCCCGAACAAGGTAGTGCTTCTGCTGCGGACAACTCGTAAAATTTAATGGAAACAGTAAAGATAGGTCTACTGGAGACTTTCGAATTACCAGGCACGACATCCATTCTCACTGCAACATCGTAGGAATACCTGACAGGCATTTACCTTCATAGCTTATGTTGCTGAATTATGCCAGTACATAGCTCTCGGACAGTAATTAAAACGTTCGAATTTAACTGAGGAAAGAAAGTATTTCCGTATCCCTCAAGGGGAAATTGTTGCGTCAGATCCCCGATCAGTCTATGCGTCAATGTCCTGGATTTCGTAGAAAACCTTTGTGTAGAGCCTCATGGAGTATTCAGTAGAGAGCACACTTAGATTGGTTGTCAGGTTGTATTCGAAATCCTCCGGAAACAACTCTTCCGTTCTTTTCACCAGATCATTTGTGTACAAGATAATATGCTCCCGTAATATGTAATTTTTCGTAAGTGTAGATGAGGAATACCCATACTACCTGGATATAGAATTCGAGTCTTTGCAATTCCACATGGCTGGTGATTCCTGTTCTCTGCATTGTCCTAATATGATTAGTTCAAATCTACTAATAATAAACAAACTAGAAAGGCAAAATTAAACTGCCAATATGTTGATATGATAGATATAGTTTACCACTTTTCACAGAGGTTGTACACTGCGTTCTACACATTTAAGTGCTGTATAATATATTAAAGCTATTTGGAAGATGTTTTTAATTTCGCATGTACTGATTCTGTGTTGCGTGCAATCCTAAGACCGCTACGGTCGCAGGTTCGAATCCTGCCTCGGGCATGGATGTTTGTGATGTCCTTAGGTTAGTTAGGTTTAACTAGTTCTAAGTTCTAGGGGACTAATGACCTCAGCAGTTGAGTCCCATAGTGCTCAGAGCCATTTGAACCATTTTTTTGCAATCCTATAGATATTTTAGAAGTATTTATACAACATATGGACGGTTAACAGTCTTTAAACGTATTCACAATTGCGAATATGGACAACCATCAGCTGCAGAATGGAACGACGACAGTGAAAATTAGTGCCGGTTGGGGACTCTAACACAGATTTCCTTCTTATCGCGAGCGGCCGCCTTAGTATATGGCTATGTGTCACAACTCACGATCACAGCCAAACTTCCATATGTCATCAACTATGCGTCTACGACCTGTACTCGTACATCCATTATGTATTTTCCCGTACGGGTCACACATCGTAAAGACACTTGCCCGGTATTGGCGGAGAAATACGATATTGCAATGCCTGTGTTATTCTGAGGGCGATAGTTCAGAGATATTATGAGTACGAGTTCCCTTCGATATACCTGTATGTCCAAAGGAACAGGCACTGTGGCGACTGCAGCCATTGTGAACTCTGTATCGCCGACCGCGGTGGTCTAGCGGTTCTAGGCGCTCAGTCCGGAACCGCGCGACTGCTACGATCGCAGGTTCGAATCCTGCCTCGGACATGGATGTGTGTGATGTCCTTAGGTTAGTTAGGTTTAAGTATTTCTAAGTTCTAGGGGACTAATGACCTCAGCAGTTGAGTCCCATAGTGCTCAGAGCCGTTTGAACCAGTCAGCTGCCCGTGAGTGGTGCAGGGATAGCCAAATGGTTCAGCCCAGCTTTCGCAGCCGTGTAATGTAGACGTGCTGTTGTTTCCGCCTGCGGGGCGAGCGCGCTCGCTGCTGTTTACTTTCATCGGACGTCACTTACGGGTCGCTTGCAAGTGTTAGAACCATGGCCAACCGTTTTCGAAAATCAACACTACGATTCACCTAGTGCAATGACTACACCTTGCGAGTAGAACACTTACTACGCGACGTAGCTAAGATCCGAGCTTCCGACATTTTTGGGCATCCATTTGTCCACCTCAAGTAGTACGTCGTCAATGACACGGTGTGCGAAAGAATACTTCATGACATCAAACATAGACTACGCTTTTGCCACACCGACGGAAATGTCGGTGTGGTTACTATCGACCACGGAGGCTTAGGGATGCATAACAAACGAGTTTTCGAACTACCGTTAGAGGTCCCGGCGGGAGACGTTATAGCGGCTTTCCGCCCCTATTGCACTGTACATGGCCACATTGCCAAACGCTTGGCAAAGTTCCAAACTTACCCCGCTCATGACTATGTACGACAGATCACCATCGATCTCAATTGTCACGTGCCATATTACCTGCAAATCAGATGGTGCCAAGCGATCTTCATATACGACGGCCAAACCAAGACCTGTTCCGGGTGCGGCACAGAAGGCGATCTCAGTCTTCAGCGCCGAGTCACCCAATTGCCAGCCGCTACCGTGGCGCCTCCAGCTCCGACGACAGTCTTACCGATCACCTATGCATCAGAGCTCATTTCTCCTCTCGCCGGCACGGATTTATTAGTGCTGGTTGTCTCCAAATTATACACATTCAGTTGTACAACCCATCTGGTGCATAACGGACCACTATCTGCCAAAAAAAAAAAGTGTCGCATACTTGTTTTTGTCGACTGGAAATGCGGCATGATTTTAGCAGTACCTTCTCACCCACCTGATACTGCCGAATCTTTTGTTTTTGTCAGCACGCTCCTTTCTTTTGAGTATCATTTCCCGGATTCCGTGCAACGCACGGGTCACTATCTCTGCACGCTGTCGTCGTGCTCTGGGTGGATAATCCGTTTGTTGTAGTTCGAAAATTTCTTGCTTCTTTCAGATGACAAAATTCTCTTTTCATTGAAGTACTGTCTCAAATTCATCAAGTTCTTCAGAATCTGCTAATTTACCATGCCCCTCTTAGCTCTTCACCTCTTCCTCTCAACTTACATCATTAGCTTTTCATTAAATTCAGGTTCCATCTTCCAAATATCTTCTTCTGCCTCCCATTTCTTTCTAGTCTTCTCTCTTTCTTTGTCTTCCATTCTTCTACTTTAACGACGTCTTCTGCACTTGAAACGTTTACATCCTCTTCCATGTCATCCTCATCACCTTCCTTCCTTCCTCATTTCATCATGTCTTTCTCGTCTCCTTGAGCTTCCCTCTCCTCCCAAATCTCCTCATTCTGTACTCTGCCACGGCGTCTTGCTTTATACATCATGTTGACTACTGTGTTTGTAATCCTCCTCATCTCTTTCTCCACCAGAAACGTGTCCTCTGATACTTTCTTACTGATTAACAACAGACTTAATACCCACCCGATGTTTTCTGTTGCCATACCTCAACGTACAGAATGTCCTTTTTCACTTTTCCTTTCTTTTAAATTTTCTTTCATCTGCAGCTGCCTTCGTCGTAAGCTTCTGTTCTGCAGCCTACCATGGATCATCGCACTTGTATTCCTATCTGTGCAGTTTTAAATTCCCCATCCTCAGCTCCTTGTTGTCTAGAGTGAAGTATCGACTAGCATCGACAGTGAATTACCCGGTGGTGCTTTCTTTCGTCTGACGGCGGTTGGACTCTCTTCTCTGCTGGTAGCCCCCTACTCTCTCTCGTCACCAGTTACGTCACCATGTCAACTCATATTGTTGTGGCTACACTTCCTGCTCCTCCCGTAGGTCTGTGCTGTCGTGAACGATTGAAAATAATTTCCTCTTAGTTCTTTGTGTTCCTTGTGCCTGTGTCTGTTACCCGAAGTGCAGAATTCTTAAACGTTACCTTTGCTAGTGAATCCAGGCTTTGCCTGCAGGGAAGCAGCGGCCGCAAGAAGTTAAAATTGCGGAGCATCCTCAATTCACATATAATTTTTCTTTATTCTGACATCTTTCACTCGACTAACGCAAGTATATTCAGAAATTTTTTACTCAAGGGCCACATCTTGGTAGAGTGAAACATGTCAAAATAAAGAAAACTTACACAATTATTTTAATAGTATACTCTACGTATGCAAGAAGCGATATACACAGCCCGCTATTTGTAACATGTGGCCCTCGGGTATGCAGTTTCTGAAGAAGCTCGCGTAGGTTGAGCGAAACTTGCCAAAATAAAGGAAATTACATGTGAGTTACAGCTGCTCTGCTATTTTAATTTTAGTTATCTTTGCTTTCTACAAAAGATATTTGGTCCTGTAGCCATTTCATGTGTGTGCGTGTGTGTGTGTACGCTCCCGCGCTTGTGTGTGTGTGTGTGTGTGTGTGTGTGTGTGTGTGTGTGTGTGTGTATGAGTGCGCTTACGCGGACGTTCACGTACAAATAATTGAGTACTCCTGTTCTTTTTCATTCAGCTGCGCCCTCCATCTGTTCCACCATCGTATCCTCCGCGATTGTGTCACCATTGGTCATTTGTGCCATGCCCTCCTAGTGCTCTCTTTTCGTTATTTCGCGTCAAGCCGTTCATGTAGTATTGTATAGCTCTTGAAGTGTGACTCTGCTCACTGTATTCTACTCAGAGAACTTTCTTCACCCAATGGTATCTAATACAACACACCTTATAACGTCATCGGCATTTGCTTCCATAAAACTGAAACCGTTGCTTTATCAGTGCCAAAGCTTTCAGTCTAAGGCAATTATGGTAGCACCTTTTCACAGTATGTATACACACTTGCATCAGTGAAACCTAGACCCTCTATGAATTCCTTCACCACACTAACTTTTATTTCGATGATCAGCGCCTCACTTTTGTAACACTGATTTATGCTTAATAATGTTTATAGATATGTGCAATCCATACTATACAACATGCGTGATGTAAATCAAGGTTTATATTTGGAGTTTACACTCCTATCTTTATGTAATACACAGATGACATTGCTGTTACTAGGTTTATTTAGCTATGACTTTGTATCAAATGTTACGAATACTATATATGGGGAATGAAGCACTGGCATGTAATTTTCTCTGTTCTTTACGCTACCAACTTAAAACTTTGCATGTAATTTTCTCAGTTCTTTACGCTACCAACTTAAAACTGAATATAATATGTACGCATACTGTCTTTAGTAATATTTGGTGTTTTAATGCTTTGGGAGAGCTGTTTTGGACGTCAGTCTGCAGGTGGGCATATCGAGAGAACAAGGTGATGTTCACATATGGAATTATGTCGATTCTGACCCGTAGGATGCCAAACACGTACTTAAATTATATTGTACGTGGTTGGCCCATATGTATTACCAATGTGGTTGTTCCTATCGAATATAGATCAAGTTAATGCTTACAAGCAGTGCCGTACATGGTCTCGTCGTTGATTTGTATGACATGTAAGATGGGACAAGGTGCCTGGAGGTTCTCTGAATTAGGTGCTAGTCTGTATCCCATGTTAAACTGGCAACTTTGCCTTTGGGTGTGTTTTTATATATATTTTTTTAGGGTTCCATCCTTCCATCAGTAAAGCCGGAAACCTTATAGGATAGTTTTGGTGCCCGTCTGCCTGTCTATCTGTGCGATAGTAGAAACCCTTCTCTCTCAGGAACGAGTATAGGTATCAAGTTTAAATATATATCCCAAACTGAGGTCTCTTAGTGGTGTGAAACATTAAAGTTTCTAAGTCAATGTCATCAGAAGCTGCGGACTTGCAAACTCACCAAAATCTATAGTGTACTTGCCGTCAACCTACAATCATGAATTTTGGCAAGGTGCAAGGTTTCGCAATACAAGTAAAGGAAAAGATCCGAAGACTACTAATTTGTAATTATATGCCACGAATAAATATTTATTTAGTCATTCGTTATCCGAAAACTGCGAAACGCATCATATGTGCCAATAAAGTCATTCCTTGCCTGATGTTTGACTTTTGCCATTGTGGGCCAGTCAGCGTGAATGGCAAAGTACTGCTTATTATACGAGGGCAGTTCAATAAGTAATGCAACACATTTTTTTTCTCGACCAATTTTGGTTGAAAAAACCGGAAATTTCTTGTGGAATATTTTCAAACATTCCCGCTTCGTCTCGTATAGTTTCATTGACTTCCGACAGGTGGCAGCGCTGTAGGGAGCTGTTAAAATGGCGTCTGTAACGGATGTGCGTTGCAAACAACGGGCAGTAATCGAGTTTCTTTTGGCGGAAAACCAGGGCATCTCAGATATTCATAGGCGCTTGCAGAATGTCTACGGTGATCTGGCAGTGGACAAAAGCACGGCGAGTCGTTGGGCAAAGCGTGTGTCATCATCGCCGCAAGGTCAAGCAAGACTGTCTGATCTCCCGCGTGCGGGCCGGCCGTGCGCAGCTGTGACTCCTGCAATGGCGGAGCGTGCGAACGCACTCGTTCGAGATGATCGACGGATCACCATCAAACAACTCAGTGCTCAACTTGACATCTCTGTTGGTAGTGCTGTCACAATTGTTCACCAGTTGGGATATTCAAAGGTTTGTTCCCGCTGGGTTCCTCGTTGTCTAACCGAACACCATAAAGAGCAAAGGAGAACCATATGTGCGGAATTGCTTGCTCGTCATGTGGCTGAGGGTGACAATTTCTTGTCAAAGATTGTTACAGGCGATGAAACATGGGTTCATCACTTCGAACCTGAAACAAAACGGCAATCAATGGAGTGGCGCCACACCCACTCCCCTACCAAGAAAAAGTTTAAAGCCATACCCTCAGCCGGTAAAGTCATGGTTACAGTGTTCTGGGACGCTGAAGGGGCTATTCTGTTCGATGTCCTTCCCCATGGTCAAACGATCAACTCTGAAGTGTATTGTGCTACTCTTCAGAAATTGAAGAAACGACTTCAGCGTGTTCGTAGGCACAAAAATCTGAACGAACTTCTGCTTCTTCATGACAACGCAAGACCTCACACAAGTCTTCGCACCCGAGAGGAGCTCACAAAACTTCAGTGGACTGTTCTTCCTCATGCACCCTACAGCCCCGATCTCGCACCGTCTGATTTCCATATGTTTGGCCCAATGAAGGACGCAATCCGTGGGAGGCACTACGCGGATGATGAAGAAGTTATTGATGCAGTACGACGTTGGATCCGACATCGACCAGTGGAATGATACCGTGCAGGTATACAGGACCTCATTTCAAGGTGGTGTAAGGCCTGTGACATTACAGCCTTTATCACTGCGATTTTTAATATGTAAAAGTTTTTTTTCTGTATTCGCGTCAGTATGTGCGAACTTCTAACATATACCAATGAATGTTGTAACCAGATATCTTTGCCGCACTCCTGAAAAGCGCAGAATATCACGATAGCTATAAACAGTTATACGCTGCTATCGATCAGTAAAAAAAAAACCCGATGCACCTATGTTTCAAAATAACAATTGCCAGTTTTTACTTCTGCAGGGAGCCGCACCGCTGTCTAGCTGTTCTGTGAATGTGTTGCGAGTCGGACGCAAAAGTATTGTGCTCCATACTGATATAATCATTTTATTGTAAAGTTAAGAGTTTAAGTGATTAAAAATATATGTAGCCACAAACAAGCGAGAATGTATATCGTAAAAAATTCGCTCCACCGCCACAATGGGTGGCCATGTTAATGTAAGTTTCCGTTTCATAATATAATACTTGAAGCCTTGAAGTTTATTTAATTTCAAAGAAAATCTCTCAACCTTATTTTCATTAATTATACTTGTGATAATCTTTTCTGTTTAAAAGATTTATGCAGTTTATGATCCAGCGTGTGTTCTGTCGGAACAGGAGGCTGTCGTGACGACATCGTTATAGTATTTATTCCAAGTTCTTTCAGTTCCGTTTATATGTTCGTACAAATCCAATTAGTTGGTCCCTTAGGTTTCTTTCATGTAACTTCCGTCTGTTTTCTCCGCGCGATCTTCCTCCGAAAAAAAATTTCTGTTCATTTTTTTTAGTAATTTTCGATATCGCGAATGAGAAAAGACAGCCGCCTCCTGCTCCGAACGGAACACCACGACTTTTCTAACGTCGGAGAGTATCGCACGAATCTTCCGCTAAAAGGTAATAGAATTTCTTAAAGCTGGATCAATTACACATGTTGCTGCTGTTCTCCGACAAATCTGGTGTGATTAATAGTAATTTATTCTGTCACGACAAAAAGAACCAATTTTATTATTACCAAAGCAACAAAGCTTTCAATTAAATTACTAAAAATCATACCAGATCTGGCGCCCGAACAGGGACTGTCGTGTGAAATCCTCGAAACAGACGGTGGTATTTTCTACCCAAGTTTTCGATACGCCGATCGACGATGGAGAAAGGACACTAGACGTGTGTTTTCCGCGTGTTCTCATTTTAGCAGAGCGCGAGTGACACACGTTAAACTTCATACGAGCATACACGAGCGCGTGTTACACTGGACTAGTAACCGGCAACAGCGCGGAGCTGCTTGCAATTGGACTCAACAATTAACATTTGAAACACAACCGACGCGCGCGCTGTGGAGGCGTGTCATTGACCTTAGAATGTTTTCCGTCTCACAACTACGCAAGAGACATTGCTAAAGCTATCACAGTGAAACTTAATTATGAATTTTATTTATTCTCTAAAACGAGAAGTCATAGCTTCAAATTAATTTCTATTTAATCAGTCACGTCGAATTTTTTACGATATACATTCTCGCTTGTTTGTGGCTACATATATTTTTAATCACTTAAACTCTTAACTTTACAATAAAATGATTATATCAGTATGGAGCACAATACTTTTGCGTCCGACTCGCAACACATTCACAGAACAGCTAGACAGCGGTGCGGCTCCCTGCAGAAGTAAAAACTGGCAATTGTTATTTTGAAACATAGGTGCATCGGGTTTTTTTTTTACTGATCGATAGCAGCGTATAACTGTTTATAGCTATCGTGATATTCTGCGCTTTTCAGGAGTGCGGCAAAGATATCTGGTTACAACATTCATTGGTATATGTTAGAAGTTCGCACATACTGACGCGAATACAGAAAAAAAACTTTTACATATTAAAAATCGCAGTGATAAAGGCTGTAATGTCACAATGCCTCCCATGTGAGGCATGATGATTCCGGAAGGATCATCAGGACTCACATGTAGTTTCAAGACATTACTGTGTTTTATCATCTGTTTACTTTCGTTCTGACGTAAAATTGGAATGAGTTTGTCATCTAGTTATTTTATGCTTCCAGTACAGTTATGAAAACAAATAGTCTTTCAGTGTCTTTTGTGCACTTTGGCACTTCTCTCAGTTCATTGTAAGGTGTCCTTGCACTGTCATCTTAATTGCTGTTACTGTGAAACAAAATATGACAAAAAACAATCTTAAGTCTAACACACACAAAGATAAATGAATAATACTCTATATAGGAAACAAAACATGTCAGTAGACAAACATACACAGATACATTGAAATAATTATTTAAACAGTCCTCTAAAATTGTCTGTGACCTGTTTGGTCTCGGAATGTTTTTTTTATCCGTTTCATTAGATTCTTTTAGAATGTCGTTGTTAATCAGGACGTTTCACTTGACACTACACTGTACACTTTTATTTGTCACACGCTCACTTAACCGGAGTCTGCAACGTCTATTCTCGTTCGGTGAGCGGCGTCGTCCGAGAGGTCACGACCCTGGGTAGCGTCATTTTTGTGTTCACTCGTGTTGCCTCTCTAGTGTCTCGCATCAAGCGTCATGTCGTTTACATGCAAATAAACAGAAAGAAACCTGTGTTAGGTTCATGCTATAATGTAGACTTACAGGTAAAGGTTTTATAGGATTCTGGACAGGATTGATAACCTTCCCCTCCAGTTAACGTTTCAGTGCTCAGTAATGCCTTGTCTTTATTTAACTATCTATCGCAAAATATCCGACGTGACTGATTAAATAGAAATTAATTTGAAGCTAAGACTTCTCGTTTTAGAGAATAAATAAAGTTCATAATTAAGTTTCACTGTGATAGCTTTAGCAATGTCTCTTGCGTAGTTGTGAGACGGAAAACATTCTAAGGTCAATGACACGCCTCCACAGCGCGCGCGTCGGTTGTGTTTCAAATGTTAATTGTTGAGTCCAATTGCAAGCAGCTCCGCGCTGTTGCCGGTTACTAGTCCAGTGTAACACGCGCTCGTGTATGCTCGTATGAAGTTTAACGTGTGTCACTCGCGCTCTGCTAAAATGAGAACACGCGGAAAACACACGTCTAGTGTCCTTTCTCCATCGTCGATCGGCGTATCGAAAACTTGGGTAGAAAACACCACCGTCTGTTTCGAGGAATTCACACGACAGTCCCTGCGACCTGCCATGCTGCTTACACACAGGTCAGTGAAGCCAACGTTTTACATATAGTTTGCAAAATGTTTTGCTGTGATCGCTGTCACTACCTGCACTTGCGTGTACACATGTCACTGCACACGTATTTTGTACACGTTATCACTCGCATTTTGTTTAGATCGTCTTAGAGTGTCTGCAAATTCACATCTCCCATCTCACATTGCGATTTCAAAGTTCACAGTTCAAGTTACTCACAGGTAAATACATTACAAGATTAAACAATGTCCATAAATTACGTACATACATACATTTCTTAAGTTTGCTTACAGTCACAAAATTCTGTTAACCTTTTCAGTCACGCCACGCCGGATTAGCGTATTGAATACCACTACTTGTGCATCAAGGCACGATTATTTCGGTTATTCTCTCTCCCTTTTACAAAGGTAAAAAAAATTTTTTTTAAGCAAATCTTTTAAGCAGCTTGTTATTTCGTTTCTCTTCAAAATTTAGTGTCACTGTTTATGTAGAGCACAGATTGAACAAATTCTGTCTCTACTGGTCGACCATACTCATGCATTTCTCTCCGGAAGATTCATGCTTCATAAAGTTACTGGCTGCAAGTACTACTCGCGAAATGTATTATAATCTCTCAACATTGCTACTCGCGATACGCGATTAGAACAAAACTTTCGCTAACGGATCGCTCCCACAAATTTCGTTTCCACTTCAACCGTCTAAAGAGCACTCAGATGAGCCTGTCAAATTCTAATCCTCACTTTTTTTTTAATGGGATAGGATGGGGAAGTGGAAGAGGAGAGGATCAAATATGAACATAAATACACTATATACATATACAAATTCTAGCACAACTACACTAGGATATTTTTTTTTTTTTTTACCTTAGATGCATGACATGCGTCACGTGTGCCTTCAAGTGGCTATTCTTTAATCTAATATCAGATCTTAGTTTTATTATTATAATGTGAGTCATATCTGGTGACAGCTTTCTAGTTTCTCACGCTTCCTTCTGGGCGATTGTCGGGCTTGGCTGTGAAATAGCTAATTACTTTAGTGCATCTTACATGTTTAAAGAAGAAACATTTACCATCAGGAATACTCCAGGCTTGTCAGTACGACGTATATGTTTCGATGTAGTGGCACTCTCGACTACATGACCTAACAGCTGTTGTAAAACACAATAAAGGAAATGCTTTGTTGCTTAGCTATTAAATCTTTATGAGGCTTACTGTTCGTAGATGATACTTTGAATCCGAGATTGAATCTCCTGAAAACTATCAAATACTACGTGATACTCTCTCTGTTATTTACTGCTTTTGACAGTTCAAACACTTGGCTACACAAATCTGTTTAATTCTAAAGATCGCGCTAACAAAAGGTATAGTTCATGGCGGTGTTACAGCAACGCACAGTTTACACGCAATAGGCTGTACTCTGTACACTCAAAGACTACCATTCCATCTTGAGGGCTGAAAAAGAAATTGCTTAACCTAATATTTCACATACATATATATATTCATTGGAGTTGGAAGGTGGCAATCTGCTACTTCCTTCCGTATCTCCTTTCACCAATAACGGCATTCCTCAATGCCAACAGCCAACTTGGACTGCTTACACCTATGACTAACTTAAAACTAACTGAGAATCTGTCCTCTCAAATGGAATGTGCTTTCCTTTTCGTACGCCATAACAAATCAAATCTTCAATTACCTCCATAGTTTTCGCCAAAGTGTGAGTACTCGTATTGGTGTGTTTGAATACCGAAGTGTTTCACAGGTTAAACCTTAGGCTAATGTTCCTTTGCTCGTTACTTTGCCTCGTTATACTTCTTGAGATCCTGGTGGTGATACAATCCTTTAATTCTGCCAGATGCTGGATCCGCTATTAGATAACATCCTGTATGTGGTTTTCTAATTACTACAAATGGTCCGTCGTACAATAGCCTCCATTTCCGATTTCTTTTCAACAACTTCGATGGCTTAAAATGTGTCCGTAAAAGCACCTTTTCATTAATATCATATGTAAGAGCCTTAGATATTTTCTTGTCATAAGACTTCTTGCATAGATTCGCTTGTACAGCTAAGGATACCAATGCTTGCCTAAGTTTTGCATCTAAATCTAATTCTGGTTCTACAATTTTGGGTATGGGGTCTAACCATTCATTTCTTTCCCGATGACTCGTCATTAATTCCGCAGGTGTAAATCCAGTTAAGAAGTGTGGAAGATTGTTGACAATCTGCTCGAATGAAGATACAAAGTCAATCCAACGGGTTTGTCGATTAGGTACGTAGGTTCGAATGAATCTATTGAACTCTTTGAAGATACGTTCGGTGGGATTAGATTGCGGTCTGAAACGAGATATAAGTATTTGTTTGATGCCATGTCTGGCAAGAAAATTGCGCCATTGTCTGCCAGTGAAATTCGATGCATTATCTGATAGAATGGCCTCCGGCTTGCCAAATCGAGGAAAATAGTCTTGTTCGATTCGACGGATGATCGGAAGTGCAGTGGATGATTTCACTGCATAAAGTCTCACATGTTTTGTGAAAAGATCCATCAATGCGACTAGGTATTTCACCCCTCCCCTCCCTTGCGGCAGGGGGCCGGCGAGATCAAGGGCCAGAACTTGATTTGGTCTCTCAGTAATAATTGGATTCAGAGGAATTAGGTTCGAATGGTTGAAGGGTTTTACCTTCTGGCAGATAAGACATGTACTTAACAACTTGTGGATTCGATGGTGCAAGTTTGGTACATAGCAATAGGCAGAAATCTTTCGTTTGCATTTTTCAGGTCCATAATGACCCCAGGAAAGATGTGTGTACCAGATAAGGTGTTCAACGTATGCGTGTGGTATACACACACACCATCTACCAGAGAGGAGAGAAGTTCGATGGAATAAAACATCGTTGTGTAGTTTATAAAATTTGGACAAGTGGTGATCGGGTTTTGTTAGAAGAAGTTGTTTGATCTTACACCATTTGGGATCTGTTTCTTGGAGTATGCGCATCTGCTTGCAGAGCTGAAGGAAATACTTTCTATGTAGTGGGTCTTTCATTAGAAGAATTCGGTAGTTAGACATCTGCTCGATAAGTTCACTGGACTCGGGAAGTCCTTGCGGCATGCGTGACAAAGCATCCGCGATAATGTTGTTTTTACCCTTGATGTATACTATTTCGAAATCATACTCTCGCAAGAAGAGACTCCATCGTGTAAGACGAGGATGAAGAAGTTTACACGAGAGCAAGAAACTAAGAGCTTGGTGATCAGAAAAGACCTTAATTTTCCGACCATGGATGTAGTAATTGAACCTTTTGAAGGACCATACAACGGCCAGAGCCTCCAACTCTGTCACCGAGTATGACCTCTCACATTCTGTGAGAACCCTACTTGCAAAGCTGATAACTCTTATCTCTTCTTTTCCATCAATTACTTCTATTTGAAACAAACAAGAACCAAGCCCCTGAAATGAAGCATCTGACGAAACACAGAATTCTTTATCCATGTCTGGATGGAACAAAATATTGCTCTTAAGAAGTGCTTGTTTAATGCGATCAAAATCTGCCTGACACTCTGGCGTCCAATGCCAGTGAGTATTTTTCTTTAGAAGATCATGCAATGCTTGACTGTTCATCGACTGGTCCGAAATAAACTTTCTGAAAAAGGAAGTCATTCCGAGGAAGCCTTTCAACTGGCGTTTAGAAGAGGGCACAGGAAAGTTTTTAATAGCTGCTAGTTTGTCTGGATCCGGGGTAATTCCCTGTGATGATACAAGATGTCCTAAAATTTAATCTCACTTTTACCAAATTTAGACTTATGTAGATTAGCTGTGACTCCATAGTCAACAAACCTCTGGAAAACTTTGCTTATTATGTCTAAATGTTCTTCCCAAGATTTCGTAGCAATCAGTAAGTCATCAACATACACTGTTACTCGATCCAACAGTTCAGGTCCTAATACATGATCAAGTGCAGCTATGAATACGCCTGAACTCACATTCAAACCAAATGGAACTACTTTGAATTGGTATGATCTACCTGCAAATATAAACGCTGTATATTTTCGAGACTGTGATGTCATCTTGACCTGCCAGTAGCTCGATCTCAAATCTACCGATGTGAGGAATTTTACTCGATGAAACCTTTGTAATTGTTCATCCATAGCCTCAGGTCGAGTTCTTATTGGAATAATTATTTTATTTATGTTTCTTGCATCCAAAACTATACGTACACTACCATCCTGCTTCAAAACTGGCAATAACGGACTACTGTAAGGTGAGTCTGACGGTTCAATGATCTCCCACTTAAGCATTTTACGTATTTCATTTTTCACAGCCTCGCGCCTTGCATACGGGACAGAGTACGTTGTCTTGCAAAAAGTAGAATGGGGAGCGACCTTCATGTCATAAAAAACGGTTCAAATGGCTCTGAGCACTATGGCACTTAACATCTATGGTCATCAGTCCCCTAGAACTTAGAACTACTTAAACCTAACTAACCTAAGGACAGCACACAACACCCAGCCATCACGAGGCAGAGAAAATCCCTGACCCCGCCGGGAATCGAACCCGGGAACCCGGGCGTGGGAAGCGAGAACGCTACCGCACGACCACGAGATGCGGGCCTTCATGTCATATTCGTAGTCACGTATTACTCCAGGTTTCGAAGAAAAGACATGAAGATACCTCATAAGTAAGTGCAGTAAATCTTGCCTTTGTATGTAATCAAGTTCACTTGATTCGCTTACTTTATTCAAAATCTCTTCTCTAGTCGGAAGTCCGTCATCAGTATCAAAATCCGTCCAACTGTTACCCTGTCTTGTCATATGTGCTTGGTTCAAAAACATTCGCTGTACCAGTCTGCGTACCCTAACTTTGTGCTCAGTGTTGACTCTTTTTACCTTGGCGCGCAACAATTGCAGCGTTACCTCCTGTTCACCTACTCGGATTGTACAGATACCCTTTTCTATATCAATCACTGCCTTATTCTTCCTCAGGAACTCCATTCCTAATAAGCAGGACACTGACAAATTCTTAACTACTACAAATACACACATGAAAGAAGTAGAATTAATCCTTATCGGTACCTGAGCTTGCAAATTGACTCGCTGTGATAAAGATCCTACCGCTCCTGTTACTGAACAACCTTGTACTGGTAACGTTAAAATTTTCATCCCTGCAGAAACTTTCTTAAACATACATAGTGATAAAGCATTTACGTTTGCACCAGTATCAATAATAGCATCTATTGGTGTATTGGCTATGTAAATTTTAGTCATTGCTTGTACTTCGTCTTCCCATACGACATTCAAGTCTGTCTCAATATTTTCCTGCAACAAATCGTCTCTCAAGTCAGTGTCGCGATCATAACGTATTACGTTAAGTCGTTCAAGGTCGAGTTTGCCCCCATTATGTCCCGCAGCATCCCCAAGGAGGCGAAAAGGTGCTGCCTTTAGTTTTCCGCTTTCTTGTGATGCTTGAAGTTTATTTAATTTCAAAGAAAATCTCTCAACCTTATTTTCATTAATTATACTTGTGATAATCTTTTCTGTTTAAAAGATTTATGCAGTTTATGATCCAGCGTGTGTTCTGCCGGAACAGGAGGCTGTCGTGACGAATCCTATAAAACCTTTACCTGTAAGTCTACATTATAGCATGAACCTAACACAGGTTTCTTTCTGTTTATTTGCATGTAAACGACATGACGCTTGATGCGAGACACTAGAGAGGCAACACGAGTGAACACAAAAATGACGCTACCCAGGGTCGTGACCTCTCGGACGACGCCGCTCACCGAACGAGAATAGACGTTGCAGACTCCGGTTAAGTGAGCGTGTGACAAATAAAAGTGTACAGTGTAGTGTCAAGTGAAACGTCCTGATTAACAACGACATTCTAAAAGAATCTAATGAAACGGATAAAAAAAACATTCCGAGACCAAACAGGTCACAGACAATTTTAGAGGACTGTTTAAATAATTATTTCAATGTGTCTGTGTATGTTTGTCTACTGACATGTTTTGTTTCCTATATAGAGTATTATTCATTTATCTTTGTGTGTGTTAGACTTAAGATTGTTTTTTGTCATATTTTGTTTCACAGTAACAGCAATTAAGATGACAGTGCAAGGACACCTTACAATGAACTGAGAGAAGTGCCAAAGTGCACAAAAGACACTGAAAGACTATTTGTTTTCATAACTGTACTGGAAGCATAAAATAACTAGATGACAAACTCATTCCAATTTTACGTTAGAACGAAAGTAAACAGATGATAAAACACAGTAATGTCTTGAAACTACATGTGAGTCCTGATGATCCTTCCGGAATCATCATGCCTCACATGGGAGGCATTGTGACATTACAGCCTTTATCACTGCGATTTTTAATATGTAAAAGTTTTTTTTCTGTATTCGCGTCAGTATGTGCGAACTTCTAACATATACCAATGAATGTTGTAACCAGATATCTTTGCCGCACTCCTGAAAAGCGCAGAATATCACGATAGCTATAAACAGTTATACGCTGCTATCGATCAGTAAAAAAAAAAAAACCCGATGCACCTATGTTTCAAAATAACAATTGCCAGTTTTTACTTCTGCAGGGAGCCGCACCGCTGTCTAGCTGTTCTGTGAATGTGTTGCGAGTCGGACGCAAAAGTATTGTGCTCCATACTGATATAATCATTTTATTGTAAAGTTAAGAGTTTAAGTGATTAAAAATATATGTAGCCACAAACAAGCGAGAATGTATATCGTAAAAAATTCGCTCCACCGCCACAATGGGTGGCCATGTTAATGTAAGTTTCCGTTTCATAATATAATACTTGAAGCCTTGAAGTTTATTTAATTTCAAAGAAAATCTCTCAACCTTATTTTCATTAATTATACTTGTGATAATCTTTTCTGTTTAAAAGATTTATGCAGTTTATGATCCAGCGTGTGTTCTGTCGGAACAGGAGGCTGTCGTGACGACATCGTTATAGTATTTATTCCAAGTTCTTTCAGTTCCGTTTATATGTTCGTACAAATCCAATTAGTTGGTCCCTTAGGTTTCTTTCATGTAACTTCCGTCTGTTTTCTCCGCGCGATCTTCCTCCGAAAAAAATTTCTGTTCATTTTTTTTAGTAATTTTCGATATCGCGAATGAGAAAAGACAGCCGCCTCCTGCTCCGAACGGAACACCACGACTTTTCTAACGTCGGAGAGTATCGCACGAATCTTCCGCTAAAAGGTAATAGAATTTCGTAAAGCTGGATCAATTACACATGTTGCTGCTGTTCTCCGACAAATCTGGTGTGATTAATAGTAATTTATTCTGTCACGACAAAAAGAACCAATTTTATTATTACCAAAGCAACAAAGCTTTCAATTAAATTACTAAAAATCATACCAGAGGCCGTAGCATTGAATGGAGATTACGTTGAAAAATAGTGTTGTGTAGCTAAAAGATTAGGGAATAACCTGGTGTATTTCAATGCTGAATAAAACAAACCCTGTTTCAGAAAGAAAAGTGTTGCATTACTTATTGAACTGCCCTCGTAATAATGGTCGCCTGCCTCCCCCATGACATTACGTCACATTCACATTATTGAAATAAAAAAAAAAAAAGTTTGAAATGGCTCTAAGCACTATGGGACTGAACATCTAAAGTCATCAGTCAAATGGTTCAAATGGCTCTGAGCACTATGGGACTTAACTTCTGTGGTCATCAGTCCTCTAGAACTTGGAACTACTTAAACCTAACTAACCCAAGGACATCACACACATCCATGCCCGAGGCAGGATTCGAACCTGCGATCGTAGCAGCCGCGCGGTTCCATACTGAAGCGCCTAGAACCGCTCGGCCACAGCGGACTGTTTGAAATTAAAGAACTCTCTAAAAATCTTGAAATCCCTGGGACCGATATCTCGCCACTATCAGTGTCGATAATACGCAAACTGCCTGCGGATCACGGTGACCCGGGGCCGATTCCCGGCCGGGTTGGGGATTTTCTCTGCCCGGAACTGGGTGTTTGTGTTGTCCTCATCATTTCATATTCATTCGTGAAAGCGGCTAAACTTAACTGTCTAAGGACTGGGCCTTTGTACGTTCGCTGACGACCGCGCAGTTGGGTGCCCTGCAAACCAAACATCATCATCATCCATTTCCGGAGTGGATGAACTGCCTATGTATATAATTAACTTTGTACAGAAACCTGAGTGCGTGAGTCCTACTCACATCTGTCCAATTTTTTTATGTAAGTCACATGCCCTTTTGATGTACTTACGTCGCTTACTAAGTATGTATGTCTCTTAAAAATGGCTAAAATGTCGAAATTGGCCAATAGCACCAAAACTGAATATTGTACAGGCCATAACTGACAATCTTTCCTTTAGAAAAAAAATCATCAAATTTGTTGACGACGTTTTATTTTGCGATTTACACTTTTAGAAAGATTTAGGAAATATGGTACAAGATTTATTGCTTTCTGCTTCGTTTTAGGGCGTTCCTTTGCATGTTAGTGAGACATACGAATAGAGGAGAAGTAAAATACTCAGAATACATTATATCAGCATTATGACATTGTCGGCATCACAGTAGATTTTAGAAATGATACAACAGAATAATCCTGAATTTTGACTAATGTTGAAACAGTCCATCTTGTTACTGTTCAGTAATCTTTGACATGCCTTATAATAGGTTCATGTGTGAACAGAAATGGAAACCATTTTCACTTTGCCGGCTGAGGTGGCCGAGCGGTTCTAGGCACTACAGTCTGGAACCGCGCGATGTCTACGGTCGCAGGTTCGAATCCTGCCTCGGGCATGGATGTGTGTGATGTCCTTAGGTTAGTTAGGTTTAAGTAGTTCTAACTTCTAGGGGACTGATGACCTCAGAAGTCAAGTCCCATAGTGCTCAGAGGCATTTGAACCATTTTCACTTTCATGGTAGTGTCACTTCAGGGCCACAACATTGTAGCTGGTCAAGATACAGAGATTAAGTCCAGTATAGAAACACGTATTTGTTGTAGGTACTGGAAACATTTTCTGGATAGATACTTGTTTTTTATTACCTTTTCGTAATGTTATTGCTGCTCTCTTCTCTGTCATTATCTGGTGCCAATTGGTGGACTGCTTGTGACAGATTACACTGCTGCGGCAACAGACGTCTTGGATGGCTAGTGTGATGTAACGGGAGAGTTGTGGTGCCCTGGAGATATTATAAGTTCGGAGGAAGCAGTGGCCGGACGGGCCGCTTCGTGGGCTCGAACCGCTCCGCAGGCCGACCACGTGGTGCCAGACGCTGGCCGAAGCAAGAGGGGTCCAGCCTCGTGGCTGGGAATTCCCCTGTGACGAAGGCGGTGCTTTGTGTCGGTGAAGGAGATGTCTATTCCGGGAGTGCCACCATAATGGCAGGCATTTCACAGTCCGTATAGAAATTAATAGTAGCCAGATGAATCACGATACCTCAAAAAGAAACAAGTAAAATACCATTATAAGCACGACGAGTCTGATGGTGTAATCAAATTTACAATATATTTATTAGTTTAAAGTTTAGTATCTGGTGGTAAATTACACAAGTAACACCCAGAACGAATTTCCAAAATATAAACGCTACATCCTATTTTGTCGATCGCCGTGTCTTTAGAAAGTTTTTAGTGTAAACCTAAATTGGTATGAATTACAGGCATGTAACTTGAGTAGTACATGAGTTATTGGAGGTGAAAGTGGCCGACTACTACGGATCGCGTCAGGCCGGCTCCCTGTTATTCAACTTATATTTTATTTAATTGCTGGACCATCTACACCAAATAGTGTTTTGCAGAAATATACAGCATTCTCAAAAGTACTTCTACTATCGTACTCATCATTTAAAGTCGTTAAGATAGTACCTGCAGATTTTATTTAATTGCAATCTTTCATGTATAAATTTATATGTTACTTTCATAATTCGCAATTGCCGAGTGATAGAAACCTTCGACCATTCGATTCATGTGTATACTCTTATCGTATATTGTAGACTCAGCAGTATTTGGCCTGTAATGTGGCAACTACGTATCCCAGCCCCTAGACAACGAAACCAGCCAAAACTTTTAAAAATTGCAACTCTGAATCAGAGGGTGGGTAGTTGAGGGTCACCTCTTTCATTTTTTATTCTGAAAGCAGGCTCTAGGAAGAAGTCATTAGCGATGGTGTCCTTAGATACTAAGTTCTTGGGTTACCTATCGCGTCAAATCAAGATAAAATCCGTAAATTACGACGATTACCTCCATCATCATTCCGGGGACCTAGGTCTTATAGTCGCGAAACTGTAGACGCTTCCACTTTTCTACCCAGAGGAACGCGTCATATTGGATAAAGTCATGATGACAACAAGGAAAAGGCGCTTACAGAGGCGGCGCCCTGTTCGTGCATAGATTTTGTTTGCGCACTCTATGCAGCGCTGCTTGCAGTACCATAACTCGCATCAAGCTGTGAACTGCGAGAAGCCTTCTTCTATGCTCTTTCTTCATTACGCCATTTGCTTACTTGGTCACAGACCCCGTATAGTCCGATGCCTGAGCATGTACTCTCGTTTGTTAAAATAAAAAACCTTAAACTTAAATAACAGGCTGCGTGCGCGTAGCGCTGAGGTGAGCATATCAGTCCTCGCATTTTCCGCACTTTTACAAACACGTCCACGTATCTATACACCATATACCCTCCCAAAGAAACCTCAACCTATTCACTCTCCCACAAAATGAGAGCCGTCCCGATATTTATCCTTGCTATCAGGTCTAACTTTTCTCCAGCCCTTCCCTGTACATCACAGCCCCTCTTTCCCGCCTCCTTGTCATTCATCGCCATCTGCTTCCTCTTGTTACCACAACCATAACCACACAACATATTCCTCCTAACCCTATGTCTTTCCCACCACCTGTATTCCCACTATCCAACGTACACTAAGCTCAATCTCCATAGTTTTCCCAACAGAATCATATCTCTTACACCCACACCTCTAAACCCTATGGGACATATTTTCTCGCCTCGACATACTTCGCCCCCCCCCCCCCCCCCCAGTGGACATCCTTCATATTTTAAGTGAAAGTGCAGCGCTTCAGGCCTTTTTCTTCGGGGAATTTCACCATTTTATGGTACTTTGTAAAACGTATATATTTTCGTGTTTAGCTGTCCGTCTTTAGTTTAAAAAAGAAAACACACTTTTGTGATATTTTTCTCATCATCTAGAGCTGATTTTTCCAAATACTTGTACCGATCGTGAGGCTGATGCTCAACGTAACGATCAGCAACAGTTCCTATTCTATAGACTCGCCCACATAAATTTTTCCGTACTCGCAAAGAATCTAATAAATTCCCGGCATTCTCAAGCAGAGATTACCTTTATCGGGTCGCAACATTTCAGCAGTTTTCTTGGATGGCCAGAAGACTGGTCTGGTTCCTTTCCTTTTAAGGATGCTGTCTATCTTACTAATTGTTGAACCACAGAATGGATACCTCTTGTTTAGTTTCTACGGCGTTGTGTCTTTGTTTCCTCGACAGCGTTGATCTAATATCACGGACGAAATACGCCTTCCTTCTGAATACCGTAGGTAGATTGTTACTCTCGAAGCCGATATGGCTCTTCTCTGATATAATCATAGCTTTGTGTACTAACGAGATCAGCATAGTTCTCTTCTGCGCTAATTGGCGAAAGCTATGCCCACTGAGATACAGACTTGTTGCATCGCTTTTCTGTAGACAGAAAGGCCGACACATCTAGGAAAGGTAACTTCTGCCCCTCTCCATCTCAACTGTGGATCTTGTGTTTGGATGTGTACTACACAAACGGTGAACGAACTGGTGCGGCGCCTCACTGCCGTTCATCTCGGATACACCTGCGTTTGGTTGTTTCATGTTCTGTCATCGTTATTTACCGAGTTTTGACATCTAAATTTTCTTATTTTCTCTGTTCGTTCATCTGTAAGATTAATTCACCATTAAAATTTAAAAATATTGTCCTAAATATGAATATAAAAGATTGAGAAAAGTATGTAAACTATGTGTTCAAAAGAATACGGACATCTGGCTGAAACTAAGTTACAAGTTCGTGGCACCCTCCGTTGGCAATGCTGGAATTCATTATGGTGTTGGCACACCCTTAGCCTCGATGTCATCTTACACTTTCGCAGGCATACGTTCAATCAGGTGCTGGAAGGTTTCTTGGGGAGTGACAGCCCTTCAGGGAGTGCTGCACTGAGGAGAGGTACCGATGTCGGTTGGTGAGGCCTGACACGAAGTCGGCATTCCTAAACATACCAGAGGTGTTCTATAGGATTCAGGTCAGGACTCTGTGCAGGCCAGTCCATTGCAAGGATGATAGTGTCGTGTAACCACTCCGCCACAGGCGGTGCATTATGAACAGGCGCTCGATCGTGTTGAAAGATGCAATCGCCATCCCCGAACTGCTCTTCAACCGTGGGAAGCAAGAAGGTGCTTAAAACATCAGTGTAGGCCTGTGCTGTGATAGTGCCACGCAGAACAACAAGGGGTGCAAGCCCACTCCATGAAAAACGCGACCACACCACAAAACCACCGCCTCCAAATTTTAGTGTTGGCACTACGAACGCTGACATATGACATTCATAGGGCATTGCCATACGTTCAACCTGCCATCGGGTCGCCCCGTTGTGTACCGTGATTCCTCACTCCACACAACATTTTTCCACAGTTCAATTATCCAATGTCTATGCTCCTTACGCCAAGGGAGGCGTCATTTGACATTTACCTGCGTGATGTGTGGCTTGTGAGCAGTCGCTCGACCATGATATCCAAGTTTTCTCATCTCCCTCCTACCTGTTATAGTACTTGCAGTGGATCCTGATGCAGTTTTTTATTCCTGTGTGACGATCTGGATAGATGTCTGCCTATTACACATTACGACTGTCGACTTTCTCTGTCAGCCAACAGACGAGGTCGGCCTGTACGTTTTGTGCTGTACGTGTCCCTTAACGCTTCCATGTCACTATGACATCGGAAACAGTGGACCTAGGGATGTTTATTTGTGTGTAGATCTCGCGTATAGACGTATGGCACAGGTGATACCCAATCACCTGACCACGTTCGAAGTCCGTGAGTTCCGCTAAGCGCCCCATTCTGCTGTCTGACGATGTCTAACGACTACTGAGGTCGCTGTTATGGAGCACCTGGCAGTAGGTTGCAGCACGATGCACCTAATATAAAGAAACGTATGTTTTTGGGGGTGTCCGGATACTTTTTATTCGATAACGTATGTTTACTTAGTACACATACACGGCGGTTCAGATAGGGGGTATTTCACGGTAAATCACAAAATAATAAGGGAGTGGTATATTTATTTAGATAGGAAAATGTAAGAAATACGACTTTTCTGCAGAAATATAGCTTTTCTTCAGAGCTATGAACATAGTTTATCTAATAATTTTCAAGAGAGTTATGGCAATGATTTATAATTTTTTTATTATTTTCTGGTGTAATGTGCCTGATATAATGAAAATAACTGTGTACAGAACTGTTCCAATCAAATATCTGTCCGCCTTTGGTAGGAAGCTGGAAGCGTTCAGTTTCAGCGGTGGATGCAACACGCTGGACGTGGCTGGATGTGTTCAGATGGACTTTAAGGTGGCGGAGTGTTGAATGTAGATATGTGTGAACGAGTGCCCATTATCCTGAATGCACAGCTCATAGCGCCTTCCAAACGCCTCACAAACAAAATGAAATAGTGCTGTGTTACTGAGCGACAAGCATCTTTGATGCAATGTTTAAAGTCATGATCGGTCTGATTGTGCAGTATAACGTTACACCAGCAGACCAGGCAGATCTGAATGCACAAACAATCGGGGTCCGATCTGACACACGGGGCCTACGAGTAAGATGAGCTGTGACGCGTTCGTCACAGCACGTGGCACAGCAAGCCGAGTGCCAGCAGCCATCTTCAGCGGGCGACTATTTCAAACGAGTTTAATAACTCTTCACTGTGCATTTAAATGCATTCAATGTCTCGATAGCACACCACAAATTTAAGACCTCTGGTAGGTACCTTCGCAATTAAATATTGATTTCCCGTGGGCCTTGAACGGAGCCGAGCGTTCGCGAAGTGTGGCGGACAAGCTGAGTGTTGTGACGTCACAAGTTCGTTGTGGGGCCCCGTACATCTCGCTGGCCCCGCTAACACACTTCTGACTTGGTATATGTTGCTGATGCTCGGGAAATGGCGACACGACTCTAATGAAAGAGCCACAGCCTATGGCATGAGATAACCTGCTCAACGAGCTCTATCAGCCATTCAGTTATTAATGCTGAAAAAAGACTTGGAGGAGTAGAATGAGCCATAGTCTATGGCATGAGATAACCTGCTCAACGAGCTCTATCAGCCATTCAGTTATTAATGCTGAACAAAGACTTTGAGGAGTAGGAAGTTTGAATTTGCGCGGCAGTATTAGACCGAGACCAGAAAGTAGTGTCTGTTTAGCTACACCACACCACTATACTCACGCCAGCTAACGAGAAGTGGCTGCCGTCACTGGTATCAGCTTTACGTCTGTCTAGTGAATAGTACACAGTCACAAGCTTCGCGTGCACCACTCCTCACTGACCGAGGAACTACATGGAAACGATCTTAATCGGAGAGCTACTTTACGCAAATGGGCCATGAACAGTTTCACTCTCGACGTATTACAAAATGTTATGTCCTCTGATGAGTCCATGACCACAAATTAGAGGTGCAGTGAAACATTATAATATTATAACAGTGGAGCGGAAAATCGTAGATGGGCCCGTCAAGTCGATTGCGATATTAGGGGGACAGGAAAGTAATGTCGTTTCCGTGCATATCTACACTCCTGGAAATGGAAAAAAGAACACATTCACATCGGTGTGTCAGACCCACCATACTTGCTCCGGACACTGCGAGAGGGCTGTACAAGCAATGATCACACGCACGGCACAGCGGACACACCAGGAACCGCGGTGTTGGCAGTCGAATGGCGCTAGCTGCGCAGCATTTGTGCACCGCCGCCGTCAGTCTCAGCCAGTTTGCCGTGGCATACGGAGCTCCATCGCAGTCTTTAACACTGGTAGCATGCCGCGACAGCGTGGACGTGAACCGTATGTGCAGTTGACGGACATTGAGCGAGGGCGTATAGTGGGCATGCGGGAGGCCGGGTGGACGTACCGCCGAATTGCTCAACACGTGGGGCGTGAGGTCTCCACAGTACATCGATGTTGTCGCCAGTGGTCGGCGGAAGGTGCACGTGCCCGTCGACCTGGGACCAGACCGCAGCGACGCACGGATGCACGCCAAGACCGTAGGATCCTACGCAGTGCCGTAGGGGACCGCACCGCCACTTCCCAGCAAATTAGGGACACTGTTGCTCCTGGGGTATCGGCGAGGACCATTCGCAACCGTCTCCATGAAGCTGGGCTACGGTCCCGCACACCGTTAGCCCGTCTTCCGCTCACGCCCCAACATCGTGCAGCCCGCCTCCAGTGGTGTCGCGACAGGCGTGAATGGAGGGACGAATGGAGACGTGTCGTCTTCAGCGATGAGAGTCACTTCTGCCTTGGTGCCAATGATGGTCGTATGCGTGTTTGGCGCCGTGCAGGTGAGCGCCACAATCAGGACTGCATACGGCCGAGGCACACAGGGCCAACACCCGGCATCATGGTGTGGGAAGCGATCTCCTACACTGGCCGTACACCACTGTGGTCGTCGAGGGGACACTGAATAGTGCACGGTACATCCAAACCGTCATCGAACCCATCGTTCTACCATTCCTAGACCGGCAAGGGAACTTGCTGTTCCAACAGGACAATGCACGTCCGCATGTATCCCGTGCCACCCAACGTGCTCTAGAAGGTGTAAGTCAACTACCCTGGCCAGCAAGATCTCCGGATCTGTCCCCCATTGAGCATGTTTGAGACTGGATGAAGCGTCGTCTCACGCGGTCTGCACGTCCAGCACGAACGCTGGTCCAACTGAGGCGCCAGGTGGAAATGGCATGGCAAGCAGTTCCACAGGACTACATCCAGCATCTCTACGATCGTCTCCATGGGAGAATAGCAGCCTGCATTGCTGCGAAAGGTGGATATACACTGTACTAGTGCCGACATTGTGCATGCTCTGTTGCCTGTGTCTATGTGCCTGTGGTTCTGTCAGTGTGATCATGTGATGTATCTGACCCCAGGAATGTGTCAATAAAGTTTCCCCTTCCTGGGACAATGAATTCACGGTGTTCTTATTTCAATTTCCAGGAGTGTATATTAGTTTGTTATTTATCAGCTCATTGTGTGTTTAAAAGTCGTGCCAAAGACATTTTACGGCTACAACGACGTGGTGACAATTAAAATATTAATTCTTAAAACTATTATTAGCAACTTGTTGTGAAAGGGCCAGAAGTACTTACCGGCGTCGCATGCTTTTTGAGTTTCGCAAGGATAGAACGCAGTAGTTCCTACCAGAAACATTTGAGGTACTTATCCAAGTGTTTTGGACATTCTTAGATGCCAGAGGTGGTTTCTTAACCTTAGTTCCGATAATTTTGATTAGGAAAACCAACAACTTTAGACAGTGACGTGTTAACGGCGAAGTGGAGGCAAATTCGTGTCAGACAATCGAGGATCTGTCAAACACCCTTGACCAACCTTGGTCGACTATTCAAGAACATTTGCATCATACTAATGAAAACAAAGCAAGCCGGTCCACCAAGTGCAGAAGCGATTTTCGATTACTTAATCACTGGGGATGAAAAATGGATGCCTAATGATAATCCAAAAGGTAAAACGTCGTAGCTGTCTCCGAACGAATCGCCACACTGTAAAGGTAAGGCAGATTTACATCCCAAAACAGAGCTTCTGAATCATTTATGGAGTATTCGCGGGGTTGTTCATTGTGAAGTGCTGAAACCTGAACAAAGTGTGACTCCAGACATTTGCTGCGAACAGTGCGATCGAGCAAATCAATCTTCAATTGAATATCGCCCGACGATTGTCAACAAAAATGGTTCACATGGCTCTGAGCATTATGGGACTTAACATCTGAAGTCATCGCTCCCCCTAGAACTTAGAACTACTTAAACCTAACTAACCTAAGGACATCACACACATCCATGCCCGAGGCAGGATTCGAACCTGTGACCGTAGCAGTCGCGCGGTTCCGGACTGAAGCGCCTAGAACCCCTCGGCCACTGCGGCCGGCGACTGTCAACAGAAAAAGTGTTATTCTGCAAAACGATAATACAAGACAGCACTGCACAAGACGAACTCCGGAAGTAATTAATGAATTGAGGGTGGGAGAAATTGCCTCGCATTGCATTTTCGCCCGATATTGCAGCATCAGATTATTTCGATCGCTATAACATTTTCTAATTGGAAAAATTGTGAAAGTGTGGCTGATGTGCAATATGCCATCTCCAGATATTTTACTCAAAAACCATGTGACTTTTATCGATTCGGCTTTGAAAATTTGCACAGTAAATGGCAACAGCTTATTGATAACGACTAGACCATTAATTAAAAATAAAAACTTGTTAAGAATTTATCTCTTTGAATTTAATGTAAGAATACGACATTAACTTCCGGTCCCCCTAATACATGCACAATGTCGTCGATTAACGTGCGCTGTGTAATCTTTGGAGATATCATCGGTCCACATAGCTTTGCATGTCTTCTGGCGGGTGGGATGTAGCGAGCCTTCTTCGTCGATAGCTAAGGTGCTCTCCTTGAAAATGTAAATCGAGACATTGGAGATCGATTGTTGACACATCACGGTGCTATCCCAGCCTGTTCTGCGCATTTTCTGTGCAAGAACTGAACAACAGACTTCCAGAGAGATTGTATCTGACAATGGTGTCTCCGAATAGTCCTCAGGATTGCCCGACTTGACACCAGCTGCTCCTTTTTGTGTCGATCACTAAACACACACAAGCCCCAGATGTGTACGAACGCCACCGTCGAGGTAGCTTGTCGCTCTGTACTCTGGTAAATTTACAGGAGGTGCATAGGTCGTTTAGAAGAAATTGAGTCGTTAATTGAGGAAATTGAGCACTGATTTGAACACCATACTTAAATGAACACTCCGCCACCAAAACATACACCTGAACTTAACCAATTATGAACAGCAGTTTTCCGAGTAAAATCGTGTAGGTCCCTTAATATAATTCCCTATCTATTACGCCTATTAGGAAGCTGCTACCATTAGATCGAAACTTAGAACATCCACAACAAGGCTCAGTGTCAGTATGAAAGGCTATGCATAATAAGGTTTTCAGTTGCCCTAACTCTGAATTGAGGCTTCAACGAGGTGCAGTTTTTGATACCGAATCTGAACTTTGTTTTGCAAGTTCTAAGTTTTGACCTGATGATGGTAGAAGCCGGAACGGGATCGTAAATAAAGAAATTGATTAAGCAATCTCGGCAGTTTCAGTCACTACGTATTCACAATGATCGTGGACTCATACAAGAAATTTGCTTCCTTTATTAATATGTACATCCTGTTGCGCCAACCCATAAAATCTTGAGCATTTCTAGCACCCTACAAAAAATTGGTAGAAAGTTGTTTGAAACTAATCTGAACACATTTTGTTTCAGTACATCCGATAAGTAGCAGAAAAAAACAGGTTCTCCTTAAAAAATTATAACTCGTTGCTAGAACCCTGAGGAAAATAACACATTTACTATGCTTACATCTCCGCAGATGCTGCCATGTTTCTTAAGTCCGTCTCTCTAAATAAGCATTCCTTTCACTTACAGTTTCTTACGTTAAAGAGAAATTCCCTTATTTGAAATACCCCGTATGCATTTGTCTAAGCAGCACTGCATGTAAGCGGCAATGGTTCATTTTCTGGAAGGACGGCACATCAGTTAAAATATCCTGATAATCATGCAAGTCAGCCGACGAAAATCGGAAATTACTAGTAATGACAGCAACTGTAGGAGGTCTACCTCTGCCGAATGGAGCTCACCGCTTGGCAAAAGCTCACTGATCGTGGAGGGAATATTTACTGGAAATCATAGAGTGCGAATGACAATGACTCACGTTTAAGCGTCAGGTGAACGCTTTCCATCCACACGATGCGCTGCTAGTGGCATTAACGATGACGGGATGACCTCTGGCAGTGTACGTAGCTACCTAATCCATGCTCCTCGTTGCTACTGCTGCCTCTGCCAATCATTGAGGTTCATTCAACCTGTTTGATATGCTCGACACAGCGTCCGAGATAGTTTTACAGAAGCCTTTCCTCACTAGGTTGCATTGAGATGTATATTTGGCGATGTGCATGCAGCGCCATACTATGAAGCCACTGGGATATTCTCTGTATTCTTTACACTTGCTTATTTCTTGTTTTCCTGCGAGTATAGAGACCTGAGTCGTCGTGTCTCAGAGTTCCGCAAACACTCCGGCTCCTCCACAATAATCTGCAATATTTAACCTCGTTTCTACGTATTTCCATCGAGTGCAAGAATTTGATAACTGATGTTGCCAAGGGATGTTCTATTCGAAGTAAAGTGCCATGCACTTGTCAATAGTATACAGTAAAGATTAATGACTAACATAAAACCCAACGATGCACACAGGAAAATAATAAATGCATGCACACCACTTTGATCTAATATCTTACGGTTCAAACATATTCAGTCCAATAATATTGGCATGAAAGCAGAGGAAACTTTAGCAGTTACTGGAAAAAAAATCATGCATCACATGAGCATTTCTTATACTGCTGTTAGTTTCGAGAGAGCATATAAAACCAGAACCCTTCTAGCACTGGTAGACACAGTAAAACACCACATTATTGTACGATGGAATAACGTAGCTGAAGAAGTTCACAGTTACATGATTGATATAAAATAGCTACAAAAAGTAAGATAGAGTAACTTAAATGGAAATTTCATCTTAAGAAGAGTATGACCCAAGGTTGTTAATATAATTGTTGTGTAAGTAGAGATTTCAGTTTACTGTAAATATTGTTTTGTCGGTTTCTGTGTGGGTCAGCACCGGCACGGACAAGGAAGCAGAGAAGTTGAGATTGCTGGCAGCAAGAATCTAAAATGATCTGTATGTTAAACTTTGATATTAATATAACACTTTTTTCTACAAAGAAGGGAACCATTACTTGTTCCTCCTACATTCAAATACACTGACAATTTGTTTCCACTCATAGAACGCTGGTTACACAGTACTGAGTACCGAACTGAGCCGACCAGCGAAGGGCGGCTGGTTAAATCAGCGTCGACGGCGTTGACTGGGGCTGTGGCGCTGCCCGCTCTTACCACTGGAGGGCGGGTCAGCGCCTTCTTGATGCCGTTTCGCAGCGCTGCGCTGGCCGGTTTGCAGATGATGCTTTAGGACTGCACTAATATGGCACAAGATCATTTCAGAGCAGGGATCTAAGGAGAGAAATATTGGAGAAAAACGAACCTCTGGGTGGATTTAATAAAGAATATGAATCGATAAATAGAAGGAACATTGAAATTAGAAGAAGTTATAGACCAAAGATACGCAAGTAAGTAAGGCACAAATTAAGAGCGGTGGAGGAAAGACAGTGGTGAATGGTAAAAGTTTTCGATTGAGCTGCGCAAACTGTAAAGTAAAATTATGTAGCTTAGTAGAAGCAAAAACAACATTAGAAGCAAGAAAACAGAGGCAACAAATATTTGTTCACTAAACACCTTTGAATTTCCCAAATAGGCACAGCGAATTGGTTGCTACATTCCCGTTGGTAAGAGTCTGGAGCGAAGGATTCTTTGAAAGTGGAAAATGCGCCTTTGATAAACCACAGAAGATTAATCTAGAAACGTAAACGATGAAGGCTGGAAAGTTCTAAATAATTCTCGGAAGAGGTCAATGAAAGTGCGTTATGGCGGCGTCAGTTAGTAAAATGGATAGTGTGTACAGCATGAGACTAGGCTCATTTAAAGGGACAGGAAAGTATTAGATCTTCAATGGCGTTCAGGGGGTAACGGAGTGAGGTAAAGAATTTATCATTTAACGAAGTTGATGCACACATCTGCTGTATTTCGAATGACTCCTGGGGTAACCGTTGTAAATGCTTCCCAAAATCATAGAATTTTCTTTGTGTTTATTGTTTCGGCTATAACTGTTTATTGACCCTGTTAAATGGTTCAAATGGCTCTGAGCACTATGGGACTTAACATCTGTGGTCATCAGTCCCCTAGAACTTAGAACTACTTAAACCTAACTAACCTAAGGACATCACACACATCCGTGCCCGAGGCAGGATTCGAACCTGTGACCGTAGCAGTCGCGCGGTTCCGGACTGCGCGCCTAGAACCGCTAGACCACCGCGGCCGGCGACCCTGTTAAAAACATCCAACAGTCAGACCTGTATTTATAAATACCAATACCGAACCTCGTATTAAAAGGGATAAAATAAAAAGACAGTAAGTTTATTTGTAATTTGTACAGAAACAAGATGGCAGTTACAAGCATCAAAGGACATGAAAGGAGGCCAGTATTTAAGAAGGGGCTGAGACATATTTACAGCCTGTCCCAGTGTAATTAAATATGTACAATGGACAAGACGTACAGGCAACCAACAACAAAAATGGAAAGGGAATCGCATTTGAGGAAGAAGAAATAAAAATTTAAAAGTCTGGCGATTGCATTTAAATTTTGGTGTAGACAACAAAGGAAGATTACACGAACTAATGGACAGAAAAAGGAACAGAGTCTGTAGTAGGAACATTAACTAATAAAATAACGGTAGTCATGTGCAGCCAAATGAAATCATGTGACTTTGAGGAACTAAATAGAAAATGACACACTCACAGGACTGGGCGAGTTTTATCGCTCGGCAGCAAGATAGATAACTGGCGATGGCAGAATAAGAGCGGATATTAAATGACGGCTGAAGGTAGTACGATAAGTTTTTCTGCAAAAATACAAGTACAACCATCAAAGAAAGTTAAGCATATAACTCGTCCTCGTATCTTGACAGACGTTTTTATACTATATTTTTTTATAATACCGAATAATACCCAAAGCAACCGATTATGAAATGACAAAGGCACGTTATTTGAAAATAACAAAAAATTTTCGATGTCCCACAACATAAAAAAACGTAAAATGGTGTGTTCAGTGCAGTGTTCCAATAACTTGTTTTCTCCACGAACACTCAGGTACTCTTGAATATGAGGAGGCATGCTCAGTACAAACGTATTGCAAACCGCTTGAGACATATTGTCCCACTCCTCAACCACAGCATTTCTCACACCTTCAATCGCTAATGGAGCATGGTGAAGACCAGAAATCGCTCTTGAGCAAGCTCCGTGCGTGCTCTTTGCAATTCATATACGGTGAGCTTGCTGGCCAACCCATTCTTCGGATCCCACTGCCTGTAAGACACTGACACACACTACGACCACGATGAGGTCGGACGTTAGCATCCTGAAGAGTGAACCTATCCCCTACAGTCTCTGCAAAACCATTGGCTATGGGTTAGAGAATGTTGTTCTCATACACTGCCGCAATCATTGCCTTTGGTTGGAACGAGTGGTGTGCGGCGACCATACACGATATCTGCCCAGAATACGACTGAGCCACCCGATTGTTGGTGGCGTTCCACAGTCACTGTGGGATGACTGCGTTCCCCTGTTCGTATCCGTATGCGAACAGTGTTGCCATGAGGGAACAAGCCCACTCGCACCTTGTATGTGAACAGCGTTTTGGTCCATTGGTCTCATGTCCAATGGTCATGTGCTCTAGTCCATCCTACATTAACACTCCAGTGATGTGGGTGGAGTGGTGGAGTCCTGACAGGTCTTCGGCTGTAGAACCCTCCATCATGAAGTCTATTGTGCACAGTCTGGGTACTTACGGCAACCCCTGTAGCTTCTCGAAGCTCGTGGTGCAGAGTAGTGGCTGCCTTAGTAGGATGACTCTGTGCAGATACTGTTACATATCAGTTTGATAGTTTTCATATCTTTGATTCACCCCTACCTGCAGTAGTTGTTCAAACTTCCACACAACTTCCAGCCGGCCGGTGTGGCCGAGCGGTTCTAGGCGCTTCAGTCTGGAACCGCGCGACCGCTACGGTCGTAGGTTCGAATCCTGCCTCGGTCATGGACGTGTGTGATGTCCTTAGGTTAGTTAGGTTTAAGTAGTTCTAAATTATAGGGGACTGATGACCTCAGATGTTAAGTCCCATAGTCCTCAGAGCTATTTGAGCACAACTTCCATCCCCGATTTGTTTTTACAGGTAAAACCCAGGAGAATTTTAGGAACATGCCAATGACCACTAAAAAAATAACTGAAACCATTACTTGCCTCTGAAAATTGTCTCACATCTAGCTGCCTCAAATCATCCAAATCTCGAATTATGATTTTCCTACATGAGAATGTTTTCTGTGTAGGTGTGCGGAGTTATGATACTTCCTTCTCCATAATTATTAATCAGTACTGAATCTTTCTCGAAGCTCTCAAATAACTGTTTTGATTTTTTTCATGTGAGCCATCTTCCATTTGACAGTTGATGACATGAGAACTCATCACCATTTATTACTTTGTTTAAGTATCAATAATACACATACTGCAGAGGCCAATTGTTCATTCTTTTATGCTGAAGGTTGATATTTCCAGCACGATGTCTGCCAGGTAACATTGCTATACTTATATTTTGGTGTTTGCCACTGTTTGGGCCTTTTATTAATCCATTGAGGGTGTTGTCTTTTCTGTGGACATTAGTCAAATGTAATATTTCAGCAAATATTTCTATCCTTTTGCAAAATATTCGTCAGGTTTTGAAGTTTTTGAGAAGGTTAGATTCACTAAATCATGTGTTCTCTCAAATTCTTGGTTCACAACCAGTACTGAATGTTTGGTTAAACTTATTGGTTGTACACCCAGCATATACAATTCTTCCACGTTGACTGCATATGATCCACCAACTCTCTATGTGTGTGATGGTTACTGGATTTGAATAGGATAGGATATCCTTCTGTCTTAGTAGGTGTGTGCAAGAGCTGCTTAAGACTTCGAATTACAGTCTTAAATGTCTCTGAAAGAATGATCTAGTTCCAACTATCCTAATTTCAGCAGTCCAAAGCTGATAACTTTGCATTTTGTCAACATGCTCTTGTGTAATAAACAAGCTCAACTTACGTGGTCTTGTGAACTCATCCACCGATTTTTTTATAAAATTTCTAAATATTTTTCATTGTCACGTATCTTAGCATTTAATATTCTGACTGAGATGAAAGTGTCTCTCACATTCCGAATATTCACAGTATGCAACATCTGTTAAATTTGGCAAACCTTTGCTGTTATGGTATTCACGTGGGACAAAATTGCTCGACTGCTGCTCTCTTTTCAAAGATTTATATTCATGAGTCTATCCATGATCAGCATGAGCAAGCTAGAATAGTTTTTAAGACTTTTTTGTTTGTTTTAAGTTCCATATTACGATATTGCGATTTTGGTTGAGAGTTTCAAGCATCTGAATAACTATATTATATCTTTCAGTACTATAAATTCACATAGCAACCCTCGCAGACTGGGATTTCAGAAGTTTGTTGAACATTTACATTTCCTTAGTACGACTTTAAAGACTTTCATTCACAGGCTCTGTTTTGCATAAACATGCAAATGTACGATTGACCTGTGCTTCACCCTCTCAGAGTAAATGCGTGAGAGTGAATGCATGACATGCATGACAATTCGTCCAAGGTAAACAATATTCTGACAGGATTTCATATTGTTACGCTGTGTTTTAAAAAGAAGCTCTTGGAAGTTTCGTCTGTATTCCAAGTAATTCAGTTTTCCTTTTTTTAGCAGTAGCCAATATTGTGCGTGATGGCAGCAACCTCTGCTGTCTTGTCCGTTCCTTTGCTTAAAATGTATCCCATCGGCATGTGTTAGCAATAAAAAAATTAAATTGTTCTTGATGCAGTTTGACAGACAAACGATTATTGATCGTAAATTATCGAGAAGGAGTGTTACATCCTTCATCTGGTTTTCAGCAATATTGCGGGATCAGTCAGTTACAACGATTTCCTTATTATGAGCGTGTTTTGACCACTCAACCATTGTGATGTTTATACATTTAGGCTAACACACAAAGAATTTTATAGATAAGAATGCACAATAACGTACTTCTTATGCTTTTTAACACTAGGACCGCCGAGTGGTCAATTTCACCACTATTTATATTTTAAAATGTTATTATTCGGTCAGTTTCTAATCTATGCTGTTGTGAGTTAATGACTTTTCCTAAATGTTTATGTAGATCATATAAATTGTCCAATATTTATTTTATCTTCATTAGTTTTCTTTGAATGACCACTTATACTTAAAATGGCCGAGTGGTCAATTTGACCACATTACATGTACACTCCTGGAAATTGAAATAAGAACACCGTGAATTCATTGTCCCAGGAAGGGGAAACTTTATTGACACATTCCTGGGGTCAGATACATTACACGATCACACTGACAGAACCACAGGCACATAGACACAGGCAACAGACCATGCACAATGTCGGCACTAGTACAGTGTATATCCACCTTTCGCAGCAATGCAGGCTGCTATTCTCCCATGGAGACGATCGTAGAGATGCTGGATGTAGTCCTGTGGAACGGCTTGCCATGCCATTTCCACCTGGCGCCTCAGTTGGACCAGCGTTCGTGCTGGACGTGCAGACCGCGTGAGACGACGCTTCATCCAGTCCCAAACATGCTCAATGGGGGACAGATCCGGAGATCTTGCTGGCCAGGGTAGTTGACTTACACCTTCTAGAGCACGTTGGGTGGCACGGGATACATGCGGACGTGCATTGTCCTGTTGGAACAGCAAGTTCCCTTGCCGGTCTAGGAATGGTACAACGATGGGTTCGATGACGGTTTGGATGTACCGTGCACTATTCAGTGTCCCCTCGACGATCACCAGTGGTGTACGGCCAGTGTAGGAGATCGCTCCCCACACCATGATGCCGGGTGTTGGCGCTGTGTGCCTCGGTCGTATGCAGTCCTGATTGTGGCGCTCACCTGCACGGCGCCAAACACGCATACGACCATCATTGGCACCAAGGCAGAAGCGACTCTCATCGCTGAAGACGACACGTCTCCATTCGTCCCTCCATTCACGCCTGTCGCGACACCACTGGAGGCGGGCTGCACGATGTTGGGGCGTGAGCGGAAGACGGCCTAACGGTGTGCGGGACCGTAGCCCAGCTTCATGGAGACGGTTGCGAATGGTCCTCGCCGATACCCCAGGAGCAACAGTGTCCCTAATTTGCTGGGAAGTGGCGGTGCGGTCCCCTACGGCACTGCGTAGGATCCTACGGTCTTGGCGTGCATCCGTGCGTCGCTGCGGTCCGGTCCCAGGTCGACGGGCACGTGCACCTTCCGCCGACCACTGGCGACAACATCGATGTACTGTGGAGACCTCATGCCCCACGTGTTGAGCAATTCGGCGGTACGTCCACCCGGCCTCCCGCATGCCCACTATACGCCCTCGCTCAAAGTCCGTCAACTGCACATACGGTTCACGTCCACGCTGTCGCGGCATGCTACCAGTGTTAAAGACTGCGATGGAGCTCCGTATGCCACGGCAAACTGGCTGACACTGACGGCGGCGGTGCACAAATGCTGCGCAGCTAGCGCCATTCGACGACCAACACCGCGGTTCCTGGTGTGTCCGCTGTGCCGTGCGTGTGATCATTGCTTGTACAGCCCTTTCGCAGTGTCCGGAGCTAGTATGGTGGGTCTGACACACCGGTGTCAATGTGTTCTTTTTTCCATTTCCAGGAGTGTATATTTGAAAACAGATTATTTAAAGATTGTTGTGCGTCACTCCCCGGATTTATTCTTAGCACTCGTCAACAATGTACTAAAAATGTGTTGGTTACTGAAGTTTATTCGCATTGTTTGAATTTAAAAGCTCAACAATGCAATATGTCATATATTGTTTGCTATTGGGTTTCACATAATCAAGACTGATTGTTTGAGTACTGGTCTCAGACCAGTAGGCATGGCTCAGTGTCACAGCCATACAAACCACGGCCACGGCCACTTTCAGATGAAGAAATTGTCACACTTTTGTATGAATCGGATGCTGAAAATGATCCTGAAGTTGAGGACCTTGTGGTAGATTCTACAGATGAAGATTACCAACCTGTCGCTAATGTCGTCGTAACTGCCCTCTGCGTCATTTCTGCTGTGCAGTGAGCTACGTTAATTTAAGTACTAACCGTATTTTTCTTACTTGTCACTTCTCCTTCCGTGTGTTTTTGCTTTTAGGAAGCTTTGTCGAGTGCTAATAATAGTGTTCCATAGATTTCATGTTTGTTTTGAATACAGTCAGAGAGAGTCCCTTTAGTCAGCCATAGTGCCAGTAGTGCTAGTGTTTGTTTTCAATACAGTCCAGAGACAGGTAGTGCTATTTTCATTGTTTTCTACAAGGAGTGTCTAGTAACCACAGTTTAGTCAACTATCAGCCGCCTTTAGTGAATTAGCAGTCTAGTTAAAAATTGATCAACTCTCTACATTAAATTCATTTATGAGAATGGATAGGATGTGTGACTGCTGTGTACGGACGCAGGAGGAGCTGGCCACTGTTCGCGAACAGTGTAGCGGCAGTGGGAGTCTGGTGCGTCGCATCGAACACCCCAGGTGTTACATGCTTCACCCACTGTCCCTGCTGTCGAGACATCTTCGCGGGTACCGGGCGTGGTTGGGCCACCCTCTCCCCAAGGGGAGTGGCGGGTTCAGCGGCGTTCCCGGCGCACGAGGCGGAGGGTCAATGTGGAGACTGGCCGTGTGGCATCGCCTGCTCTGCCTGTGAGTGGACATGTGGCCGCTCCTTCAGCAAGGTTCGAGCAAGCACACGGGGGGAGGGGTTTATTAGTTATTGGGAGCTCCAACGTTAGGCGGGTGGTGGATCCCCTTAGGGAAATAGCGGAAAGGTCGGGGAAGAAGGCCAGTGTTCACTCTGTCCGCTTTCCGGGGGGTCTCATCCGAGATGTGGAGGAGGCCCTGCCGGCGGCGATAGAGAGCACTGGGTGCACCCGACTGCAAATTTTTACTCATTTCGGCACCAATGACTCCTGCCGTCTGGGTTCAGAGGTCATCCTCAGTTCGTACAGGCGGTTGGCGGAGTTGGTGAAAGCGGAAAGCCTCGCTCGCGGGGTAGAACCTGAGCTAACTATTTGTAGTATCGTTCCCAGAGCCGATCGCGGTGCTCTGGTTTGAAACCGAGTAGAAGGCTTAAACCAGAGGCTCAGACGATTCTGCAGAGATCTGGGGTGCAAATTTCTCGACCTCCGCTATCGGGTGGAGAAACGTATGGTCCCTCTGAATAGGTCAGGCGTGCACTACACGCAGGAAGTGGCTACAAGGGTAGCGGAGTACGTGTGGAGTGCACATGTGGGTTTTTTAGGTTAGAGAATTCCCTCCTGAGACGCGGCAAGGTAGGACTAGGCAAAATGCAACAGGGAACAACATTATTAATTTGCTAATAGTAAACTGCAGGAGCGTCTATAGAAAGGTCCCAGAAACGCTCTCATTAATAAATAGTCACAATGCTCACATAGTACTAGGGACAGAAAGTTGGCTGAAACTAGACGTAAACAGTAATGAAATCCTAAACTCAGATTGGAATGTATACCGCAGAGACAGGCTGGACAGTGAAGGGGGAGGCGTGTTTATAGCGATAAGAAGTGCAATAGTATCGAAGGAAATTGACGGAGATCCGAAATGTGAAACAATTTGGCTGAAGTTCATAGTTAAAGCAGGCTCAGACATGGTAATTGGATATCCCTATAGGCCCCTTGGCGCAGCAACTGTTGTGGCTGAGCGCCTGAAGGATAATTTGGAAAATATTTCGAGTAGATTTCCCCACCATGTTATAGTTCTGGGTGGAGATTTTAATTTGCCGGATATAGACTGGGAGACTCAAACGTTCATAACTGGTGGCAGGGACAAAGAATCCAGTGAAATTTTTTAAGTGCTTTATCTGAAAACTACCTTGAGCAGTTAAACAGAGAACCGACTCGTGGCGATAACATATTAGACCTTCTGGTGACAAACAGACCCGAACTATTTGAAACAGTTAACGCCGAACAGGGTATCAGCAATCATGAAGCGGTTACTGCATCGACGATTTCAGCCGTAAATAGAAATATTAAAAAAGGTAGGAAGATTTTTCTGTTTAGCAAAAGTGACAAAAAGCAGATTTCAGAGTACCTGACGGCTCAACACAAAAAGTTTCGTCTCAAGTACAGATAGTGTTGAGGATCAGTGGACAAAGTTCAAAACCATCGTACGATATGTGTTAGATGAGTATGTGCCAAGCAAGATCGTAAGAGATGGAAAAGAGCCACCGTGGTACAACAACCGAGTTAGAAAACTGCTGCGGAAGCAAAGGGAACTGCACAGCAAACATAAACATAGCCAAAGCCTTGCAGACAAACAAAAATTACGCGAAGCGAAATGTAGTGTGAGGAGGGCTACGCGAGAGGCGTTCAATGAATTCGAAAGTAAAGTTCTATGTCATGACTTGGCAGAAAATCCTAAGAAATTTTGGTCTTATGTCAAAGCGGTAGGTGGATCAAAACAAAATGTCCAGACACTCTGTGCCAAAAATGGTACTGAAACAGAGGATGACAGACTAAAGGCCGAAATACTAAATGTCTTTTTCCAACGCTGTTTCACAGAGGAAGACTGCACTGTAGTTCCTTCTCTAGATTGTCGCACATATGACAAAATGGTAGATATCGAAATAGACGACAGAAGGACAGAGAAACAATTAAAATCGCCCAAAAGAGGAAAGGCCGCTGGACCTGATGGGATACCAGTTCGATTTTACACAGAGTACGCGAAGGAACTTGCCCCCCCTTCTTGCAGCGGTGTACCGTAGGTCTCTAGAAGAGCATAGCGATCCAAAGGACTGGAAAAGGGCACAGGTCATCCCAGTTATCAAGAAGTGATGTCGAACAGATGTGCAGAACTATAGACCTATATCTCTAACGCCGATCAGTTGTCGAATTTTGGAACACGTATTATGTTCGAGCATAATGACTTTACTGGAGACTAGAAATCTACTCTGTAGGAATCAGCATGTGTTTCGAAAAAGACGGTCGTGTGAAACCCAGCTCGCGCTGTTCGCCCACGAGACTCAGAGGGCCATAGACACGGGTTCCCAGGTAGATGCCGTGTTTCTTGACTTCCGCAGGGCGTTCGATACAGTTCCCCACAGTCGTTTAACGGACAAAGCAAGAGCATATGGACTATCAGAACAATTGTGTGTTTGGACTGAAGAGTTCCTAGATAACAGAAGGCAGCAAGTCATTCTCAATGGAGAGAAGTCTTCCGAAGTAAGAGTGATTTCAGGTGTGCCGCAGGGGAGTGTCGTGGGACCGTTGCTGTTCGCAATGTACATAAATGACCTTGTGGATGACATCGGAAGTTCACTGAGGCTTTTTGCGGATGATGCTGTGGTATATCGAGAGGTTGTAACGATGGAAAATTGTACTGAAATGCAGGAGGGTCTGTAGCGAATTGACGCATGGTGCTGGGAATGGCAATTGACTCTCAATGTAGACAAGTGTAATGTGCTGCGAATACATAGGAAGAAAGATCCCTCATCATTTAGCTACAATATAGCAGGTCAGCAACTGGAAGCAGTTAATGCCATAAATTATCTGGGAGTACGCATTAGGAGTGATTTAAAATGGAATGATCGTATAAAGTTGATCGTGGGTAAAGCAGATGCCAGACTGAGATTCATTGGAAGAATCCTAAGGAAATGCAATCCGAAAACAAAGGAAGTAGCTTACAGTACGCTTGTTCGCCTGCTGCTTGAATACTGCTGAGCAGTGTGGAATCCGTACCAGATAGAGTTGATAGAAGGGATAGAGAAGATCCAACGGAGAGCAGCGCGCTTCGTTACAGGATCATTTAGTAATCGCGAAAGCGTTACGGAGATGATAGATAAACTCCACTGGAAGACTCTGCAGGAGAGACGCTCAGTAGGTCGGTACGGGCTTTTGTTGAAGTTTCGAGAACATACCTTCACCGAGGAGTCAAGCAGTATACTGCTCCCTCCTACGTATATCTCGCGAAGAGACCATGAGGATAAAATCAGAGAGATTAGAGCCCACACAGTGGCATACCGCCAATCCTTCTTTCCACGAACAATATGAGACTGGAATAGAAGGGAGAACCGATAGAGGTACTCAAGGTACCCTCCGCCACACACCGTCAGGTGACTTGCGGAGTATGGATGTAGATGTAGTAGAGTAGATGTAGATGTGGAGAGTGACAGCTCCGAGACTGATGATGAAGGTAATTTATATTCACTTACATTATTATTATTGTTATCATTATTATTGTTACTATATGAATAATGATCACTATTATAACAGAGCTGACACTTCTACTGCTACTTCTGTTACTGCTATTTTATTGTGTGGTATCTTATCTTTATAATGTAACTTTCTACTTGTCTCTTTCCTCACGCAGTTGCTGAACCAGGACCAAGCAGTAATACAGACAATGCTAGAGAAGGACCTACCCTGGGTAAAAAAAGAACTGCACCTCCTATAAGTGGACAAATACAGAATCGACGTAGAAGAGGAGAACGAAGTGGCGGTTCACTTCCCGAAACGGGCTCAAAACTCCTGGAGAAGGACGGGATCATGGAGTGGACTGTAGCAGACTTCGGTGTTACTACTCCAGGTAGGATAGGTCAATAGGATATACTGATAGAAACACGGGGACCTACTCCACACGCAAAGCTGCACGTCTTAAATGATAATGTTTCGAATGCCTGGCGCCTTTTAGTTGATCAATCAATGTTGAAACACAAGGAGAAGTGCACGGAAGCAGAGGCACAACGGCTTCTTGGAAATGATTCCTGCAGTTTGCATTTAGAAGAATTAGATGCATTAGTTGCTTTATTATATGTTCGTGGTGCACTAGGTGCCAGATGTATTGAAGTAGATGAGTTGTGGTCGAAAGAGTGGGGAGCCCCATTTTTCTCTGACACAATGAGCAGAAACAGGTTTCGAGAAATTTTGAAATATCTGCGTTTTGATGAAAAAAATACACTGTTGGAACTTTTGAAAAGTGACAAATTTGCACTTATATCAACTACTTGGAACCATTTCATAGTAAACTGTCAGTTGAATTACATACCTGGATCAAATGTCACTGTGGACGAACAACTTTTCCCCAGCAGAACCAGGTGTACGTATTTGCAATATATGCCGAATAAGCCTGATAAATTCGGAATCAAATTCTGGCTTCTAGCGGATGTAGAAAGAAAATATCTTTGTAATTGGTTCCCTTATGTAGGAAAGAACGAACAGAGGGCACCTAATGGGAAACTTCCGGAACAAGTAGCAATGAAGTTGGTAGCTCCATATCGCAATAAGCGGCGAAATATGACTACTGATAATTTTTTCACTACGGCCACACTTGGTGGGAGACTGGAAAAAGAGAAAACTAGTCTTGTCGGCACTATCAACCATGCAAGAAAAGAAATTCCAAACACTGTAAAAAAATGATAACTCCTCTTTATACGTCTGTTCTCTTGAAAAGGGAAGGTGGTACTCTGACTGTTTACCAAGGGAAAAAGAACCAAAATGTTCTTCCGTATAGCACCATGCACAAAGATGTTGAAATACAAAATAATTCGAAACACCTTCCCGAAACAGTGAGCTTCTACAATAGCACAAAATTTGCTGTAGATGTCTTGGACCAGATGACGAGGAAATATTCTGTCCGCTCTGATACTCGTCGATGGCCTGTACACGTATTTCACAATATCCTTGATTTAGCAGCCATCAACGAATGGATCATTTTCAAGCTAGTGACAGGGATCAAAATAAGTAGGAGGTATTTCATCCTAAATCTAGCAGAATAATTACGTAGAGCCTATATGGAAACAAGAAATCAGGAAAGGATGCCAAGGGATGGAAAAGGAAAGGAAGAAATGGACGATGGTGATGAAGAAAGAGAAGAAGCGGAAATTCCTGCGAAAGTAAGAAAACTATACCAAACGAGGAAATGCAGAAACAAGACAAAAGAAGTGCGCAGTAAATGCAAGAGATATGTTTGTGGGCCTGTACATATAAAGTAATTAAGACAGTAGTTTGTAATGCTTGTAAGTAGGATTAGGTACTATACACGGTCATATTCTACGATTGGTCTTTCTCTTAACACATTCATCGGTTTTTAGATTTCCCACTAAGATTAATTTCTATTAATTTTAAAACTACTGCAATACAATTATTATGGTTTCACATAAATATTGTGAACTATGTTCTTTAATATTAGTAATATTATCTTCCCATTGTTGTTGTAAAATACAATGATACTGTTACTAAACGTAATTAAAGTGATACATTGTTATCAAGGTCATTAATATTTACATCAAACAGCACAGCATGTACTTACAAAGAAAGTGGTAACTTTGACCACATCGGCGGTTCTAAGTATAGTACTAGTTCTGGTGGTTCTAGTATTAATGTATGAAAACTTACATATCGTTCCAGGCATGTACATGTTCAGATTTGTATATAGTTTTTGTGCCTACATCTTGCGTTACTGGTCCATACAAACTCCCACGCAGTGATGCACAGTATCATAAAGTTGAGCATTGGCTTATTACTATGTATGTGTAGTTCAGTGTGCTGGCTCCACCAAATTAGTTTGAATATTCTTGTAGAGTCTGTACACATGCGGCTGCCAGCTTAGCTGTTTATCTAAAGCATGCTGGATAGCGTAAATGGCAAATTTTAAATTTTTACATGCCTACTCCTTCAGACAGATGTTACATCTCTTTTGATAAAAATCTTAACCATTTGTAGGAACTCGCCTGCAGAGAATGTGTGTTGTTGTTGTTGTTGTTATGGTCTTCAGTCCAGAGACTGGTTTGACGCAGCTCTCCATGCTACTCTAGCCTGTGAAAGCTTCTTCATCTCCCAGTACCTACCGCAACCTACATCCTTCTGTATCTCATAGTGTATTCATCTCTTGGTCTCCCTCTACGATTTTTACCCTCCACGCTGCCCTCAAATGCTAAATTTGTGATCCCTTGACGCCTCAGAACATGCCCTACAAACCGGTCCCTTCTTATTCCCAAGTTGTGCCACAAACTCCTCTTCTCCCCAATTCTATTCAATACCCCACTCAACAGTTATGTGATCTACCCATCTAATAGTCAGCACTCTTCTGTAGCACCACATCTCGAAAGCTTCTATTCTCTTCTTGTCCAAACTATTTATCGTCTATGTTTCACTTCCATACATGGCTACACTCCATACAAATACTTTCAGAAACGACTTCCTGACACTTAAATCTATACTCGATGTTAACAAATTTCTCTTCTTCAGAAGCGCTTTCCTTTCCATTGCCAGTCTACATTTTATATCCTCTCTACTTCGGCCATCATCAGTTATTTTGCTCTCCAAATATCAAAACTCCTTTACTACTTTAAGTGTCTCATTTCCTAATCTAATTCCCTCAGCATCACCCGACTTAATTCGACTACATTCCATTATCATCGTTTTGCTTCTGTTGACGTTCATCTTATATCCCTGTTTCAGGACATTGTCCATGCCGTTCACCTGCTCTTCCAAGTCCTTTGCTGTCACTGACAGAACTACAATGCCATCGGCGAACCTCAAATTTTTTATTTCTTCTCCATGGATTTTAATAACTATTCCGAATTTTTCTTTTGTTTCCTTTACTGCTTACTCAATATACAGATTGAATAACATCGGGGAGAGGCTATAACCCTGTCTCACTCCCTTCGAACCACTGCTTCCCTTTCATGCCCCTCGACTCTTATAACTGCCATCTGATTTCTGTACAAATTGTAAGAAGCCTTTCGCTCCCAGTATTTTATCCCTGCCACATTTACAATTTGAAAGAGAGTATTCCAGTCAACATTATCAAAAGCTTTCTCTAAGTCTACAACTGCTAGAAATGTAGGTTTGCCTTTCCTTAATCTTTCTTCTAAGATAAGTCGTCAGGTCAGCATTGCCTCACGTGTTTCAATATTTCTACGGAATCCAAACTGATTTTCCCCGGGCTCGGCTTCTACCAATTTTTCCATTCGTCTGTAAATAATTCGTGTTAGTATTTCGCAGCTGTGATTTATTAAACTGATAGTTCGGTAATTTTCACATGTGTCAACATACGCCTTCTTTGGGATTGGAATTATTATATTCTTCTTTAAGTCTGAAGGTATTTCGCCTGTCTCATACATCTTGCTCAGCAGATGGTACAGTTTTGTCAGGACTGGCTCTCCCAATGCTGTCAGTAGTTCTAATCGAATGTTGTCTACTCCCGGGGCCTTGTTTCGACTTAGGTATTTCAGTTCTCCGTTTCACTTCAATACATGGCCACACTCCATACAAATACTTTCAGAAACGACTTCTTGACACTTAAATCTATACTCCATGTTAACAAATTTCTCTTCTTCAGAAATGCTTTCCTGGCCATTGCCAGTCTACATTTTATATCCTCTCTACTTCGACCATCATCAGTTATTTTGCTCCCCAAATAACAAAACTCCTTTACTACTTTAAGCGTCTAATTTCCTAATATAATTCCCTCAGCATCACCCGACTTAATTCGACTACATTCCTTTATCCTCGTTTTGCTTTTGTTGATGTTCATCTTATATCCTCCTTTCAAGACGCTATCCATTCCATTCAACTGCTCTTCCAAGTCCTTTGCTGTCTCTGACAGAATTACAATGTCATCGGCGAACCTCAAAGTTTTCATTTCTTCTCCATGGATTTTAATACCTACTCCAAATTTTTCTTTTGTTTGCTTTACTGCTTGCTCAATATACAGATTGAATAACATCGGGGAGAGGCTACAGCCCTGTCTTACTCCCTTCCCAACAACTGCTTCCCTTTCATGTCCCTCGACTCTTATAACTGCCATCTGGTTTCTGCACAAATTATAAATAGCCTTTCGCTCCCTGTATTTTACCCTTGCCACCTTTAGAGTTTGAAAGAGAGTATTCCAGTCAACATTGTCAAAAGCTTTCTCTACGTCTACAAATGCTAGAAACGTACGTTTGCCTTTCCTTAATCTTTCTTCTAAGATAAGTCGTAAGGTCAGTATTGCCTCACGTGTTCCAGTATTTCTACGGAATCCAAACTGATCTTCCCTGAGGTCGGCTTCTACTAGTTTTTTCATTCGTCTGTAAAGAATTCGTGTTAGTATTTTGCAGCTGTGGCTTATTAAACAGATTGTTCGGTAATTTTCACATCTGTCAACACCTGCTTTCCTTAGGATTGGAATTATTATATTCTTCTTGAAGTCTGAGGGTATTTCGCCTGCTTCATACATCTTGCTCACCAGATGGTAGAGTTTTGTCTGGACTGGCTCTCCCAAGGCCGTCAGTAGTTCCAATGGAATGTTGTCTGCTCCTGGGGCCTTGTTTAGACTCAGGTCTTTCAGTGCTCTGTCAAACTCTTCACGCAGTATCGTGTCTCCCATTTCATCTTCATCTACATCCTCTTCCATTTCCATAATATTGTCCTCAAGTACATCGCCCGTGTATAGACTTTCTATATACTCCTTCCACCTTTCTGCTTTCCCTTCTTTGCTTAGAACTGGGTTTCCATCTGAGCTCTTGATGTTCATACAAGTGATTCTCTTATCTCCAAAGGTCTCTTTAATTTTCCTGTAGGCAGTATCTATCTTACCCCTGGTGAGACAAGCCTCTACATCCTTACATTTGTCCTCTAGCCATCCCTGCTTAGCCATTTTGCACTTCCTGTCGATCTCATTTTTGAGACGTTTGTATTCCTTTCTGCCTGCTTCATTTACTGCATTTTTATATTTTCTCCTTTCGTCAATTAAATTCAATATTCCTTCTGTTACTCAAGGATTTCTACTAGCCCTCGTCTTTTTACCTACTTGATCCTCTGCTGCCTTCACTACTTCATCCCTCAAAGCTACCCATTCTTCTTCTACTCTATTTCTTTCCCCCATCCCTGTCAATTGTTCCCTTATGCTCTCCCTGAGACTCTTTACAACCTCTGGTTCTTTCAGTTTATCCAGGTCCCATCTCCTTAAATTCCCACCTTTTTGCAGTTTCTTCAGTTTTAATCTACAGGTCATAACCAATAGATTGTGGTCTGAGTCCATATCTGCCCCTGGAAATGTCTTACAATTTAAAACCTGGTTCCTAAATCTCTGTCTTACCATTATATAATCTATCTGATACCTTTTGGTATCTCCAGGGTTCTTCCATGTATACAACCTTCTTTCATGATTCTTAAACCAAGTGTTAGCTATGATTAAGTTGTGCTCTGTGCAAAATTCTACCACACGGCTTCCTCTTTCATTTCTTAGCCTCAATCCATAGTCTCCTACTACGTTTCCTTCTCTCCCTTTTCGTACTACCGAATTACAGTCACCCATGACTATTAAATTTTCGTCTCCCTTCACTATCTGAATAATTTCTTTTATTTAATCATACATTTCTTCAATTTCTTCGCCATCTGCAGAGCTAGTTGGCATATAAGCTTGTACTACTGTAGTAGGTGTCAGCTTCGTATCTATCTTGGCCACAATAATGCGTTCACTATGCTGTTTGTAGTAGCTTACCCGCATTCCTATTTTCCTATTCATTATAAAACCTACTCCTGCATTACCCCTATTTGATTTTGTGTTTATAACCCTGTAGGCACCTGACCAGAAGTCTTGTTCCTCCTGCCACCGAACTTCACTAATTCCTACTATATCTAACATTAACCTATCCATTTCCCTTTTTAAATTTTCTAACCTACCTGCCCGATTAAGTGATCTGACATTGCACGCTCCGATCCGTAGAACGCCAGTTTTCTTTCTCCTGATAACGACATCCTCTTGAGTAGTCCCCGCCCGGAGATCCGAATGGGGGACTATTTTACCTCCGGAATATTTTACGCAAGAGGACGCCATCATCATTTAATCATACAGTAAAGCTGCATGCCCTCGGGAAAAATTACGGCCGTAGTTGCCCCTTGCTTTCAGCCGTTCGCAGTACCAGCACAACAAGGCCGTTTTGGTTATTGTTACAATGCCAGATCAGTCAATCATCCAGACTGTTGCCCCTGCAACTACTGAAAAGGCTACTGCCCCTCTTCAGGAACCACACGTTTGTCTGGCCTCTCAACAGATACCCCTCCGTTGTGGTTGCACCTACGGTACAGCTATCTGTATCGCTGAGGCACACAAGCCTCCCTACCAACGGCAAGGTCCATGGTTCATCATTATGTCTTCAAAGTACAGATTTAACGGTAGGGTCGAAAGCTGCAACCCTGTCTTATCCGAGCATTACGTTCTTGGTCTTCTATTCTTATTTTTTTGCCCTTTCGTTCTTGTAAACATTATACAGTGCCCTATTGTACGCGTAGCTAACACATGTTTTCCTCGAAATTTCCTGCCTCTTGTACCTTTTCTCGAAAGTGTTTTCTAGGTCTTCCTGTCATATGAACTTTTCTTTATTTTATTTAAGGCTTGCTTCAGTTACCAAGTGAACCGTCTGATCTGCTCATCTCTTGCATTTACCATAGCTGAAGGGAAGTTTATTCGTATCTAATAGATTTTGCATTTTAACAATGTTAGGAAAAAAAGATATTGTTCCTTATTGTAAAGACGATACGTTAAGTGGCAGACAGGCACAAGTAAAAGACACTTACACATTAGCTTTCGGCCGCAGCCTCCATCACAAAATGAAACACACACACACACACACACACACACACACACATGTTTATTCACACAAGCAAGCACATCTCACGCATACATGACAGCCATCTCTGGCCCGAACTGCCGGAGATTGCGGTAATGTGTGTGTGAGGTACGCTTGTCTGTGTGAATGAATACACTATGTGATCAAGACTAACCGGACAACCCCAAAAACAAACGTTTTTCATGTTAGGTGCATTGTACTGCCACCCACTGCCATTTACTCCATATCAGCGACCTCAGTAGTCATTAGACATTGTGAGAGATCAGAATAGGACACTCCGCGGAACTCACGAACTTCGAACGTTGTCAGGTGATTGGGTGACACTTGTGTCATACTTACACAAGCGAGATTTCCACGCTTCTAAACATCCCTAGATCCACTGTTTCCGATGTGATAGAGAAGTGGAAACGTGAAGGCACACGTGCAGCACAAACGCGCACAGGCCGACCTCGTCTGTTGGCGGACAGAAAACGCCGACAGTTGAAGATGGTCGTAATGTGTAACAGGCAGACATCTATCTAGACCATGACACAGGAACTCCAAACTGCATCAGGATCCACTGCAAGGACTATGACAGTTAGGCGATAGGTGAGAAAATTTGAATTTCATGGTCGAGCGGCTGCTCATAAGGCACACATCAAGCCGGCTGATGCAATCGTCGCCTGGCTTAGTGTAAGTAGCATAAACATTGGACGATTTAACAGTGGAAAAACGTTGTGAGGAGTAAAGAATAATGGTACACTTTGTAGCTATCAGATGGCAGAGTGTGAATATTGCGAATGCCCGGTGAACGTCATCTGCCAGCGTGTGTAGTGCCAACTCTAAAATTCGGCGGCCGTGGTGTTATGATGTGGTCCTGTTTTTCATGGAGGTGGCTTTCACCTCTTGTTGTTTTGCGTGTCACTGTCACAGCACAAGCCTACATTGATGTCTTAAGCACCTTCTTGCTTCCCACTGTTGAAGAGTTATTCAGGTATCGCGATTACATCTTTCAAGACGATATGGCACCTGTTCATAATGCATGGCCTGTGGCGGAGTCGTTACACGACAATAACATACCTGTAATGGATTGGCCTGCAGAGAATCCTGACTTGAATCCTATAGCACACCTCTGGGATGTTTTGGAAGGCCAACCTTGTGCCAGGCCTCACCGAGCGACATCCATACCTCTCCTCAGTGGAGCACCCCATGAAGAATGAGCTGCCATGCCCCAAGAATGCTTCCAACTCCTGATTGTACGTATTCCTGCGAGAGAGGAAGCGGTCATCAAGGATAAGGATGGGTAAACACCACACCGAATTGAAGTATTACCGATGGAGGGCGCCACGAACTTTCAAGTGAGTTTCAGCCAGTTGTCCGGATACTTCTGATCACGAAGTGAATGTCCACAAACAAGCGAATGTCTACACGTTTCTTCTTCTAACGAAGGCTGTGGCCGAAAGCTAATTTGTAAGTGTCTTTTGATTGTGCCTATCTGCAACTTAATATGTCACTCTTATGGTAAGCAGCAGTCTATCTTTTCCTTATATTGCTGAGATTCCGACTTGGAGTCTCCACCGTTAGATCTTGCAGGCCCTGATGATGTGTCAGCCAGTCCTCTTTCATCAAATCCCTCAGAGAGTGGTAGGCGCTTCCGGTCGGGAAGTCTGCGAATCCAGTAGAGGTTCGCAAGAGATGATAAATCCTTCCAGGAAGCAGCAGTATTTTGGGTTCCGACAATTCACCACGTGACTGTTAAAAGCCCACAGTGCTGGGAGACTTTGTGTTTCTCCATGTCAAACCATTTATGCCGAGGAAAGCCGTGGATATCCACAAAAACTTTACACTGATTTTGGTGTGTAAGTGTGTGTGTGTGGGGGGGGGGGGGGGGCGGAGGGGATATTCAGCAAATTGACATCAAGTATCAAAATATCACCCATGTATCCGTATGAACTGCAACGCTAATTAGCATTTTTCTCCAGAAAGCAACATGAAGTTTTCCTGTGGTAACTTCACAGTGGACTAACGACCCACGAATCACGTTCACTATATCTCACAGAGATGTGGAACATATTAATACTGGTACATGTTGATTATGCCGAACAATCACGTCAGTGGTTTTAAATTTTACTTGGAATGTCCTTCATTTATATTCAAGCTGGTAAACGGACACATACACATACGTATTAAGCACTGAAAGATTACACTCTGAACAGCCTCTCACTCCTCACCCGACAAACAAATGGTATATTCACGCCAATGCTAACACAAAGTAATATGTTAATTACGATAATAATAACGTTGATAAAAATAAATAATAACACTCAACGACTACAAAGTCCTTCTAAATTAACTCTCTTGTGATCTCAAACTTCCAAATGGTTGAAAGGGCGCTGAGCTTTATGGGACTTAACTTCTGAGGTAATCACTTCCTAGAACTTAAAACTACATAAACCTAACTAACCTAAGGACATCACACACATTCATGCCCAAGGCAGGATTCGAACGTGCGACCGTAGCGGTCTCTCGGTTCCAGACTGTAGTGCGTAGAACCGCTCGGCGACCCTGGCCGGTGCAAACTTGCACTTCGCACGTTTATATAACCGTAAGCTCCACGTACTGTCTGTGATTAATGCATGAAGGACTTCAATCGGTCACAATCTTATCCAAGAAAGAAACGACAAATAAATGTTTATGCTTTACAATATTCATTAAAAGTAAAATATTCATTTTGTACTTTCGTAATTGCTGGGTGTTGCTAAAGCTAAAGGAATAAAAGTGTTGTTGCCCACATTTTACGAAATTAGAAATCATCAACCAAAATCATATAAAATGATCGCTAACACGGCCGTTATTACACTTCCTGGGGGATTAAAACTGCTTCTCCAACTGAGACTCGAACTCAGGACCTTTTTCTTTGGGGGTCAAGTCGTCTACAGAGTCCGCTACTCAAGAACGTCTCCGAATCAGTCATCACAGCCTAAATTCGGCTTTCTTACCTTCCAACCTTCACACAAGTTCTCCTCGTTAACTTGAGGACCAGCACTCCTGGAAGAAAGGGTACTCGGAGACATGGCGTAGCCACAGCCCGGGGGGATGTTTCCAGAAGGAATTTTTCACTTCTCACAGGAGGGTGCGTTTATATGAAGTTGTATAGTTCATTAAAACTGTAAGCTGGACCGGAACCATCCACCAGGATGTGGCTAAGCCGTGTTTGCGCAGTACCCTCTCTCCCAGGAGTGTTCGTCCTACAAGTTTCGCATGAGGACTTGTCGAAGTTTTAAAGTTATATGAGAAGAGGTACTGGCGGAAGTAAGGCTTCTGATTGGTATGGCACTTGCCAGCAAAAGCCAAAGGTCCGCAGTTCGAGTCTGGATCTGCCACCCAATTTTACTCTGCCAGGAAATTTCATGGAAGTGCACACTATGCTGCTAAATGAAAACTTCATTCTGCTGTTCATATTGTCGGTCAATATCTGTAACTTACTAGGAAGGCGGTTAAATACATTTAATGTGCTCCAGAACCAAAGTGATCTATTTTCACTTAGCGACATTTCAAGCTTTGGACTTAGCTTCCATGTAGTGAAATTCATTGGACATTTTACTTTACTACGGCCGTTCATTTTGTTTTATTTATTTCGCCTCACAAAGTCAAAGCCTAAGGGATATTTGTTACAACTGAAACAGCGGTCTTATCCTCTTTCTGTTAACATAGCAGTTTTCATAGAAAATGAAGCACACACGTTTAAAAATGTAATAGTTATCACTTTTCTATAGATATCATAGGGAGCATGACCTGGAGGAAATGGAGCTAAATATATGATGTCACGAGTTTCTGAAAGAGTGAGATAATATACACTATGTGACCAAAAGTATCCGGACACCTGGTTGAAAATGACTTAAAATTCGTGGCGCCATCCATCGGTAAAACTGAAATTCATTATGGTGCTGCCTCATCCTTAGCCTTGATGACAGCTTCTACTTTAGCGGGCATAAGCTCAATCAAGTGCTGGAAGGTTTCTTCAGGAATGGTAGCCCATTCTTGACGGAGTGCTGCACTGAGGAGAGGTATCGATGTCGGTCGGTAAAGCCTGGAACGAAGTCGGCGTTCCAAAACATCCCAAAGGTGTGCTATAGGATTCAGGTCAGGATTCTGAGCAGGTCAATCCAGTACAGGGATGTTATTGTCGTGTACCACTTCGCCATAGGCCATGCGTTATGAACAGGTGCCATATCGTCTTGAAAGATGCAATCACCATACCTGAATTGCTCTTCAACAGTGGGAAGCAAGAAGCTGCTAAGACATCAATGTAGGCTTGTGCTGTGACACTGACACGCCAAACAACAAGGGGTAAAAGCCACCTCCATGAAAAACACGACAACATCATAACACCACCGCCACCGAATTTTAGAGTTGGCACTACACACTCTGGCAGATAACGTTCACCGGGTATTCGCCATACCCAGACGTTGCCATCGGATCGCCAGATGGCGTACTGTGATTCGTCACTCCAGAGAACGTTTTTCCACTGTTCAGTTGTGCAAACTTTACGCTCCTTACTCCAAGCGAGGCATCGTTTGGCGTTTAACGGCTTGATGTGTGGCGTATGAGCAGCCGCTCGATCATGAAATCCGAGTGATCTCACCTGCCGCCTAACTGTCATAGTACCTTCAGTGGATACTGATGCAGTTTGGAATTCCTGTGTGATGGTCTAGATAGATGTCTGCCTATTACACATTACGACCCTCTTCAACAGTCGATGGTCTCTGTCCGTCAAGAGACGAGGTCGGCCTGTACGCATTTGTGCTGCACGTGTTCGTTCACGTTTCCACTTCACTATGACATCGGAAACAGTGGATCTAGGGATGGTTAGGAGTGTGGAAATCTCGCGTACAGACGTATGACACAAGTTGCAGTCAATCACCTGACGACGTTCGAAGTCCATGAGTTACGCGGAGCGCCGCATTCTGATCTGTCAAGATGTCTAGTGACTACTGAGGTCACTAATATGGATTATATTGCAGTAGGTGGCAGAACAATGCATCTCGTATGAAAAACATACGTTTTTTGTGGTGTGCGGATACTTTTGATCACATAGTATACCTGATTGTGGCAGAAAATGTCTTTTACTGCAGTCAGTCTGTCAGCCTGTCAAGAAGAAGTGCTGGCGTGTGTTCTTAGGCTTATGAGTGCTATGATTAGTTCAGTGTTGTCATCTTGTAAAAATTTTGAGAGCTCGGTACTGACAGAATAGCTTCCTTATACAGGGTGTTACAAAAAGGTACGGCCAAACTTTCAGGAAACATTCCTCACACACAAATAAAGAAAAGATGTTATGTGAACATGAGTCCGGAAACGCTTAATTTCCATGTTAGAGATCATTTTAGTTCTTCCACCTACGCTCATTGTAGGACGTTATCATGATTTCATACGGGATACTCTACCTGTGCTGCTAGAACATGTGCCTTTACAAGTACGACACAACATGTGGTTCATGCACGATGGCGCTCCTGTACATTTCAGTGGAAGTGTTCGTACGCTTCTCAACAACAGATTCGGTGACCGATGGACTGGTAGAGGCGGACCAATTCCGTGGCCTCTACGCTCTCCTGACCTCAACCCTCTTGACTTTCATTTATGGGGGCATTTGAAAGCTCTTGTCTACGCAATCCCGGTACCAAATGTAGAGACTCTTCGTGCTCGTATTGTGGACGGCTGTGATACAATACGCCATTCTCCAGGGCTGCATCAGCGCATCAGGGATTCCATGCGACGGAGGGTGGATGCATGTATCCTCGCTAACGGAGGACATTTTGAAAATTTCCTGTAACGAAGTGTTTGAAGTCACGCTGGTACGTTCTGTTGCTGTGTGTTTCCATTCCATGATTAATGTGATTTGAAGAGAAGTAATAAAATGAACTCTAACATGGAAAGTAAGCGTTTCCGGACAAATGTACACATAACATATTTTCTTTCTTTGTGTGTAAGGAATGTTTCCTGAAAGTTTGGCCGTACCTTTTCGTAACACCCTGTATAAGAAGAGATGCGTTTCTAGCGGAATCACTTCTATTGCATACTGTCTTATATTTGAAGTAGGTCTGATTTTAATAATCACTTTTCCGCATTACTTTACTGTCCAAGGTCTACCATCGCCTGCTTGGTAAAATTTCTCCATAGCTTATAAGTGACCACAAGTCTTGTAGCAGTACCGAATGGAACTACAAAATGAAAGCACCATAGTTTCAGCGCAAATCAAGAATGACATTACTCACCGATAAGTGGGTTCCTGTTAATTGAAGTGGTGAGTGATTTCATAATATCAAGTGTGCTGCCAAAAGGAATTAATACAGTGTCCACGTTGTTCGAAGGATCTGAAGTTACTCCTCTCTCTACCATCCGTTTTTGATGTCAAAGAAAGAGCATCTCAGAGGGACACGTCACACTGAAGAGAACGTGAGGAACGCGAAGAATGGCTACAGTGGCCCCAAAAAGTTGCATCTGAGCTCTCGGGAAGCACCGCGAAGGAACAATTCATCACCGTGCGACGGCGACGGCGACGGCGGCGGCAGCAGCGGAAGCACTCCGCCCTGGGCCGTGCAGTTTCCGCTCTGCCCGCCGGGTCGCCCCGCGCTCCGCTGTTTCGTTTTCAATAAGAGCAGCTGTTGCAGTACGGGGGCACACTTCCGCGCCGGGAGTTCGGCCATAAATCACCGGCATTTGGAAAATTACTGTGGCCTGGCTACTCCGCCCTCCAATGGAGCTCGCTCAGAGAATAGCCCTTGGCAAGCGGCCCGCTATTGGTAGTTATTGTAACGTCTCTCTCGACGGAACAGTTTCACGATGGGACTGCAGCGGTGTAACAGTGGTGGAAGTCTGATTAACATCAAACTTATTTTAATTTCTAGTGTTATACCGACTAAAGTAGTCCTACACCCAGCGCTGTCCAGTTTAAAATACAGATTGCAGGGCCATCATCGCTGCGGTAGCCGAGCAGCATACCATTCTGAGATGTGTACAGAACTGAGAACTGAGTTTATACTGGACTCATTAAGTAAACAATAATAATTATTTAAACAGAAAGAAATTATAAAACACCACAGCCTTAGATTGGACTATAAAGTATAAAAGAAGTTTCCGTAGCCCGTACAGCTTCCTAACACTGTACGGATATTCATGAAAATTTGTAACTGTGAAAATAACCGTGAAAACACTTGTAAGGCTTAAAACAAAAAGCAAGGGACACAAAATGGTTCAAATGGCTCTGAGCACTATGGGACTTAACATCTGTGATCATCAGTCCCCTAGAACTCAGAACTACTTAAACCCAGCTACCCTAAGGACATTACACGCATCCATGCCCGAGGCATGCGACCGTAGCGATCGCGCGGATCCAGACTGAAGCGTCTAAAACCGCTCGGCCACATTGCAAGGGACACACGCTATAGATAATTATACGGAGGTGAACTTTTCCAGCGTCATTTAGTAAGTAGTCTAATAGTGAGCTATTTGTGCATCAAATATATATCTCACGCACCCAACATATTTAACTTCAAATCTTAGACGTATTTTCGAAGCTGTTAAATTTCAGGACACTATGGTGTAGAATTGTGTATGAGGTTAGGAGGAATTATATTATACTTTTTAGTGCGATTAAAAATGGTTTAGTAAAATTCTCCTATATTTACATAATTATGTTCTGATTTATTAGTTTTGTGTCTGTGAATTTTGCGATGCATTTTTAACATATTGATGAGGTATTAAGAGAGACGTTATAAATTTCAGATTTCTTCAGCGTCCTTTCACCATCTAAAATCTGAAATAGGACTATGTTTTACCTACCTAGTAACAGCATATCCATCTGTTTCATTTTTATTTTCCTAAAAAATAATTAAAGTGACAGGCAAAACTGATGTTCTTTCTTTAGGATTATTATTTCCAAAGTAACCCCTGGCTTTGCCCTCGTATGGGAATGTCAAACATATTCTACGCCTTTCTTCGTGCCCCCTCCCTCTCTGTCCATACCCTCTCTGTTAATTTCCTCGTGCCCCAATTACTATCCACTTTACTCCCCCTCCTCTCAATCTGCATCTCTTCTGAACTCTTCTCTCTGCTTAGCTGTGCCCATCCATACGTATACCCCCAGAAACGCATTCCAAAGTTACATGCTCAAGAAGTCAGTCTCTACAGGGCAGTCTAGATGTCAGGCACCAATACTTTCAGACCTCTGCCCTTACTAAACAGACTATCAAGGAAGTGGTTGTGTTGCCACATAGTTATGTGCATGTTTAAAATTTCAAGCATCTAACTCATAGGGAAGTTAGTTAAAAATCAATGGCCAAACTTGTACTAGGCGGCCAGAGAAGAAAAACATGATAAAACAGCAATACTTTTTTCATGCAAAGAGAAAATAAACACAGTTTACCTTCATTCTTAAAAAGTACAGCACCCGCAATAAATTACAGGGACAAATATTTAAAATATGAGTTCCACCATAAATGGACACAAGGGAGGTGGAAGTGAAAGAGGGGTCTAATACAATTTGTGAAGACAGGGAAGGGAAAGTGAGGTAGCTGACTGAGAAATAAAATGAGAGTCATTGGGTGAAAGTGAGGGTATTTCTTTTCCTCTTTAAGAGGAGAACAGATGGAGAGAATCGTCTTCAATTGGACAAGGAAGTGAAAATAACCATAAAAACGATTTTTTCTTTCATATTCAGCAATAATAAACAATTTCTTCTTACTTCAAAATTGTTTGCCTTACTAACGTTTGCAATGCTCGTTTGCTATTGAAGGCGCTTTGAACAAATGATTGTATGTGATCCACATACGCTTTTAGCACGGCGACAATAAGACAACGCGGAAAGAAATATTTCCCCTGGGGTTCTGGCACTCACATTGCCAGAATGCTTCGATACACATGTTACAGAGTGTTGTGACACGCCATTTTATTCTTGTTGTCAGTAGTTACGTTTCGCTTACGTCCTTCTGCCGAATTAAATTTTGATTTTACGCTTTTTATCTCTCGTTGTGATGAATAAAATGCCAACACTGAAGAAAGTAAATACTGAAACTGAGATATATAGCAACAAATTTAAATCTGTAGCAGTTACGACGGAGGCAATAGAAAATTTATTTATTCAACGTCATAAATCACCTGACAGTGCTTCAAAATTAAAACTTCTCTATACCTGACGAATTTAAACGCCTTTCACGAGACGTTAACACCAGTTCATAAGAAAATGTTGACATACAAGAGCTCGAGAATTTACGAGTCAGGCTCGAGAAGATATGAGTAGACTACAATGGGAAGAAACAGTCAGGAAATGTTAGGAAGCAGTCGTCGTAGAAGAATTAATGAAATACACGATTTGTCCGAGTATTACGTGACAGAATAAGAAGAAACGTGGATGATTTGCAGAAAACCAGCCAAGTTTTCCGCACAAAATGCTATCCTAAAATTTCTGTAGATGAGGACACAGAGAATGGACGGTACTCAAAATAGGAGGCCTTATGGTACTGGTGCTACCGTAAAATCGACATTCGCTTAGGAAGCGCAATAGACGCGTAGAGCCTCGACCCAAACTCGCCGTAAGTACTGTATAAATGAAATTTATCTTTCCTAATTTCATGTTTATTCCTTTCACTTGTTAATGGCATAATAAACCTCAGTCAATTTTACGGAATGTGAAGAGACATTCACGCCATCTGTTGCTATTTTCTAGTATAGAGTAGACCGAGCTGCCCTCTGAAACATGTGTGTGAGTGTGTGTGTGTGTGTGTGTGTGTGTGTGTGTATGTGTGTGTGTGTGTGTAGATCCTCTTAAAGAGTAGCACGTACCAACACATTATTGCCAATACCAGGGAAACCTATCAAATATCAAGAGGTAAGCCGCTACAAGTTCGAGAGGGTTCTACATTGACAGAGACAATCTCATATAGAGACAATCTCGTACGACTTAAGCTTCAAATAGGATTACGTCAAACCACGCTCAACTCAAGCAGTAAGTAGTGGCATTGTTATAGTGCACTCGATTACTGATTGGTTGTTCATTTTGCAAGCAGCGAAGTATCTTGTAAACTTTTACTTGCGAATTCATGCAAGTTTGAAGAAATTTTCTATACCCTGACATATACCACCAAATAGGAGACACAATTTTAGAGAATAGCGCGATCTCAGCTGAATAGTTACTGGGAGAGCAAGCTTTCGCAAAAGCGCAACAACGGGGGGAAAGCCATTTAGTAGTGACGCCTTTCTAACATTAAACGTGGACTGCGACCTGTGAGTTCCTAGTTTCACTATCTCAAAGCGTAACCTTCTTAATGGATTCCGCCAATCCCAAAAAGGCCCTTAATATCAGTTGCTCATTAGTACTGAACAAATGGAAAATCTCTCATACTTGACCGGTATTGATAAGAGTAAGTTGTCCATCTCTGCCGCCTGATGACCTCTGAGAAACTGTATCAGTGTCAGATGTACTTTACGACAGAAAATGACTTACGATAGACAGATTCGAAGGGGATGCAATGCGTCCATCATATACAAACATCTATGGATTATATGAACTCGTCAAGAGTCCATCTAAAATTCTGGTATGGCTGACGGCCACATGACAAGTTTGTGACTCCCGGTAAAAGCGAATAAATTAACAACTGACTGCTTGAAAATTAAATTCCCATAATCTGTAAAAGAAAAAGGAATCAACTCAACAATCCAGGCCTGGTTGCTGCGTTCGTCGGGCTGTATAGAACCACTGCTAATTCGAACAAATACTCACATGTAGAATATGACATTACGACTTGGAAAGCAGTTCCATACCAACGATTTTATTAAATCCATATAATCTAGCAAAGCTCATTTGAAACGGAACTATACACAATGCACGCAGCGATGTGCATCTCACCGTACAACACCGGAGCTGCTGCTCAACAGCTTGCTTTTTGACACTAGACAAAAGTCTGAATAACTACCTGATATAGGGCGCACAAACGCCGATGAGTCAAATGTTAGCACGCCTGCCGTAAAACCAGCCAAGAAGATTGTCTCCCGTGGTGTTAGCCACTTGGCTGGAACAAGCGAACTACCGCCTAGCGTTCCTATTGGCTGACTCGGGTTCAAATACCTTGCGTCTCAGAAGAGATCACCAGACTCCCGCGTTAGCAAAGATGCAATGGTGGTGCGTTTTGTATTCGACGCGTTGATCGGCAACTTGACCAAACAGGTGACAAACTCAATGCACTGTACAGATTCAGGAGGAATCAACAGGCGATCATTATTATCTGGTTACCTTTCAGCATGATATTACTCGTTGCATGCAAAATGGTGGCCAATAGATAATTATTCCACATAGGTCAGAACGAGGATCTCTGGCGTAAATGGATAAAAGGACGTCTTTCGGTGCTGAGACGGTACCACGAAGCGAAAGAACATCCAACTAGAGGAACCCAGAATTGAAGATGTTCTATTTCAGGAGGGCATCGAAACCCGATATTTGTAGGAGAGAGAGAGCTGTCGTGGATGAGGTGCGTCATGGCACAGAAAAAAAAAAAACCGCATCATTCTCAGGCCTGCCAGTGAATCGAAGACCTGTAGATCAGTTCAGTTGGTCGTCTCCCTTGAGATACGTGTTGGGGAACGAGAAGAGAAAAGCCACCTGTTGCCATTATCTAGTGAAGCTTACATTGCGCTACCCTCTGCAACATGAGTGTGTGTAATGAAACAGTTATGAGTGCGGCGAAATAAAGCAGTGTGAGCAGGGGTTTACGGTGTTTCTGACATATGAGAGAGTTAGTAGGTAGCACCAATTAGATTGCGTTACCTCCGCATATTATGTGCGCACGATGTCTATCATACAGTAATATTTCTCTCAAGCCAGTAACATACGTGCTATGATATTCCATCTGCTCCTACCGTTTTGCGAACAGAATGCAGAATGGACGAACGTATTTCGTGGAAGCAACAGTACGTAATAAGTGACCATAATTAGTTATAAATCGGACGTGAAGATAGCAGCCTTCTCTTTAGATGAGTAACCTTCGAAAATCCGAGATGATTGTTGGAGATTGGCCGTTTGGTCTGTAGGTACATCACTATATCGAGATAAGAATTAGCTTAATAATTCTATGACAGATAGATGTTAATGATATTGATGTGCGCTTCTGTTTATCTGCTCTCTGAATCCAGTAAACAGCACTAATAACTCTTCTTTTTGTTATTACAGAGTATTCTACGCGATGTGAAAATTTCTCTATAAATATAACGTGGAATTCAGTTGAGCAGATACGCTTTATTTTATCAAATGCAGTTCCTTGTTACTACTACGTCAAGCCTGGCCTTAGAGCCAGCTCCGCCCTGTGTGTGGCGATGTATCGATAGATGTAAGGCTGATATTGTAAGAAGTATTGCAGAACGAAAAATATTCATATTCCGAGAGCTATCAGATATACATTGTTATAAAGTGTATGTCTGTTCAAAAATCATGAAAAGAATTTTCGAAATTCTGTCGATACGTTCGCAAGGAACTGCTAAAAACGATTTTCGTCCTCACGAACGGAAAGTCCTTTGGGTTCGCTGCGACCCGAATCTAACAAATAGTCTCTTTCTCCCGAGTATTCTAGCGTCAAGCACGCTAACTAGTAAGTTACGAGAAAGATTATTTGTTATGAATAGTTGTGCTATTGTGATGTTAAGAGCGAACGATCATGTAAATGCTCAAAGAAACGGTGCTCTCGAATTTCTCTCTCGGAGACACCGTGGCCCATTTCAATATACTTTTTTTTTTTATAAAAAATCGCTTCCTCCGACCCTGGGTAGCAACTGCTCCTGTCTCGTAAATATGGCCGCAGCCAGCCATTCCTCTGCGAAGGCCTCAGCCCGAACACTTTTCTTCGAAGCTCTACTTGCGCCTATTCTAACTGCAAAGGGAAAAGCCTAGTTGCTCCTTCTACCGTTGTGCTCATCTACAGTGAGACACTTACAATCTTTAGTGTTAATAATATTTTAAAAGGGGAGTAGCCACAACTAAGGTAATTGTACATAATTGATTGATAATTCAATCAGTACAATAGGTGTTTAATGACAGACGCTGAAAGTATTAAAATATAAAGCAATGAAAAGTTCAATAGTCCGCTGTAGCTGCATTTATTTTGGCCGATCAGCGATCCACACAACTGGTTTCGTAACTTTTAAGTTGCTTCTTCTGGTGTACATCCGCACAGAATCTTTTTACAAATTAATGCTTTGATGATAGGGAAATATAGTTACCTCAATGAATAGACATAAACAAGGAAATAATTATTACATATCTAGTTACGAAGCTAGGCTTACATCACATACGCTCCACAAAGAACGGGTCTATACGTATTCAATAACCAAGTTTTGCAATTTCATACGAAAAGAAGTTTACTTACAAGTGCTACGTCATGTGTTATAGGGAGTTACAAAATGTTGCAGAGTAACAGCTGGTGTTGTTAGACAAAATTCTTAGCCCCCCACAATTGAAAATAACCATCATCAATGATGACTGTCTAGTCTAAAAAACGAAGGAATACTTTTAGGAATCATAAACTGATTGCTGATTAAAAAACAATGAAACAGTGACTAAAATGAAGTAGACACAGGAACAGTCCTCATGCAACGTGGAACAGTTGGCAAAACCTGGACAGACCAATGTTAAAATAACGAAATGTCATCAGTTTGCCGATTATAATATGTGCCTGTTGGCCTATGTCAAGGAACAAACAATATCACTCGTAAATGTTATCCAGGAAAGTACTGAGTCCTGGAGTGATTGAAAAATAAAATAAAACTTAGTGATGAAAGCTAATAAAATACATCGAAAAACTATTTTATCATGTTTTGGGGCCACCAGTGATCGAAAGGAAGAAGATTATTTCACGGTCAGTCTTACCGAAAGCCGATACGCTTACATGTGGTTATCACCAACATAATAACAATCATCGCTGCAGGTAGAAACAGAAGCTGTAGTACAAGGCGTTCCGTGTGTTGTCGGAGTGTGTGCGGTGGTTGCCGTCCGGGTACTGAGATGGTTAAGGAAATCAACGAGTGTGGGCAACACGGGAGATAATAGAAGCGCATTGCTGGAGCTTTTCTGAGGAACCGCGGTCACCACACGAACTGCTAGACTCCGGTCGCCGTATTACATAAAACTAAGCCTGGGTGATATTAATGTAATAACGTTGTTTTGTTGTTGTGGTCTTCAGTCCTGAGACTGGTTTGATGCAGCTCTCCATGCTACTCTGCTACTCTATCCTGTGCAAGCTTGTTTATCACCCAGTACCTACTGCAACCTACATCCTTCTGAATCTTCTTAGTGTATTCATCTCTTGGTCTCCCTCTACGATTTTTACCCTCCACGCTGCCCTCCAAAGCTAAATTTGTGATCCCTTGATGCCTCAAAACATGCCCTACCATCCGATCCCTTCTTCTAGTCAAGTTGTGCCACAAACTCCTCTTCTCCCCAATCCTCTTCAATACCTTCTCAGTAGTTACGTGATCTACCCACCTTATCTTCAGCATTCTTCTGTAGCACCACATTTCTAGAGCTTCTATTCTCTTCTTGCCCAAACTAGTTATCGTCCATGTTTCACTTCCATACATGGCTACACTCCATACAAATACTTTCAGAAACGACTTCCTGGCACTTAAATCTATACTTGATGTTAACAAATTTCTCTTCTTCAGAAACGATTTCCATGCCATTGCCAGTCTACATTTTATATCCTCTCTACTTCGACCATCATCAGTTATTTTACTCCCTAAATAGCAAAACTCCTTTACTACTTTAAGTGTCTCATTTCCTAATCTAATTCCCTCAGCATCACCCGATTTAATTTGACTACATTCCATTATCCTCGTTTTGCTTTTGTCGATGTTTATCTTATATCCTCACTCCTTTCCCAACCACTGCTTCCCTTTCATGCCCCTCGACTCTTATAACTGCCATCTGGTTTCTGTACAAATTGTAAATAGCCTTTCGCTCCCTGTATTTTATACCTGCCACCTTTAGAATTTGAAAGAGAGTTTTCCAGCTAACATTGTCAAAAGCTTTCTCTAAGTCTACAAACGCTAAAAATGTAGGTTTACCTTTTCTTAATCTTTCTTCTAAGATAAGTCGTAAGGTTAGTATTGCCTCACGTGTTCCAACATTTCTACGGAATCCGAACTGATCTTCCCCGAGGTTCGCTTCTACCAGTTTTTCCATTCGTCTGTAAAAACTTCGCGTTAGTATTTTGCAGCTGTGACTTATTAAACTGATAGTTCGGTAATTTTCACATCTGTCAACACCTGCTTTCTTTGGGATTGAAATTATTATATTCTTCTTGAGGTCTGAGGGTATTTCGCCTGTTTCGTACATCTTGCTCACCAGGTGGTAGAGTTTTGTCATGACTGGCTCTCCCAAGGCCATCAATAGTTCTGATGGAATGTTGTCTACTCCCGGGGCCTTGTTTCGACTCAGGTCTTTCAATGCTCTGTCAAACTCTTCAAGCAGTATCTTATCTCCCATTTTGTCTTCATCTACATCCTCTCCCATTACCATAATATTGTCCTCAAGTACATCGCCCTTGTATAAACCCTTTATATACTCCTTCCACCTTTCTGCCTTCCCTTCTTTGCTTAGAACTGGGTTGCCATCTGAGCTCTTGATATTCATACAAGTGGTTCTCTTCTCTCCAAAGGTCTCTTTAATTTTCCTGTAGGCAGTATCTATCTCACCCCTAGTGAGACAAGCCTCTACATCCTTACATTTGTTCTCTAGCCATTCCTGCTTAGCCATTTTGCACTTCCTGTCGATCTCATTTTTGAGACGTTTGTATTCCTTTCTGCCTGCTTCATTTACTGCATTTTTATAATTTCTCCTTTCATCAATTAAATTCAATATTTCTTCTGTTACCCAAGGATTTCTATTAGCCCTCACCCTTTTACCAACTTGATCGTCTGCTGCCTTCACTACTTCATCTCTCAGAGCCACCCATTCTTCTTCTACTGTATTTCCTTCCCCCATTCCTGTCAATTGTTCCCTTATGCTCTCCCTGAATCTCTCTGCAACCTCTGGTTCTTTCAGTTTATCCAGGTCCCATCTCCTTAAATTCCCACTTATTTGCAGTTTTTCAGTTTCAATCTGCAGTTCATAACCAATAGATTGTGGTCAGAACCCACATCTGCCACCGGAAATGTCTTACAATTTAAAACCTGGTTCCTATATCTCTGTCTTGCCATTATATAATCTATCTGATACCTTTTAGTATCTCCAGCATTCTTCCAGGTATACAACCTTCTTTTATGATTCTTGAACCAAGTGTTAGCTATGACTTAGTTATGCTCTGTGCAAAATTCTACAAGGCGGCTTCCTCTTTCATTTCTTCCCCCCAATCCATATTCACCTAGTATGTTTGCTTCTCTCCCTTTTCCTACTGACGAATTCCAGTCACCCATGACTATTAAATTTTTGTCTCCCTTCACTATCTGAATAATCTCTTTTATCTCGTCATACATTTCATCTATTTCTTCATCATCTGCAGAATTAGTTGGCATATAAACTTGTACTACTGTAGTAGGCATGGGCTTTGTGTCTATCTTGGCCACAATAATGCGTTCACTATGCTGTTTGTAGTAGCCAACCCGCACTCCTATTTTTTTATTCATTATTAAACCTACTCCTGCATTACTCCTATTTGATTTTGTATTTATAAGCCTGTACTCACCTGACCAAAAGTCTTGTTCCTCCTGCCACCGAACTTCCCTAATTCCCACTATATCTAACATCAACCTATCCATTTCCTGTTTAAAATTTCTAACCTACCTGCCCGATTAAGGGATCTGACATTCCACGCTCCGATTCGTAGAACGCCAGTTTTCTTTCTCCTGATAACGACTTCCTCTTGAGTAGTCCCCGCCCGGAGATCCGAATGGGGGACTATTTTACCTCCGGAATATTTTACCCAAGAGGACGCCATCATCATTTAATCATACAGTAAAGCTGCATCTCCTCGGGAAAAATTACGGCTGTAGTTTCCCCTTGCTTTCAGCCGTTCGCAGTACCAGCACAGCAAGGGTCAATCATCCAGACTGTTGCCCCTGCAACTACTGAAAAGGCTGCTGCCCCTCTTCAGAAATCACATGATTGTCTGGCCTCTCAACAGATACCCCTCCGTTGTGGTTGCACCTACGGTACGGCCATCTGTATCTCTGAGGCACGCAAGCCTCCCCACCTACGGCAAGGTCCATGGTTAAGGGGGGGAGGGGGGGTAATAACGTTACAACGCTAAAAATTTAAAAACTGATGCTTATTTCTGTATCATTCAGAGAGTATATACATTAAATGGATGTGATGACCTACCTGGGGACCGGAAGTGGGAGTAAACTTGGATATTAACGTAAAAATCTGTAATAAGATAACCAACTGGTTTGCTGCTGAGACATCTTACTTCAAAAACTCAAATATCCAAAATTGGCCGATAGAGCTTGGTGCCTTAATTCCGTTTGGTTGTTGAGAGTATTATCAGGGGACTGTCTTATGGAGGATATTATATATATAGCTCCTCAAGCACGTTGAAACCACCTACCCTTCTCTGTATATGTAAAATCTCCAAGTTGTTGTGTAGACTTGAAATAGAATGTTAATTAACGCGTGAGTGAGATGTTACATTTCGAGCTTCCCACACTGAGATGTTCTTTTTAGCGAATTTAGGAACTTCCACCAGTGTGCCCAATGTACTTTTGAGTAGCTGAATAAGCTCCTCTTGGTACCAGAAAGACACTCGTGAAGGGAAGCCCAGTAGACAAAAAATTTTTCGAGCCCACCCTCCACCAAATGCAGTTCAGTTGAGGCGAGTGGTGTAAGCAAAGTCGCAAGATGTGGTGGACAAACGTAGTATAACTTCCGTTCAAAACCGTTTCCAGAATATTCTGAAACTGGGGATAGTTTCCTACAAAATATAATGAAAATATAGTGGTAATTTATCCCGTTGGCTTGACCATAGACAGAAAGAACGAATTAAGTTGGACCAACTATTATGCGAATCACTGCAATAAAAATTTTTGAAAATGTGGAAGTGGGTTGCTCAGTGGTGATTCCACATAGAAGCATCATGAAAGAGAGCTCCTGAAGTTGTGATACATCTTGAGTTCTGTGATGTCGTTATTGACAAAATGAATGCAGAATACTACAGGCTAAATGTTACAAGCTTTTAATGGATGAAAAGAAGTAGTAGGAATGACAAATGTGTCGCAGTAGATGCCAAAAATGTAGTACATGAAGACAGAAACGTCGCCTCATGCTTGACGCCAAAAATATAATAAAAAATTGGTTAAAGAATGAATACAGCGAAACACTATTCGGGCCTGCTGGTCTAATGGCAGAGCGCATACCTGAAAACAGCCCGGCCAAAGGATCGAATTCCGGTCGGGCCACAAGGATTTTCAGTCTGCCCTTAATCTTTCAACACTCAACGAGGTGAGGAGTCATCAGAAACGACATGTGGTTCGGATTCCATGTTAAATTGTGGGTCCTCTTTCCTGGTTGTGTAAGTAGGGTAGATTATGAATATACGTGTCTCCGAAGAGGCAACCAATCGAAAAATTGCACTTGGCTAATGAGCCACATAAAATCATACGCATGTAAACACATCTGTTTATTCGCATATCATCAATACAAATGTAGATGTCAGGATTGACTTGAATGGGCATAGACAAGACTCAGTAATTTTGACGATACCCACGTCTCGCTGTTTGCGCTGTTTTCAAATTCGTGGCCTATGTCAGCAGACCCTTGTCATTAATATAGGTGGTATTGGCCATCTACGGCAACTTCCTCCATGATATCTGAACTTCGTTCGCTCGTTGTCTCGCGCACCACAGCCGAGTGACGACCAAACGCCTACAGTGCTACGAATCGCCAGCCGCTGTGGCCGAGCGGTTCTAGGCGCTTCAGTCCGGAACCGCGCGACCGCTAAGGTCGCACGTTCGAGTCCTGCATCGGGCATGGATGTGTGTGATGTCCTTCGGTTAGTTAGGTTTAAGTTGTTCTAAGTTCTAGGGACTGATGACCTCAGAAGTTAAGTCCCATAGTGCTGAGAGCCATTTGAACTATTTTTTGCTATGAATCGTCCAGTGAGCGGCCTTTGTTCTCTAGCTCTCTCCACCTGTACACCGAATGGACAAAACTGAAAGTGTTTTAAGCCACGTATGCAATGCACCTGGAAAAATGATTCTTGCAGTGATTCACAAAACGTTTCCGACTTTATTTCTTGTCTCTGTCTCCGTCAACAAAAAACATGGCTCAAATGGCTCTGAGCACTATGGGACTTAACAGCTGAGGTCATCAGTCCCCTAGAACTTAGAACTACTTAAACCTAACTAACCTAAGGACAACACACACATCCATGCCCGAGGCAGGATTCGAACCTGCGACCTCAGAGGTCGCGCGGTTCCCGACTGAAGCGCCTAGAACCGCTCGGCCACTCCGGCCGGCCTCTGTCTACGGGCGACAATAATTTCTCGTAGTGTTTTTGCATTGTCTGAAACGCTTTTTCTCGTAATATTTTCCAATTGTCTGCTACGACATGTCTTAGAGACAAGGAAACTGTAATGATATATGTTGCAGCCTTATTAATACTCGAAGGCTGACGCCCAAAACTTGGATGATGTTGGCCTCGTTTGTGGACAAAAACTGTAAGTAGGCTGTTTAGGTTTTTATGTTGGTAACGCCATGTATGGCTCTATATGAAAATCACTGACTGTTCTGTGTGCAGTCTGTGGCTGGGTGGCATTGTTGGAATAGTCGCTATTGTAGTGCTGGGCAGACTGCACACGTTTCTGTTGGTCATAATATATGCACAATATGTGAGAAATTGGGACTGTTAATGTTTGGACGTGTGTTAATAGCTCTCAGCAAGGGACTACAGTGGGTCTGTATCTTTGATGGCCCACCAATACCATTATTTCTACAACGACTGCAGTGGGTCTGCACCTCTGGTGGCCCACCAATACCATACTCTCTACCAGGACTACAGTGGGTCTCCTCTGTGATGACCTACTTATCTATATTCTTCAAAACTTCGACTGACTCTGCTGTGGGTTTGCACTGTTGTGGCCCATTACCTGTCGGCGTGTCGAGAGTCAGCACTGTCCGTTGGAAGGACAAAACTAGTTCTTCAAGACAGAATGGAAATCCACTACTTCCATGTGCATTTTCTTTTACTGCTCAGACTTTAAGGGAAAAAAAACAGTGCAATTTTATTGTGACCAATGATGAGGACTGTCTTTATGGACTGTTGAGAAAATTTTCGCTTTTCACCAACATTGTATCAATAAGTGTGTGCATTTGATTTCTTTGTTATTGTAATTATGAAAAAATTTCTTCAAATCTGTATTGGTAATTGCCCACAACAATTTGTAAATTTTTTTGTGGGGAGCATGGGGGCTATGTAAGTAGGCTGTTTAGGTTTTTATGTTGGTAACGCCATGTAGCGCTCTATATGAAAATCACTGACTGCTGTGTGCAGTCTGTGGCTGGTTGGCATTGTTGGAATAGTCGCTGTTGTAGTGTTCAGCAGCTGGATGTTAACAGCGCATAGCGTTGCGCAGTTGGAGGTGAGCCGCCAGCAGTGGTGGATGTGGGGAGTGAGATCGCGGAGTTTTGAGAGCGGATGATCTGGACGTGTGTCCACCAGAGAGAGTAAATTTGTAAGACTGTATGTCATGAACTGATATATATATATATATATATATATATATATATATATATATATATATATATATATATATATATATATATATATATATATATAATGACTTTTGAACACTATTAAGGTAAATATATTGTTTGTTCTCTATCAAAATCTTTCATTTGCTAGCTATGCCTATCAGTAGTTAGTGCCTTCAGTAGTTAGAATCTTTTATTTAGCTGGCAGTAGTGGCGCTCTCTGTATTGCAGTAGTTCGAGTAACGAAGATTTTTGTAAGGTAAGTGAGTCATGAAAGGTAGGGGTTAATGTTAGTCAGGGCCATTCTTTTGTAGGGATTTTTGAAAGTCAGATTGCGTAGCGCTAAAAATATTGTGCACCAGTTTAAGCCCAGTCATTTATACTTTCTCTAAGGGGACGTTTCAAAACATACCGTGTCTCGTATGGCTCTTAACTGACTCGTTAATTGCGACACGCTACTTTTCTAGAAAAGAAAACCAAAGACAAACAGATTTCGGAAAAGTAATTACAGTCACCCAAACACTTGTTGTTCCCCTTCGTTTTTCAGCAATGGGGATTAATTTCAACCCATTCCTTGTTTCGAACTAACTGACAAACCAGACATTGCCCGGATATTAATTTTGCTAGTTTTCTGTTCAGAAAGAAAAAAAATGAACGGCGTATGAAGTATAGAAAAAACTTCATTTCCGTGTGATACATCTGGCTCGAAGTATCGACATTCAGCGCTGTTGGAGGGTTGCGCGCATGAAAGTGAGTCCTGTTTTAGCAGTGCGAAGTGGAACTGAGGTGGTTCGCTCGCGGGGATGGTGCTCGCTAGAAGGAAGTACGGGCGGAGTGAGGTGGCCTCGGGTCGACAGCGTGGCCGGGAGCTTCACGGGGGGAGCTGAAATGTCTGCTGGTCCGCGACAGCACGATGGACGATGCCGCACGCAGCAGTTAGTTGTAGCTCACGGAACTGGTCGACGACTGCGCTGAAAGATATTGTTAAAAAAAAATGGTTCAAATGGCTCTGAGCACTATGGGACTCAACTGCTGAGGTCATTAGTCCCCTAGAACTTAGAACGAGTTACACCTAACTAACCTAAGGACATCACAAACATCCATGCCCGAGGCAGGATTCGAACCTGCGACCGTAGGAAAGATATTGTGCCGATGACTTTGTATTACTCTGTGAAATTATCCCTGTGCTAAAATCCTATGGTCGATCATTATTAACTGAGGGCCGCAGAGTAACTGACAGTTCAGTTCTTCCAGCTATGCTCGGAAAGGCAAACACTGTTGGACAGGTGTTATTCTTCTCGGACTTCCAGTTGTTCCAACTTTCCCCATTTTGATTGAGACGTGTACTGTTCTTGTTCGACACTTCTGTTAGCTGTGCCGAGAACCACCAAGTGATGCTCCCACTTTTCCTTGGAATGTGTAATCTCATATACACTCACGCTCATAAATTAAGGATAATGCTGATAAATGGTAAAAAAACGCTCTGGTGAGCGCTACAGTACGAGACGTCCACAGTGTACAACACTATAAGAAGACCGATATCTCACCATCAGTGCCCGCAAACGGCCACTGAATACTGCAGGTAGCCTTGCTCGGCACCTTACCGCAGCCACTACAACAGTTGTCTCCAGACACACAGTCTACAGACCACTGAACAGATATGGTTTATTCGCCCAGAGACGTGTAAACTGCTTTCCAGTGACCCATGGTCACAGAAAAGCCCGTAAAGCCTGAAGTCAAGAACACAGTACATGGTCAGTGGATCAGTGACCCCAGGTTATGTTCAGGGACGAGTCGAGGTATAGTCTGAACAGTGATTCTCGCCGGTTTTTCATCTAGTGTGAACCAGGAACCAGATACTAACCCCTTAATGTCCTAGAAAGGGACCTCTATGAAGGTCGTGGTTTGATGGTGTGGGATGGGATTATGATTGGTGCACGTACACCCCTGCATGTCTTTGACAGATTAACTGTAACAGCTCAGGTGTATCGGGACGTCATTTTGCACCAGTATGTTCCGCCTTTTCAGGGGTGCAGTGGGTCCTACCTTTCTCCTGATGGATGATAACGCACGGCCCCAACGAGCTGCCATCGTGAAGCAGTACCTTGAAACAGAAGGTATCAGGCGAATGGAGTTGCCTGCCTGTTCTCCAGACCTAAACCCCATCGAGCACGCCTGGGATGCTCTCTGTCGACGTATCGCTGCACGTCTTCAAACCCCTGCGACATTTCAGGAGCTCCGACAGGCACTGCAGCTGCTCGACCACCTGATCCGGAGTATGCCAACCCGTCGTGAGGCCTGTGTACGTGTGCATGGTCATCCCATATAGATGTCGGGGTGCCGGCCGGAGGGGCCGTGCGGTTCTAGGCTCTGCAGTCTGGAGCCGAGCGACCGCTACGGTCGCAGGTTCGAATCCTGCCTCGGGCATGGATGTGTGTCATGTCCTTAGGTTAGTTAGGTTTAATTAGTTCTAAGTTCTAGGCGACTGATGACCTCAGAAGTTAAGTCGCATAGTGCTCAGAGCCATTGATGTCGGGGTATATGCGAAGGAAACAGTGGCGTTTTGCTGCACATGTGTTTCAGGACAGTTTTCTCAACTTATCGCCAATATCTTGGACTTACAGATCTGTGTCGTGTGTGTTACCTATGTGCCTATGCCATTAGCACTAGTTTTGTGTAATGCCACGTTGTGTGGCACCACATTCTGCAATTATCCTTAATTTATGAGCATGAGTGTAGTTCTCTGTTTTAGAACTCAAACTGGTTGCGTATGTAATTCTTGCTGGCCATTAATTTCATTGATAGTGGCATTTGTATGGTATTTCGCTACGGCCAGTAGCGACCATTCCAACAGCAGGCACTACCCCGGTGTTTTGGATGAATGCTAACTGAATCGTTAAGTCCGGCACTGCACTTGTGGCAGTTACAAACTGCTTAAAGGTTTTGTTGAGTATAATCCACCACGCACTGTGTTCGTAAGGTGAAACCGAGGGAAGTTTCTGGTTGTCTTCTGACCGTTTTATGGCGAATGATGGTCTACAGGCCAGTTCATTGTTGTAAAATCACATCAGATTAAATAATGGCTAGCGTCCACCTTATTATTTCTATATCGTGATTTTACTAGTGCCCGACATCAGTTTGCTGACATTCTGCATTAGTTCTTTGTTTCGTATCTTTTCTTTTAAGTAATGAAAAGGCTAGGGCCCACTTTACCTTTCACATAAGGAAACTTCTTCAATATTAAAGAAGGCTAGTGCCTAGCATCTATTTGCTGATTTTTCTGTATTAATTGTTTCTGGTCACCAATCCCATTTGCCGATAACAGTGTTGGTGCGAGGCAAGGCCGCAGTACAGAGGGGGAAGTTCAAGACAGTATAGTCAACCACGTTTGGATAACTGAGGCTCTGAGGTGTCGGATGGTACACGGGACGTTTAACGCCCTGTTGTGAGGTAGAGAGAGGAGTTTCTATGAACATATTTGGTTCACATAGCTCTGTTTCGGCCATAGTTGGGCTGAATCCCTCGTAGATCTCCAAAGCGGAGAAAACGAGACGATTCGTTCTAGTAAACGTCGCTGTGAGAACTTTGAGGGCAATATTGTGCACGTTACCAATCTCTGATGAGTATATAGAGCAGTTTTGTCTTAGCTAGGGATACATACAGTCTTCCGCTTCACGGAAACTTACGGAAGTTTTCGACTGGTTAAATTCAGCCAGAGGCCAGCATATCGTTACTAGGTTCACAGGTACAAGACACATCGCACGCAGCAGCCGGCCACCGCCTCCATGCTTTGGAAGGTAAATGACGCATTGCTGAGGTCCTAGATGTTGAACTCACTAGCGTGCTTTCACTTCAAAACTACATAAATTTGGAGTAATGGCTAGAATTCCCTTGTATTCATGACAGCCACGTCATCCCGAGGTTTAAATTCGGATAAGTCATACAGGTCATAAGAAACATTGCTCACTTACAGTAGCTTAGTTTATGTTGTCAGAGGGAATATCTCTGACGGAAGTTTCAGTTAAGGTTTCTAGTTGCATTTTTCTCATATATTTTCGCATTGAGCTGTGTTAAATTTGATCAATATACTGATTTTACCTTATATTTTTGATAGGGGATCTTCCTAGATTGCAATTTTTGCATCCTGAACCCGAATGTGTATCGTAATTTATGTAATAAAAATGTATATATACATTGAATAACTGCTTGTTTGTCCTAAAACAGAGGTCCTCCTTCCTTATTGAAAAATTTGATGTTCGCCGACAACAGCTGTTCCTCTGATGTCTAACAGTGGGTGCGTCTGTGATATCCCTGCTTGGTAGGGCTTGGGTTCACAGGCTTAATACTTTCCTTTTCAGGGCATTTCTTGCGCGCTATGTGGCAGGGTACATACACAAAAACCAGAGCACTTCACACGTTAGAGGATATGTGGATAGTTGACCAAGTTTCGAAGTTTGCTCCCAAAATACAGGCCTTGCTGGACGAATTGTTGGCTGTACAACAACGTCTTTCTGTTTTGCAATATGCAGAGGGGAGTGAAGCTAGATGTAGAGCGTGCAGCATAGCATGCGGATAGACGCCAGTTGTCCCTTTAGTAAGCTTCCGAGCCCCGTTCTCCTCATCATTAGAGATATCCGACTTCTGTCAGCCGATGAAGTGAAGACGACAGTGGAAGTCTGTTGCTTGTGCACCTGGAACATCAGCGAGCGCCTTCCGCATTGCACATAGTGAGCCGCTGGCCTCTCAGCTACTGGCAGTTTTGGATCAATTCCGAGAGATTCTGAGCGAAAGATGAGAGGTAACTGTTAAAATTCAGTACGAGATTACGTTGATCAATATGGAACCATTGGGGCAAGACCTCTACTGCCTGTCGCCGCTCAAGTGCAGAGATTTAAGGAAAATTATAGATCAGTTACCTAAGCGGGGCTAATCGGGCCTTCATCATCTCCACACGCCATTCCCATGTTGTAGTACCTAAACCTAATGGCACGTGATTTAGGCTGGTAAATCAGAAAGTGGTCCTTGAGTTTACTCCGCTGCCAGATCTGAGTAACTCTTTTCCTTGGTTCGCTGGTGTCCGTATCTTTATAGTGCTCGAAATAAATCAATGGTACTACTAAACTCCACTCACTGAAAACTCTAAATCTTACACCGCCTTTTTCATAGACTACGATCTATTTGATTTCAACAGAGTCCAGCGGGATTGCCACTCTGTCCCGGCTTTGGGATTCGGTTTTGGGCGATTTGAAGTTCAAGTGCGTACATAATTAAATGAACCATGTGACCGTCTATAGTCCTAGTCACAGCGAGCACCACAGGCATGTAATGCAGGTTTTCGAATGGTTACGAGGGGTGGGCTTGACTGTCAAGCCAAGTAAGGTAATCACCGACCGAGGCCGTTTACAAACTTCCGCAGCTGCTGAATAAGAAGAAAATCGCTAGATTGTTAGCCATGCTTTGTTTAAAAAAAAAAAAAATTCATCGCCAACTTCGCCAAGCTTGCCGCCCACTAGATCAGCTAAGAAAAAAAACCCATGAAATTTAATTCGGGGGAACCTCAGCTAGCGGCCTTCGAGTCCTTGAAACAAACACTTTGTAATACCGTGGTTCCAGGTATACTGGATTTCAACCACCAGTTTGTAGTGCAGACGGATGCACCCATCTACAGGATCGCAGCCGTCTGGCAACAAGAACAGGAATGGGGAGACGGCCGTTAGCATATACTACGAAGGCACTGCCTGGGCCCGAACATAATTGTTCTGTGTACAAGTTGGGAGCTCTGGAGGTTTTGTTCTCTTTATAACTACTTTAAGACCAGCCTTTTGCTGGATTCTGGCTAGGCCGCGTAATACCAGCCAGATAGCACCCTCAGCTGTATGGATTTCAGCCTTTCAGTTTGAGGTAGCGCACATTTGTGATATTCGGAACCTAGCTGCCGACACCCACAGTCTCATATTCGAGGAGGAAGGCGAGCTTGGGGCGGAAGGAATTCAAGAGGCATCGAATTCTGCGATACGGGCAGAGATGCAGGGCTCCCAAGTTGCTGCAGCTGAGCCAGCATACTTAAGAACCTCGAGGAAGAACAACTCGAAGAAGATACATTGAGGAGCATCCAGGAGAAATTAGAACAGGGATGCATCGGTGTCGGGCTACTCTCTAGGGAAGGGAGTGTTGTGCTTCCGCTCGAGGTATAACAGAAGGGCAATGATCTCCCTACCTAATGAGTTGATACCAGCCGTATTTAAATATTTCCACCAGTCCTTGTGCGGTGGTACCAACGGCACCTGAAATCGAAGGCTAAGATTCAGGAACACCTCACGTGGAAAGGAATGGGTGCCAAGATTATGTGGATGGTCGATATGTGCCAAGAGTGTAAGGCAGCCAAGCCCGAGACCGGACCCAAGAAGGCTCACCTTCATTCGAAACGAAAAATGCATCTTTACGTACTTACTATGAGCTCAGAACTGAACAGAGCGACGTGACGTGATCGACAGGCGTGCTAAAGATTCTGCCCAACAAATCTGTTCCAAGCTTCATCGGATTTTCACTGTCGTTTCCTTTTCACGACCCACCTTCACTTTCCGAGCAGCCGTCCTGTAACAGCATTCAGCGGCAACTCTCGACACGTCGTTTAGGGAAGTTTCTGAACAGCATGCGGACTCGCACAGTGACAGGTGTCAGCAGGGTGCTGGCGCCTGGAGGACGCTGGCACCCCGCTGCCCGCGGCCACCGCTGGAAAACCGCGCGGGGAATCCTACCACTCACCCCCCACTCCCCACTCTTCCCCTCCTGACGCCCGCCGTATATCAGGCCTGCCGTAATTATCGCGCGCCGTAAACAATTTGCGACGGCCGCCGGCGCAGCCTTCTTGCGCGCCCCGCCGGCAACCGCAAGAAGGCGCGTAAATCGCGGGCGCGTTCGCTACAGCCGTCGTTAAAGGCGGCGCGGCGCTGCGGCATTGCGGCGCAGGCGTCACTTTTTACTGCCGCCGCTAAATATGTATCAGCCGGCGGGATACCACTCGCGGCTCGTCCTCGGACGGCGAGCAACTTGGAGGCACAACTGTCTCACTGCCGCCGTATCTCAAGTGCCCTGCCCCGAGTAGATTATTGTTTTAACCCAGCGCACGCCTCCGAGGCAGGCACACGTATTTAACTCTGTGGGGTTTTATTGCGGGCGCTGAGAAAGACTTTCTTTAGAGAGCAATCACCTTCGCTGCTGAAGTTTACACGGATTTCATGATCACCGATAATTTTAAGCGTAAGTTGGTGTGTTTGTTCACGAGAACCAGAAGACCAGTGATGTGTTGCTATCATAGATTCAGGGTGCCTCGTTGCTCGCTGTTATTCGTTTTACTCGACTCCATTCTGACACTTTGAGGGTCCAATAAGTCAGATGTCACATATAGGATTAACTGATGTGTTTACGCTGTCGATGGTCATGTTTGTAGTGGACAGGGAGTGCAACGCCGTGCAATGCACAGACTTCTATTAAACATCATTGATAGCAAGCTTAATGCCCTCATCTGACGAATAGATCTTGAACTAAACTGTTATATTCCTTTATATTTATTTATATTTATTGATTTCTCATCAATTGACTAATTTCATGGTCCATGTTTTACAATACTTGTTGGTGCTTTACAAAACCCCACGTGTCTTTCAAATGGTTAGCCTGACCCAAAAAGTTAATTAAAAACTTTACACACAGTTAAGACCCTAGCTCGATTCTTGTGCATAAAGGGCTTCATTAACATAAAAATTTAATGACCTAGGCTATGGATCCTAAAGTGGAGAATTGCATGATATGAAAAATGAGGTTAATTGAAGGTGTCAACAGAAACAAGGTTTAAAGAAACACTTTAATTTAGTCTAATGAAAACAAAACATGAAATGCGACCGACTACCTAACAGAATCAGTTAATGTTACGAAAGAGCACGGCATAGATTACACCAAGTGAATCTGCTCGATTTCAGAATTACTCAGTCTTGAGAATGTGCCCTTTAGGTGCACCTGCCATTCAGAAGTGCCCCAAGTGGCACAGTGACTGCTGGCCTGATGGACTGAGTAATGTATGGATCTACCCAAAACAGTGGTGGACTTGATACAGATAACTGCTGTGGTCTGACTAAATTCCGACCAAGGGTTGTCCTGAGGCCCCGGGAAAGCTAATAACGCTCACCAAAAATTATCACCATGAAGTATGGAGAGCACTGTCAGCACAACTTTCTCTCTGAAGTATGGGGCAACGGACATGGTTCTACCAATACAAACTGTTGACCTCTGACAAACTCTTAGACCCGCCCTTTTTGTCATCTCTGGACAAACTCGTCCATGCACACTCGTCTCCATTCCCAAACAAACTGACTTCTCTGGCAGATTGTACAGCATAATACGCAGCACTTCTGGAAAATTACACATCATGTTAAAACTCCGATAACTTTTCAGTTCGTTCCTATTTTCCAAAAAACGTTTTCCTGATGTCAAAGCATTTTTTACAATCACGTGTTTTCACGCCCGCCAGCTAGCCTCGCATCAGACCCTCTCAGATGTAGAAAACTGCATTCGAGGCTAGGTTCAAATGGCTCTGAGCACTATGGGACTCAACTGCTGAGGTCATTAGTCCCCTAAAACTTAGAACTAGTTAAACCCAACTAACCCAAGGACATCACAAACATCCATGCCCGAGGCAGGATTCGAACCTGCGACCGTAGCGGACTTGCGGTTCCAGACTGCAGCGCCTTTAACCGCACGGCCACTTCGGCCGGCTTCGAGGCTAGGCTCTTAATTTGCCACGTGGCATATACCTTCAGGAAATCTTCTGCTGAAGACATGCAGACCCACAGCGGACACAGCCCGCAGCATACAGCTAGTTAAACGGTTCCTTCACGTCTTCTCTCGGCAAGAAAGTACTCGCTCTCTGGTCACAATTGCTCCTCAGCGCCATCGTGTTTGTCCTTCTGATATTAGTAGCGCCAGAATTTCTGGACTAATCAGAGCTTAGATTTAGCACGACATATCGATCCACGATAACCTTTAAGCATGGTCGACCGTGCCAAGGCTCAGACTTCATTGCCGAAAAAAGTTACTCGCACATTATCGTATGTGCAAACTTACGAAGTTAGGAGGGGTGCAGCAATGCGCCAACTCTATGGTCAAAGAGAAAAGTGTCTGGACGGCAATAGGCCATTGCTAGTGACTGTACGAAACGGGCACAAAAACGTGGTCGTATTGGGCACATCGTCAATCATAGCCCGAATCCGAGTCATCCAGGATGATGAGTGGAACGGGGTGTTGGTGCCAGCGCCGTGGAACTGCAGTGCCGAAGATTTGGAGTCCAGCGATTGTCTCACGGAGGACGTCCACTTTTCTGTACAGTTGGCAAGCCTTACGACGAATTGTAGTCTTGAGACGGGCTGTCTCCTCATGCAGAGTGACAATCCTAGGGGCGCGAAGACTCGACCTGAGAACTTTACTCTGTAGGCGCTGGAGCGTCAGCATCCGGGACTTACTAATCATGGGCTATGCAGAGGATCCATACGTTAGTGAGGGTAGGGGCGTCCGGATGAAAGCCGCTTTAGAACAGTGTACATTACTGAAGTTCCAGTTTCAAAGCACTATTTACAATGAAGCCAAATTTGTACAGCTTGTTATTGACGCAAAGGGAAACGTCATGGGAAAAATATTAACGAAAAATTCATCAGCAGATGTCGCTGTAAGCGTCTGAATATGCGCATCAACAGACGCGCAGCAGACGGCTGTCCCTCAGTTGGCATCCGAGATGCCCAACGTGAAGGTCTCCATGAAGCATCACGTGCTGCTGGTAAAGCTCTTTTACAGGTACGGTGACTATGGGCCAGTAGCCCTGCAGAACTTCCGGACAGACAAAGGATATGAAAAAAGGCATTGGTCCAATGTCTGCTAAGGGTCTGGAGAAAATGATTATAAAATTCGAAAAGACTGATTCTTTTGAAGTGTGATGTGGCAGACGGAGGAAAGCAGCTGATCCAATGTCTGTCAAAGATGTAGCCAAAGCACTGCAGGAATGGTCGAGCGGTGGAGTGCAATCATGCAGTGCACGGAGCGTTGCTCGAACTTTGGACATACATGCGAGCACGGTCCATAAAATCCGGCGAATCAACCTGCACTGCTATCCGTAATAAATCACCAATGTTCCGGAGTTGCTTTCTGCTGACCTGCCAGCAAGACAAATATCCGCTCTGGAATTACTTGCTCGTAAGGAAGTGGGCAATGAATGCCCATGAAACATTCTGTGGACAGACTGAGCCGTGGTAAAAATTGCTGTTTTGAAGAGCGCGCCGCAACATGTAGTGTGAAACAGTCCCCCTTCGTTTCTGGCGGTGGCGCCGCTGTGGCAGTCGCAGCTTTGGTGTCTCCCTTTGGTGGGAAAGGGGAAAGGTTGCCTGTTCACGTGCATTTAAGGGGGGCTATGAGCTCGTCAGTCAATCAGTCTGGGTCAGTCTTTCGTCCCCAGCTTGCTAGCCTGTATCTCGTTTGCATTTGTGAGGCAGTTGGTGTCTGTCTGTCGTCCGGAGTGCTAGTATGTCTTTCGTTCGGATCAACCTTTAGAGCCGGCAAAACGAGAGTGTTTCCATACTGCCAGTAAGAGTACTCAGCGATGGTCGCCCGCTCGGGGCTTAGTTCCTGCATTTGAGTGTGGGCGTTAGGCCGCCAGACTGATCGAGTTTGCTCAGGCAATGATCATTGGCGGTTGGATCGATCGATTAGTCGGTCGCGCACTGATACACAAAATGACTTGTCCATCTTGAGCGTCGGCGCATGTGAGGTCGCGACGTGAGTCCATTGGGCCACGGTGTATAGCGAGGGGTAGTGGCTTCGCGGTCGACACGAGAGCAACAGGAGTCAACCCACGACATAAATCTGGCCGGTGCGAGCTGCGACGCCGTGAGACGGGAGACCGGCGCGCCTTCCTGCCTCCGTTGAAGCGACTGGCAGCGGACCGTTCTGGAGAGTGATTTGGGGGTGCTGCGCCAGGTCTTCTCGAGAAATAGCAGTTTATTAGAAGTTTAGTGATTGTGTGATTCACTCTTGTTAAATTCTACTTGTTTTCTTGGTCAGTCTCTCATCCCCAGCTTGCTCGTCTCTCTCTCGTCCGCATTTGTTGGGCAGTTAGTGTCTGTCTGTCGATCGGAGCTGCCTTTGTCATGTTTGTCAGACTTGGCGTGTTAACGAATTTATTGCTTGGAGTGTAGCGGCCCAATACCTGACATATGTTTTGATCTTGCCTAAGATCTGTAGAGACGGTATCTATGTACTGTAGAGCATCTTAACTTGTTTGGCCAACCATGTAGTATTTTATATAAGATTGCGTTTCATGGGCTTTTTATTTAAATGATCATTTTAGTATATAAAGTTGCGACCCTTTTACCGTAAGACTTTTCTTAGAAGTTAAAATCAAATTGCACCTTCGGTGGCAAAGTCAATATTTTAATTCTTGGTGTTTTGTACCATTTCCATCCCTCCTACAGTGGTGCATAGTTGGTGTGCTTATGTAAATTGTTAAAACTTTTAGTTTAAAGTAATCTGGTTTGTTGCAGATTTGTACCTGTTACGAGCGGTCGTAACTGCGGCCGTGTCAAAATGGAGCGGCAAGGTTCTCTGCCCGAAAGCTCATACAGTTAGAACTTGTTTCCTTCTGCCTCTGAATAAATTGTAAGTTGATATTTAGAGGGTGCTTTCTGATTATAATTTTAAATCTGTTTCTTTTAAATAAATGCTTTTAGGCACTATTAAAGTTAATAAAATTCCCATTTGTTAAAAGAAATTTGATTATAATTTCATCAGTTACTCCCTTGAAACTACATCCACGCTTACATAGTGTGATTAAATGTGTTCATGTTCTTCATGAATCGATAGTAAATAAAATTAATTCTTAAGAATATTCTTGGAAACTAAATCACGGTTCACAGACGAAGCCCATTTCTATCTCCAGGAACATGGAAAAACGCAGAACTACAGAATGTGGGCAACAAAAAAACTGCCGGTGACGCTTCATTGTGCAAAGGTGACGTATGGTGCTGGTTGACACCATCGTTTATCGTAGGGCCGCATTTTATTGAGGACCTGAATTCTGCGGGTCCTGTTAGATGTACCGTCAGCAGCATGGATGTGTAGGTAGGATCACTTTTATGCAAGGGAGCGCTCCTCTGCACGTTGTACAGCCAGCGAAGCAGCTGCCGCATTTCGAAAACGCTAGAGTTATCAGCAGTCATTTCCCTACAGCATGGCCGCCGAGGTACTCCCATCTTCATCCCTGTGACCACCACCTGTGGGGTTATCTGGAAGACGTTGTGTTCAGTGCTCTAGTTACGAATGAAGCTCAATTGAAGGCAAGGCTTTATAAACGTGATCCCCGAGACATTCTGATCTGTTGCGGAACATACTATTTCTCGATTGCAGCTTGTGGCAGAAAACGGTGCACATGATATTGAACATTTCCTGCGCCAGTCCCTCGACATTTAGAAACCGTTGTCATTTTGCTTTTCATGTGGTTATTGCTCTCAGGACAGTTAAAAACCGATGTTTCCCATCTGATGTGGTATGACACTGCTGTGGTGGATGGACTTACCTAACTAGTACTGCAACAATTGTTGACTGCCGAACTTGTGCAACCAAGCACATCGAAAAGAATGGATGTTGTAACGTGGAACTCAAAGCATAGGAAAGGTATTGCGATTCATATCTGCTTTTTAACAGACTCCATTTACTTTAAAATAAAAGGCACACCGCGCTATTTGTTCTCAAACTTTTTGTAAATTTTTTTTTTTTTTTTTTGTTCTATGACGTTTCCCCTGCGACAATAATATGCTCTTCAAATCTAACGTCATTCTGAGCGAGGCTTCTCTTTCTACAGCGTTATGAAACTGGAACTTTGATTATGGACAACCTGTATTTGTTCGAACCGACGCAAACAGCTGTGGACATATAGGTACTTGACGACTGCCACTTGTTCTCCCAACTCGCGGTTACACAACCGAATGTCATGTTTCTATGTCTCTTTGCCTTTTGTAACACGCCCGGGAGTACTAATGGGTGGGGGGGGGGGGGGGGTACTTTTAAACTCTTTGTTGTTTCGACCGTTACTTGACAGTGCGCCCTGTCCACACCACGTACCTGATAATCCCGCGGCAGTCGTACTGTTCTGCTCCACACTGCTGCTGGCTTGCCTGAAACTATCTATCGAAATATGCAAGTGGGTTTAAGGGAGCCACTCAACGTCAAGCACAACACTGCCCTACGTCTTGTATGAACATCTATATTCTGAGGCGATAAGGAATCACAGGTTGCACTGTTTACATTCTGAGCCGTAAATGTTTATCCCAATTAACAATCTTGATGATTAACAGTCCAAAATATTATTCGAGTGAGCGTACGCTTAACCGACACGACGCGGGTGATTGTTGATGATGCGAAAGCCGAATGATCGAACGAAAGTTCTTACGCTCGTCACACATACAGATATTTGGTAATAGTCCTCCCTGACACTAGTAATGATATAACACTGTTCGTAAAGTTAATTTTTCAGTTTCTTAGTTCTCACTTCTACGAGCATGCGCGTAACCGTCGCGGCGCGGCTGATTGTTGATAAATGCGGAACGCGATGACCGAACGCACGTCCTTACGCTCGCTACAAGACACTGACACTTGACTGCACTCTTTTATGGTAGCTAATTTCTACTGATTCACATTACTTCATTCCGGGAGACCGAGCATGGCGCGGATGATCGATGCTGTGCGACACGCAACGAGAGGATACATAAATACGTTATTGACGGCACTGCTCATTTTTAATTACTTCTTGACGCACTTTCCTCTGAACCATTTCTATATCATCACTTTACTATAACAGCACTTGTAGCAACACTTCAACTTCCATACTACCAATGCCTCTCACATGCAGAGGTACACTACATAACATATCAGTTCCGTGTCCCGCGCTCGACTGACTAGACCAAGCCCCTACCACGCCATAGAGGAGAAGCGAGGCGACTGTCCCCCAATTGAAGCAGCAAGCAGCTGAATGCCGCCATTTGCAGGGATGAATCTTAGTACTGGGATTGTGATTTGAAGTATATGAGACGCAACAAGAGCAAATTGAAGCACAAATTAAACACATGTTTGCTTAAAAAATACTGAGTATACGAGTCTATTTTAAAAGTGTACTTAAATGAATCAAGATTCCTAATTTCCGAAATACGTCTGCATAGAGACGCGAAATTTAAGAATGTAAGGCTCTTTCCTGACAAGGTGGAGGGAGTTTACATCGAGTTATTTGTATTAGATAATTACATGAAACCTTTAAAGTAGCAGACAGTACGATTATATTTGCCCCTAACTCCTTTGCCACTGCAATATTAGTGGAAAGTCCATCACAAGTAACAGCTAACACACTGACATTTACATTTTACAACATTGTAATGGCCATCTCCAAAAACATCTCACTGTGAGTAGCGTTAATAAGCGTGATTACCTTATCGTTTACTAAGTTTTTAGCATTTAGTTCTTCTAAAATATTTGCTAATTTGCAAATCTTCTGCGTCTGTTTTTGCACTTTTTGTTCACTGTATTTAACATTTATTGCCCAATTTTTGCTTCCTTCCTTTCTTCAATTTTTTCGAACTTTTCCTTCGGCTTACTTGGACTTGATGGAAATGAATAATTGTGGTCTCCAGTGTAACCAGAAACGTGCACATCCACACACACGTTTTCTGCTGTCTCAACATTTCTTGGCTTTGGCTTTGGAGGTTTCCTTGCCTTGGTAACCTGGAAAAGGAACGTTCAAAATTATACACACTGACAGTATTTCCACACTATTTAAAATACGCCTATATTGCACGATTTCCAGGACACTGTACCTCTTTCAAATGAGTTGCAAATCCAACTACTGACGGTATAGCATCGTCCTTCAGTTGACGTCTATTTACATAATTTTCCATGTAACAGTTCTCTTCAAAATGAAGAGAGCACAGAAAATGATTTCCTGTCGGTTGGAAGTCCTCTCTCCGAGTAGCAGCTATCCATTTCCGATTTATAAAATCATTTGTAAGGGGAAACCTAAACGAAAACAAACGCTCATGATGTATTATTTCTCCATGAAAATACTATATACAAGCAATAGAAAGTAACAAACAACCAGAAATGACTGACCTGTGAACTGTAATATTGTTTTCGTCTTCGCCTTTGCTTCCGTTCTTACTGTTACAATTAAAAGCAGCACACGAACGAACCATGTTTACGCACTGTTTCCCTGCAAATGGCGGCTTGTATCACGTTCAATGTGGGGACGCGACACTAGCGCCAATGCGCTGTCTAGTTTTTATTTAATAAGTGTATGGACTAGACGCGGCTGCCCTCAAAGATACTCCATAACTAAACCAGCGATATGACAGTACACTTACACTTTCAGCGGCCAAAGATTAGTATTTGAAACTAGCACCGCTGCAACTGCTTTTGGCAAGACACTTGCATCCCCCCCTCCTTTTTTGTGCCGGTTTTTGTTTCACCCTTACAGCCAGGCTGTCTCAGGATAATAATTAGACGCTGTGTGTAGGGCCGGCAGTAACAGTGAGCTGTGCGGGACAGGCGGTCGCCCTGCCGCCCTGGTGTGGCCAGCCAGCCAGCCAGCCAGCGTCGCCCCACTTATCAGCGAGCAGCGCGGCGGGCGCGCCGCAGTAATTGCTGCCGTCTCGTAAACACGGCGGCGCGCCCGTTTGTCGGCTCGCTCTACCGCAAGAAGTCCGCCCGCCGCCTGTGCGCCACTTGCCAACTTGTAGCAGAACCCCGCTGGGCCGTGGCGCGCCCAAATGCGTTGCCGCTACATCGGCCAGCCTACCTGAATGCTCCACACAGGCAGCAACAGGCGTTATTCCGGCGGTGTCTCTGAGGAAGCAATATGAGTACTTCCCTACCTACATACACATCTCTATACAGGCTCTGCATAGCATTACCAACTGTGTGGGAGGAGATAATTACTGTTACTAAAAGTAATAAGATTTTTTTGGAATTCTGGAATTTTTTTGGAATTCTGGAATTTTTTGGAATTCTGTTGAGGACTGCCTCAACAGGCTAGGAAATTCGGAAGTGGAAATCCGTCGTAATGACTTTTTTTTGTTATTATGTTAAATTACACCTTAGTCTTTCTTGATAGGAATATCTATAGTTTTTGTATCTTTAGTGCTTACTTACAGCAGAGACAGACAGAGAGCATCTTCTAAACAACGGCACACTCGCTTTTGTCAGTTCAGTCTATATTTGTCATAAAATGTGTACAGGGTGGTCCATTGCTCGTGACCGGGCCAAATATCTCATGAAATAAGCGTCAAACGAACAAACTACAAATAACGAAACTTGTCTAGCTTGAAGGGGGAAACCAGATGGCGCTATGGTTGGCCAGCTAGAGGGCGCTGCCATAGGTCAAACGGATATCAACTGTGTTTTTTTTTTTTTTTTTTTTTTTTTTTTTAAATAGTAACCACCCTTTTGGTGACATATTCGTGCAGTACGTAAATAAATACGAATGTTTTAGTTGGACCACATTTTTTTGTGATAGATGGCGCTGTAATAGTCACAAACATACGGCTCACAGTTTTAGACGAACAGTTGGTAACAGGTAAGTTTTTTAAATTAAAATACAGAACGTAGGTACGTTTGAACATTTTATTTCGGTTGTTCCAATGTGATACATGTTCCTTTGTGAACTTACCATTTCTGATAACGCATGCTGTTACAGCGTGATTACCTGTAAAACCCACATTAATGCAATAAATGCTCAAAATGATGCCCGTCAACCTCAATGCATTTGGCAATACGTGAAACGACATCCCTCTCAACAGCGAGTAGTTCGCCTTCCGTAATGTTCGCACATGCATTGACAATGCGCTGACGCATGTTGTTATGTTGTAATAAAAAATGGGGGTTCCTATTTAAAAAAACGCAGTTGATATCCGTTTTACCTATGGCAGCGCCATCTAGCGGGCCAACCACAGCGGCATCTGGTTTCCCCCTTCAAGCTAGACATTTTTCGTTCTTTGTAGTTTTTTCGTTTCACGCTTACTTCGTGAGATTTTTGGCCTGGTCACGATCAATGGACCATCCTGTACACCTAAGGAGTGAGCATAGCCTACTGCGCATGTTCTCAACTTGAAATCGGGCTGGTCACGTGGTTTTGGGACTATGCTGTTTTGTTGCCGGCCGCTGTGGCCGAGCGGTTCTAGGCACTTCAGTCCAGATCCACGCAGCTTCTACGGTCGCAGGTTCGAATCCTGCCTCGGGCATGGGTGTGTGTGATGTCTTTATGTTATTTAGGTTTCATTAGTTCTAAGTCTAGGGGACAGATAACCACAGGTATTCAGTCCCATAGTGATTATACCCATCTTTTGCTGTTTGTCTGCAATAGCGATTCCCAACCTGGGGATAACTACACCCTAAGGGGCAAAATGTAAATTTGTGAGGGGTAGAAACATGTAACTGTAGTAAATCATTTTTAAAAGATCATTACTGCCATCATCATTTCGTAAGAATGTAATATTGATTACATAAGTCACCATTAATAACATTTTTTCAAATACAGTTGAGTCTCGCTGTTTCGATTCTCGGGATAACGAGTGCCCCATAAATCCGAGCCATTTACAAAAACAGAAAGAAATTACTGTTCGGCGTATTGACCCTCGATCCGTGTCCCATAACCGTTGAAGACACGGCACCTGTTCAATGCCACAACACATACGGTTCTCCCTGTTTTTAATTGTTTACATAAGCACACCTTTTGTTGAAAGTGGTGTTTTAGGTTTGTCATTATCGGTAACGTACAATGTTAGGCTTTTTTTGTTTGCTGACTGTTTTGCTTGTGCACCTAAAAATGACTGCTGCAACAAAAAAAGCAAATTTGAGCCTTTGAAAGATAAGTTAGAAACACTGAAACGACTTAACAGAGGAGCAACAATAAAAAATTGCTCTCGAATATGGAGTCGACGGAGCTACCGTTGGTGTCTAGCCAAGGAACCGCCTTAAATTCGAACAGATTTCTTCAAAGAAATCCTCTGAAGAATCCCTCAACCGAAAGTACATAAAAAAGTGGGAGTTTGAGAAAAAAGCCAGTCAGGCGTCGTTCATGTAGTTCATTCTTACAAACATCGTTTTATTTCTTTTGCCACATAAATCTCGATTGTCTGATATTCTTCGACAGTTCGAGATTGTCCCGGTCCCGTTCACCTCGAATTATGGACACTGTGCCGTGCTAGCGTTAACGCATGCCTGATTTGTGGAGATTACGGTCGGATGCATACTTTTGTATCATTTATCTATGAGCGTGGTGCATCACATATGCTTAACTATCTCACAAAAATGTCTTCACCGTGTTGTAAGTACACGGAACTCTGTGAAGGGTGTATAAGGGCTTCCCGGCGAAACTTCTGCAGCATAGTCGAAACAACTTCGGCACAACGTGGGCGGGCTTTATCCTACAACAAAATTATGCTGTCCGTCAACATTGCTGGGCGTTTGGACTTGATGGGCAGCTTCAGTAGTTGCGTAGTTCCCACGTACCGTGTTAATTGTGCTGCCTTGGACCAGAAAGCACATGAGCAGCGGGCAGCACTTCCAGTCAAAGAAAAAGGTCCTCAGGCCTCCCCGCAACAGGTTTGCCTGTTGTTTCGACTACGCTGCTGAAGTTCCGCTGGGAAGCTCTTACACATTCTCCGTACAGCCCAGCTGGTTTCCATATTTCTGGTGCCTAGAACAAACACATTAGCGGCCGTCAATTTGCTTCGGGTGAAGAAGTGCCCGCCTGATTGGGACCATGATTCCTTGAAGGCATTGACCGTCTTGTGTCACCGTGGGATATGAGTGTCAACAGTGCAGTAAGTGTGCTATAGCGACTACTTTTGAAATAATTAACAGTTACTTACATTTTTCATCTGTCTCGTTTTCATTTGACTGACCGCTATGATTCCCGCAATGGACCATAGTAGCTTCATTATTCACTTACCAACAATAAACGAAATAATTTACAGCACGACACAGTAGTAACTACGTAGCGGCTACTACCTTGCTGTAGGGTCGACACCACATTCTTCTTCTTCTTATTGTTGTTGTAGTTATTAGTAGTAGCAATGATCAGATAAAAACCATTGGCAGTCTCAAGTTTGCCTACTTCTGCCGTTTCAGAAGTAAGGCGTCCAGCAACCAAGTGATTCACATAAAGCAGGCCTTATGCAGCACACATTTTAATTTGGTGGATTTTAAGTGGGAGTGCAGGATCCGGATGAAACAAGCATCGCTATGGAGAGAAGTGGTGTAGATGAAGCATTTTTCGTAAGACGTTGTAATGGGACATCCTGCTCTACCGTTACTTTTCCTCAACAGTAGTTGTCGATTCCAGTATTATTTTTCGAATTTTGGACAGGTCAATATTATCTCACTTGCTTTTCTGAAAACTTTCATACAATTTTTTACACTTTTATGAAAAGGAATTACTTTATAAAATATATTTTAGTTTCGTTGTTATAATCGATAAGTACTAGTTCTGAATGTACAGCTGAAAATTTTTTTGAAACAATTGAAATTACGAATTAATTGCACACTTAAAATTTCCATTATTAATTACGCAATCGAGTACTGTTTACTATGTTTATTTCCGGATACATTTATGAAATAATAACAGAAATTAATAACGCAACGAAAACTAATAGGAATTCATTTGTTAAGAAAAATTGAAAATCCTTTGGAATGTTATTATTTCCGCAAAATTCAGTAGTCGTAAGCTTGCCTCTGATGTGACAGGACGTATTTTTGTGTAATAGATGCGAACGATGAATTTCGACTTTTTTTAATGCGAAAAATCAGAATATTGTAATATACATTAAAATGTGAGAAACTCAGTCGAAAATATATTTACGTAGAAAATTCTACGCCAACAATCTTCAAATTTATTTATTCAGCCCAACAGCGAGGACCTGATGTTAGATTTTCAGCTTCAGGAATCAGACCCCTAGATAAGAAAAACTGGAGCCATCTTAGCATGACAAGCTTATGAACTTGAAAGTCAATCTTCATAAAAGGCTGTGCTTATTAATTACGTTGACATTATTTAATGTGTACAATAGATGGAACATGGAAGGAGGGGGAAGATTACAAAGTGTCTACTCGCAATGTAGATCGCCAAGTTCCTTTTCAGAAATGGAGTCGTAGGTAACACTCACAAAGCGCTGAGAATCTCATTCTAAAATGAAGCTTGTTAGAAGTAAGATGAACTCATTATCTTATTCTCTCATTAGTTTGTAGTTTAATGAAACCCCTACATAATCTAAATATCATTCATCTTTCTTCATTTTAAAAATAAATTTATTCAAATATATTCTTTGTAATTCTAAGGTTTAGTTATGCGGTAATGTTGATAACGGCGGGGAAAGCAGGAATAAAGGGTGGGAGGGAGGGGGTGGGTGGGTTGCTGGCTAATAACTGACTATACACGAAGGTAACTGTCTCAGAAGAGTTTGGAGCCACTGGTCTACAATTTGTGATAAAAGCAAAATTTGAGTACTGCCACATTAGCATTGTTTTATAAGCGTTTCTGCATGTAGAACTCAAGTAACAACTATGGTCCGGTGTTGTCGTTGCTATGGATGTAAACAGAAGTATGTGAAAAGAAGACCAGTTACTTTTCATAGCCATGTACACTGAAGCGCCAAAGAAACTACTATAGACATGCGTATTCAAATACAGAACTATATAAACAGGCAGAAAACGGCGCTGAGCTCGGCAACACCTATAAAAGACAACAAGTGTACGTAGCAATGGTTAGGATACAATGGCAGCTTATCAAGATTTAAGTGAGTTTGAACGTGGTGTTACAGTAGTGCTGAAGGAAAATGACACCACGAATACCGCGGGGATTGTCCATTGACGTGGGCACGTGCGACGGGACACAGCATCTCCGAGGTAGCGATAAAATGCGGATTTTCCCTTACGACCATTTCACGAGTGTACCGAGAGTATCAGGAATCCGGTAAAACATCTAATCTCCGACATTGCTGCTGCCGGAAAAAGATCCTGCAAGAACAGGACCAACGACGACTGAAGAGAATCGTTCAACGTGACGGAAGTGCAACCATTCCGAAAATTGTTCAGATTTCAATTCTGGGCCATCGATAAGTGTCAGCGTGCGAAACATTCAACGAAACATCATCGATACGGGCTTTCGGATCCGAAGGCTTTACGCCTCACCTGGGCCCTTCAACGCCGACATTGGACTGTTGATGACTGGAAACATATTGCCTCCTCGGACGAGTCTGGTTTCAAATTATATCGAGCGGATGGACATGTACAGGCACAGAGACAACCTAATGAATCCATGGACACTGCTTGTCAGCAGGGAATTCTTCAAGTTGATGGAGTTTCTGTAATAGTGTGGGGCGTGTGGAGTTGGAGAGTTATGGGACCCCTAATACGTCTAGATGCGATTCTGACAGCTCACACGTACGTACTCATCATGTCTGATCACCTACATCCATTCATGTCCATTGTGCCCTGAATCGCTACAGAGTGGCTCCAGGAACACTCTTCTGAGTTTAAATTCCCCAGATATTAATGAACATTATTGAGCATATCTGGGATGCCTTGCAACGTGCTGTTCAGAAGAGGTCTCCATCCCCTCGTACTCTTACGGATTTATGGACAATCCCCGCTGTATTCGTGGTGTCAGTTCACTTAGCACTACTTCAGGCAATAGTCGAGTCCCGTATTGCAGCACTTCTGGGTGCTCGCGGGAGCCCTGCATGACATTAGGCAAGTGTACCAGTTTCCTTGACCAGTGTATAAGAAACAAACACAAGCGTTATGATATCAGTTTATCGATGTGGGCACACAACTAATGAGTGGAAGAACTGAATCAAAGTCATGGTATTTACTACACATTAAATAGAGCTCTAACTCTTACGAAGAGTATCAACGTAAAATACACAAAGCCACTAATGATCACCTAGGCGTAAAGTACTGAAGACTCAAACAACTAACTGACGTTCGGCCATGCGGTCCTCTAAATAAACGACGTGCGGAAGAGTTCTGTCACACTATACTTATATGCATGTATCTGTGTGGCCACTTATTTGCCGCTTGGCATATGTAGTGACATCAGTCGACCTGACGGGATTTACAGTTTGACGTGATTACGCCGTTTCCGCCTGTCGAGCTGGCAATCCTGCAGAAACGGCTGTACAACGGGATGCAACAGTGCCCCTTGGATAAAACAACTCCGATTTTGCCTGGTCTGAGACTGAACTTCAAGGGATACTTTTTTATATCGACCGTGGCCATACAGTCCAGAAGTTTTACGTGCAGACACCACTGGTTGTTAGTCTACATTGCACGAATGGTATAATCTAAACTGAAATACTATCATAAATCTTGCATACATACTTCCGTTTGTCTCTTGCCCTGAACTTGCTAACGTCTCATGTAAGGACTTGGTTTTGTTGTAATGCGCACAACGTTTTACCGAAGAATTACTGAAAACGTGACTCGCTCGTAAGTGCACCAATGCACATTATTACCTCTTGAAATGAAAGGTTATTCAGTTTTATTGGCACTCAAAATCTGAAACAAGCACCATAAAGAAATTTAGTCCATCACTGCTACAGGTTTACCAGTATATCAGCTGCAAGTTAAACGACATTCCCCTACCTAAATTTGTGCACGATAGCTGGGCGAATAGATTGAAGTTAAAAAGCTTCGAAAAGAAGAATTTATGAGGTTGCTTTGGATATAAACATCGTGGCGTTTGGCTATTGGTTAACATGCGCTGCAAGGGTCAAGAGCAAAGTACGATTCCACCCGTCTCCTTTGATCCATGACGTCCTGTACAACGTCATTAATTTACGTAGTGAAGAACTTAAGCGACGTGTTATCAAATGTTAGCTGTGCTTTTCTTGGTTTCTCGTGTACTGTATGATGTACGTTAACAGTACGCATAGCTTGTATTATCGATAAAGAGAACAGCACGCAAACACACACACACTCAAGTTGTTCTAATGGCTCTGAGCACTATAGGACTTAACTTCTGAGGTCATCAGTCCCCTAGAACTTAGAACTACTTAAACCTAACCAACCTAAGGACGTCACACAAATCCATGCCCAAGGCAGGATTCGAACCTACGACCGTGGCAGTCGCGCGGTTCCAGACTGTAGCGCCTAGAACCGATCGGCCACTCCGGCCGGACACACACACACACACACACACACACACACACACACACACACACACACACACACACACATAGGCTGGTTGTGAAACGATTAGTAATCATAAATATAATATTGTTTCTTATAATTATTTGGTTATTTTTGTAATGTGGCAAGTTTTTTCAAGGTAATATAGCAAAAACATATATACAAGAAAGTACGGCTTTATTGTGCAGAGAGCTCAGTGTACAATAATTCAGTCGTTTACTAAGCGTATGTGAGCATGAGCACCCCTTAGGGGGACCCGTGACCCAGCACAGTTTTATGTTTATAGACATGCGAAATCTACAAAATGAAAATCGTTGGTGACTTTGTCGACTGCATTTCCTCATAAAAGTACCACAAATCACATAGCTTTTTGCCCATAAATTAAACTGAAATGAGTTTCAATTTTCTGATATAGTCATGAGTGAAATAATTTGTAATGATATTCAATACTCTGTTTTTTTTTCAATAATTTGATTTCTTTCTCCGACGTGACGTAGTTGCCAGGTTGCGTAATGTATGAAATCGTCCTCTTACATGTCGTGTTATTCTTAGTGGTTGATCATCCTCGTAATGAACGCGTTTTTTTCCCTTATGATGTGGTCTGCACTAACGATTCAGTTAAGTGACACTGAGTCTTTGATAACTATTGCTTACTTTTTTCTTTTTAATTAATGACTTGTTAATTTTCGTTTGTTTTAGCATTTCAGCTTTTTTATATTACTTTCTTCTTCTTTATCATCTTTTTTGATTAATTCGTTGTTTTATAAAGGTGTATATGATATCTCTGTTCTCGTGTGAGCTATACAAGTCAAGAGAAGAATGCAATTGCAATTGTGTTATTTTTTCGTTTTATTTTAGGCATTCGTTTTCCCAATTTCGTTTATGTATTTGGCATGGGAGGAGGTACGTGTTATTGCTATCTTAGATTGACATACATAAATTTAGCGTAGTTTATGATTATCCTTGTACGATTTTTTAGTATTTTAGTTTGCTTTGGTTTCGAAGAATGTGTATGTGTTATTATTCAATTTATTCAGTTGCTTTGCGGAGATGTGTTTGGTGTCCTTGTCTTCGTCTGAGCTATATCCGTCTGGCAAATTAATCGATTCCCGTTTTGTAATTTTAAAATCTATCCATTCCGTTTATTCTGTAGATAAATTTGTGTGTCCTACTTTTCGGTAGTTTACTTGCTTTGGAATGATCTTATCTTTATTAACCTTATTTTTAAGTTTGTCCTCACCTAAACACTTTTATTCCCGCGGTTATCTCCTTAATTTTATTTACTTTGCTGACCGACAGATTCTGCGCATATTTTACGTTCGTGAACAGAATCTTGTCGACATCATCTTGAATAATGAAATTACCCCGTTATTAAATGTTATATGTCGTTGCTTGTACACCTGAAAGCGGCTACACACGTAACCGCATGCTTGACAAGCACGCTTGCGCAAGAATCTACAAAATCTGGGCGCCTCCACACGACACAAGCATGCTTGTGCAAGCAGGAGTTTGATTATATTGGAAAACGTGGAGCTCAGACGACAATGCGTTGGCTTTGAGAACCTTTTTGCTTGAGTTAAAAAAGAAAAAAAAAAGGATTCCTCGCAACATCACGGAATTATGAAGACCTCAAACACGAGTACACTACTATAATTTCGCGACAGGCACTGTCATAGTGCCTCAAAGCTGCCATCCTATCTATGAAATGCTACAAAATATGTGTACATAACTGCATTGGTAACAAAAAAGGTAACAGTTGTATAACTTCCGTGGTTTCTCTTACGTATTTAAATTGTCTTTCCACTTTCCTACTAGCTTTTAAGCTTTTGATTATTATTTGATTACATAGGGCATTAGGCAACGGCCTTGCCGCAGTGGATGCACCGGTTCCCGTCAGATCACCGAAGTTAAGTGCTGTCGGTCGTGGCTGGCACTTGGACGGGTGACGATTCGGGCCACCATGCGCTGTTGCCATTTTTTGGGGTGCACTCAGCCTCGTGAAGCCAATTGAGGATCCACTCGACCTAATAGTAGGGGCGGCTCTGGTCAAAGAAAACCATCATAACGACCGGGAGAGCGGTGTGCTGACCACACGCCCCTCCTATCCGCATCCTCACTGAGGATGACACGGCAGTCGGATGGTCCTGATGGGCCACTTGTGGCCTGAAGACGGAGCGCGCGCACATAGGCCATTCATAATATCAATACAACATTTAACTCAAGGGAAGAGTAAATTTACCAATATTTGATGATGAAATTTCCTAGTTCTAGTAGCCCAAATTTCACACCAATTACTTGTTTCTCCTATGTATTTTTTCAATCCACCGCAGTTTGAAAGTAATTATATATTGCAATAAATACTAGAACAAATATCTCCATTACGCTTTGTTTTACTTGTCAGCTGTGAATTAAAATTTTAGAGCTTCAGGCACACTCACTCATGGAATGATTCTCTGCATAAATACTGCAACTTAACATGTTATTGAACCTGTTTACTATAATTCAGCATTGATATTCCACTACAGTTTTTACCTTTCGTACTTACCTGTTTACACAGTTGACTATTCCTTGATGGTTCAGGATGAGTCCTGTTAACCAATCTCTTATGTTAGACAAGTTTTGCCATGAATTCCTTTTCTCTTCAGTGTGATTCAGTGCCTCTTCGTTATTTATTGAATCCATACATCTTACCTTCACCACTTTACTGAAACACCTAATTGGAAATGCTTCTGTGCCCTTCTTGTCTGTTCCGTTTATAAACCGCATTCCACATCTGTACAAGGTTACACTCCAGACAAATACTATTAGTTCTTCTAAAAGGCTTCCTAGCACCTAAATTTACACCTGCCCATCACATATATCTATTTATCAGAAATGCTCTCTCGCTATTTTAAGCCAGTTTTCTATATCTTCTTTACTCCTTCGATTGTCAGTTATTTTGCCCTTCTGTTTTCGGCGTTTCATTCATAACTGCCTCAGCATAAATTCACTTAGTACAAGAATTCTGATACTTTAAAGTAAATATGCAATACTGTATCTGACACAGGAATAATACAGTGCTTTTTAATACACGTATAAAGTTTACCTGAATGACAGTTAGTACACGGATTATGGTTTCTATTCCGCTGGTAGCCACGTGGAGACCAGCACTAGAGTTACTGCAGTCATATCATATGGGAACACACATCGAAATCAGTCACGCTAATGGCTGGGTTCGAAGGCGGCCACGGAAACAAGCAATACTAAGGTTTTAGGACTCATCGGTACCAATCCCGCAGGGAACGGGAAACTACGTTACCGTACAAGTAGCTTATTTGTTAGAAATTTCTAGCCACATTATTTATAGTGTACAATCACAATTCCAACATATCGCATACAAATTTTACGAAGACATTGCCCATGCCATTTAGTTGCTCATTTAAGTCCTTAAAGACAGACGCAAGGCAAAATGCATTCGTGTACTTAAAAATATGTATCTCAAAAAATATTACAGCTAAGCCAGTAAAACTAGAGACTACAATGTACAACCTGATGCTCGATAGTCGATGCAATTTTTGTTTGAAGATGCGCATCCACATATATTTTATAAGGATTTGAATTTTTAATTACCATTTTTTACAACGTACCTTTTCTCGTAAATTAGTCAAACAATAAAACTGGAATTTCACAGTTTACACGACATAGATGCTTTCAAATTAACTTTTCAGTTATGGGTTATTCAGGACTGCTTTATTTTTCTCATATTTTAAAGCAGAACTTTTCTCAGAGAGAAGATAACGGAAATGTGCATCACAGGGTTATTCAGTAAATAATACTTAATAACTATGCCAAACTTCAGGATGTTAGCTTTTATAGTGCATGAGAAAAAATACTTTACAACTCAAAAAAGCCAGTTTATGGCAATTCGCATTTAAAGTTTTACCGAATTTTCGACAATATTACTGTACCTCTACTGGCTAATGCTGTCCATATCCACATTCTTTGTTCTCTTTCTCGTCTTCCTGGGGTAATCTCCCTCAGCCGCCTTTGCCTACCCACCTTTTGCAGTTTTTGTTCTGCTGCCTAAGCTTTGCCCAGTCGCACTTCATCGATGCTTCTGAGTAACTTGCATCTGTATAGGGTATTTGTAGCTCTCATTTGTATTGTGTGTTTTCCCATGCGCAGATTTTTTCAGCAGTTGAGGACTGCCTAGGTATCTGAAAGCTGGTTTTATAACATCTAAAACAGCTAGTGTCAAACCATGTGGCAAAACATGATTCTGCTTGAAGATATTTGCACAACGATATATTACAAAGGGAATGTTGAGGACTATCAGCTCTGAATTTGTGAAAGAATATTATCGACATGGCTTGCTGCATTGTTTTCTCACTATGCAAGTTGCCCCTGATAGTTTCTCATAATATATTTGTAAAGTGTGAATTTTCTTGGCTGTCAGCCTGTTAACACCTCCCAATAGGTTTCGATTTCTCTAAAAACCACGTTGTAAACTAAGGAACAAGTAAAGATAATCTTTCTCACAGTCTCCTAGATTTCTAGATTTATCTACAATTGGTTTCGATTGTGTAAACGAAAAATTTACGGACAAAAAATTTCTAATGTAGTGAAGGTGTAGATGACAGCCTTGAAAGAGGGGCTGTGGCAGGCGCAGGCGCCCAAATAACTTTTAAAACATACATCTAGCCAGAATTCAGTTACGAAATTTTATGATGTTTTGCTTAAAGAACCAATCTAATAAATTACGCAACAAAAGAAATTCGAAGTTTTTTTTTGCATTTGTGCCCTGCATCTGTAGTCAACTATATATGACACAATCAAAATGTTATCAACAAAGCACAAAATTTTTAATTCTTCTGACTTAATTCCTTGTCCAAATTTCTATTTACTTTCTCTTACAGTTTATTACTGCGTGTTCAATGCAGAGATTGAATAACAGTGGGGAGAGGTTACACAGATATCTCATTGCTTTCTCAACTACTACTTTCCACTCATGTTATTAAACTCTTTTAACTATAGTCTTGTTTCTGTTGTAGTCATAGAAACATTCCAGTTCCCTGAACTACTGTAGATGCCTTCCGAATTTAAATGAGTAGTCCGATCAACAATGTCAAAAGCAGATCTATTACAAATGCTGCAAAGATAGGTTTGCCTGTCTATGATTTATCATGTAAGATAAGTCTTAGGCTCAGTCCTGGTTTGCGTGATCCTGAGGAATCAGTCAGGTTCACTTCCACCTTGGAAACCCTTTATCAAATTGTATACTGTGGTCCACTTGTTCCGTGTCGTTTTATTTGTGCTTTTCATCAGTATAGAATCTCCTGAACTTTTCGTTTTGTTTTTCGTAAGGACTTCGCATGCATGACCATAAGAGGGTGTCATACAGTTTTAGTGGCAACACGTGAAACTCATTGTCGGTTGGATACCAATTATTGTGAGAGACCTTTGACTGCAGTAAAAGTTTCCATTAAGAATATCAGCTTTGTTAATACTTACACTATTAAAAGAAAGAGAATAGATTGAGTGTGTTCAGAGTTGTGGCAAGTCTTAGGCAGCCAAGTTTATTTTCCTGCAACTGTTCATATAAGTATTTCTTACCTGGGTTCGTATAAGACAGAATGGGGCCCATAATATAGCTCAATTGTGGGACCCTAAATTTAGGAAAAAGTATTCAAATTTTAACGTATTATTTTACTTCCCTATGGTATATGAAAGTGACCTCTATTAACATAAGCACTAACACTACCAGTTTGATTACTGAACCAGCACTGGAAGGATATGATCACCACGAAAGGAGACTAAAATTGTGCTTCATAGCTGAATCTTATTAATTTCATTCACATATAAGGGAAAGACAACTGCCTAGAATATAACTTTCATGTGAACCTGCTAGGTATTTTAGTTATGTATCTACAATAAATATTGAGTGGATAGCTATCATTCATTTGTTCTGTAATAATATTCGCGTATCTCTTGTATAATTTAAGTGGCACATCTTTAATCTCATTAACTCACATGTGTAGAAAACGGAAATTTTAAAATTTTGCGACGTATGTACAAACTTTGGTCAAATTTCTGTGGATTTCTATGCACACAGTACGGTGAAGCACATTAAGCACATTTTTAGTGAATCACAGAAGACTTTTGTGGAGCATAAAATGTAAATCAAAGTGCTGTACTAATTTCTGCACATATAATTTGTTATAGTAAGGTGGAATAATGAATTTTATCATTCTAAAATAGATACAATAATGTCATAAATCCATTACTTAAGTGCTTTAAAAATATTACACATTCATTTGTACTTAATCCTAAATGTTCTTATTATTATTTCTCTTCAAAAGCATTAACACTAAAATTATCTATTTATCCCATTAGAATGGTATATATATATATATATATATATATATATATATATATATATATATATATATGTGTGTGTGTGTGTGTGTGTGTGTGTGTATGTGCGTGTCTGGATCTTATGAGCGCTAAACGGTGAGGGGCGAGGTTATCAACGCCCCATAAGAATTGTACATTGCTTTTTTTGCAGGACTCAAGACCCCTGGGGCCCTGTAGCATGTGCTGTATGAGTGAACTGATGCTATATCTTACTGTTCTAAGGACTAATCTCACAGAGGTGATGATGTTCAGAGGCTTTAGGAGGCTTCGCCTACCAAAAATTTGAAGAACACTTACAGTTGGATTTAGAATACAACAATCTGTGGAAAACAGTATACATATGTTTTGTATGTTATTACAGATTCATTCGACCCATCCATGAGCTAAGAGTTCACTGTGTTACGCACTCTGTCTAGATTAACAGTTCACTGGAGACTTCTGGAAATAGTCTCTTATTTCCACGAGGCAGTCAGTAGGGCGGCAGGCACTCAGGTTTGTCATAGGAGCATTGCAGTGAGACTGTATGTTATCTAGCATGCTATACAGTCCCAGTTTTATAAAACTTGTTTTGTTAGTATAATTTGTGAGCGCATCTGATTACCTGATTGTACTGTAGCTTGCGCAGAGGAAACCCTTGTGTTCTTATTTTACGAATTGGATGAGAAACTATTTTCCAGTTGGACTTACGAAACAAAGTGCGCTTATGAAGATAAGCGGTCCACACCACACTTCGACACAGAAAAGTTGGTGGGGAATAGTACAAAAAACTCCAATTGTCGTGGTATAAAAAGTATCCTTGGATTGTGGTTGCTCTTTATAAATAAATTGTATTGTTACACATAAATTTTGTTTGATGGGTTTCGGATCGAACAAAAACGGATGTGTGACGTAATTTTTTGACAGAACACGTGAGAAACACCAAAATTCAAGAAATCACCGTCAGAATCAAGAGAGTTTTCAGTTTTTGGTCAAGCATGACTTGAACATTTTGTTTCTAAAGGAGACAAACTTCTAGCTAGAAAACATAATACGGCTGCGAAGCAAAACAGATTCGTAATCAATGGACTTACTGAAGTTATTTGTTTCTTTGGCAGGTAAAAGCTTGCTTCAGAGAAGACTGTAAAGATTAAAGTTCTGACAACAAAGGGTATTACGTTGCATTATTGGAAATTTGGTCTGGGCATGAACAGGTTATTTGTGATCACATGTAGAATGTTTCTGGCGTCAAAGGGACATCAAGCACAGCTGAAAACGAATTCACTGGATCGGTTACGGATATCATTAACGATCGCATGAAAGAAGAGTCACAGTCATGTGAGTTCGTTGGCGTACAAGCAGATGAAACTGTGAATGTTTTTTATAAGTCAGAAACGAGTATTTTTCTCAGGTTTTGTGTCCGAGACGGTCACATAGAAAGATTTATCGGTTTTCATGATGCTTCTAGCGACGAAACTGCTCAGGGATTATCAGAAAACGTACTCATTACACTTGACATTTCTGAAGTTACTGGTATTGTAATGAGCTAAAGATACGATGGGGCCTCAGTAATGGCAAGTAAACATGAAGCTGTCGAAAGTTTTGTTAAAACAAAATGTTCACGTCCTATTTTTTTGCACAGATGCTCACAAACTTAATCTTGGGGTGATAATTTGTTCTAAATACATAAAAGCACTTAGGTTTTCCATCTGCAGTCTTATAGCATTCCATTCATTTTTATCAAGTCCTCAAAGAGAGCAGGAATTACAGAAAATGAAGGATTCAAATTGTCTCAGACATGTACTAAATGCTGGAATTTCGATACAGGAGCTTTTCAGACTATGAATCATAAGCACCATATGTTGAAAGATATTTTCCAAAAATGAATAAATAAATAAATCTCCACAGATGATGCAAACTGGGATGCAGAGTCATTAGACAATGCTTCTGGCTTGCTTAGCGTAACTGATACAAGTCTTTTCCTTTTCCTGCTTTGCCGTTGTAAAGAAATAGCTCCATACGTCGACTAATTCTACGCATTCTGACAAAAAATTGCATGTGGTACTAGTGTGTGCAATGTTAACTTATCTTCAGTTTGTTAAAGGAAATGAGTTCAGAAAAACCTGTAACATGTCAGTGCAAACGGAACTGCGTTTGGAAATCTTCAGGATTATCAGTTTACAGAGTTGCTTCGTAAGATCGAGTTAGGAAATTATGAATCAAATTTTCATACAATGAAACTGAATGACGTTCTTACAACTTAACCACCATTCAATGAAGAATGACTGGAAAATGAGATAGGATTTATTTGTAATGCCATACTTTAATAACCACGGTCTGCAGACCTTGTTAAATTTATAATGGACAATGATACTCAAAATCTCTATAGTAATAAAGAGTATCAAATTAATTCCTACAGTCCCTGTCACTGTGAAAAAACTATGAGCACCCTCAAGACAATTAAAATTGCCTACACAATTCAGTGTAAAATGACAGGTTAAGTTTTCTTTGTTCAACTTGCCAAAGAAGGAAGCCAGGTAAAAAGACACTTAGACGTGATCAGAAATTTAAACATAGCGTTACTGATGGCTTTGCTACAAGAAGAATCGATGCATTGATCTCCTGCATAAAAAGATATGAAGTAAGACCACCCAAAATTAATCCATTGGCTTTGTCACTGATATTTAAGCTAACATTAACATTTTCCAGGGGAAGACCTTATATTTTATTACAAAGAGAGAGAGAGGTACAACAATATCTCATTACAAAAGCAAAAATTTTTCAGACCTCCTGGATTTTTTTTTCCTAAGGGACCAAACTTATGAGGTCATCGGTCCCTATACTTACACGAAACTTAAACTAACGTATATTAAGAAGAACACACACACTCATGCCCGAGGAAGGACTCGAACCCTTGGGGGGGAAGGGGCTGCGCAGTCCGTGACATGACGACTCAACCGCGCGGCCACTCTGCGCGGCTCGCTGGATTACATGCTGTAGCAGATGTATGTCAAAATATAACCAAAAGGCGTGAGTCAGATATAAAATTTCACCCCCATCATAATAAAAATATGCACAACATAGTTGTTGTCATTCGGTATTTCGTCACCGATATGGAGGCTAGTACACTAGCATCATTTACACAACACTAGAGCTAAGGAAAGTTTCTGACACTAGTGATATGTGTAAGGAGGGTGGGCCACAGTGAAAGAAACTTTATTATGGTGAAGCTGCTCAAAACGTTAAAATTAAAATTATGACATTCCAACCAAATTATATGTAGCTGTGAAGTTGTTTAACTTAATAAAATGGCTGTACATTGGAGAGGAAATACCAAACAACAACCATGTTGTGTATGTTCTAATTATTAAGGAGGTGAAATTTTATATTTGACTGACACCTTTAGACTATACTTTAATGTAGCTCTGCCGCAACAGATAATCCAGTAAGTCTGAATAATTTTTGTATTTGTAACAAGTTGTTATTGTATTTCTGTGTATATGTATACAAAACATGAAAACCATGGTAAAGTGGTTTTAATAAACTTTCCATTTTGCAACTGATTGGCTCTTTACATTTCTAGAAGATGGTTCAATCCTAAAGTTGTTGTTCAGCTGTGTACAGTATTTTAATAGTTTATATTTCATAAAATTTAAAGAAATGTATATATTCGACAACATATTTACTCATTTGGAATATACTGGGTGACAATTATCGAACTGTATGAAACAAAATTGTCGTAATTTCTGAACGGTTGCGTTAGGATGTTCAAAGTGCACGTTTGGCCACGAGCCATGATGGGAATTAGTATGCGCATGCGCACACGCCTTCTTGACATTGGCCATTTGCACATGAAAATGTCATGGCACAGCGTACCTGAGCGTATAGCGCTTGCCTACTATGCGACCAATAACAGCCCAACTGCGGCTCGGAGTAAATTTGCCACCGAGTTGAAGCTGAAGACTACTGGTCCATGTGTGCTTACAATCAAGAGTTTGATTCGCTAGTTTGAGAGAACGAGTAGTGTTCGTGATGACAATGTTGGCAATATCGGCCGTCCGAAAAGGGCGAAAACGCCAGTAAAACATCGAGAAGACAGACGCTGTGTCTGGAACCATTGCCAGGAAATCGATCACACGAGCTGCACAACAGGTGGTCAGGGAGACACTGCAACGAATTGTTGTCGAAGACCTGCATCTCTTCCCATACAAAATTCATACCCATCAGCAATTAATCCACCAGAGCCATGAAACAGAGGTTCTGTTTCGTCAGCACTGTTGTCTACAGAATTGATGAACAGGAGTTTGTTGTGAATATGGTTTGGTTTTGCGACGGAGCCAACTTTCATTTGGACAGGTTCGTCAGTGAACAAAATTGGCGCATTTGGGGACTGAGAGTGCGCATTTCACTTCCCTATTCCCCACCCCAAAGGGTGACTGTGAGGTGTGCAATGTCCAGTCATGGTATAATCAGTGCGATATTCCTTGATGGCACGGTGACTACCGAACGGCAGGTGACAGTTTTGGAAGATGATTTCTTCCCCATTATCCAAAGTGACCTCGAATTTGACAAGACGCGGTTCATGCAAGACAGAATACGACCCCATCGAAGCAGGAGAATGTCTGATGTTCTGGAGGAGCACTCTGGGGACGGCACTCTGGCTGTGGGCTACCCAGAGGCCATTGGCATGGACCACGATTGGCCGCCATGCTCTCCGGATGTGAAAACATGCGACTCCTTTTTTGGGGCTATATTAAAGACACGGTGTGCAGGAATAACCCCAAAACCATTTCGGAACTCAAAATACCATTCAGGATATAATTGACACCTCAGCAGGTCATGCAGAAATTTCACTATTCGTCTGCGCACATAATCGCCAAGGATGGCTGGCTTATCGAACATGTGAAACCTAAATCCAAATATCTGTAGTGATGCTTAAATATTGAACCAAGTGTGTGCACGCTGTAATCTGAAACTAATTTAATTTTCATTCCTATAGTTCAATAACTTTTTTTTCTTTCGCTTGTGCCATTTCTCTCAGTTCGGCAGGGTCAGCATGGTTAATCGGATTTGGCAATGTTAGTGGAAGGGGTGGCCGGATGCCCTTCCTGCCGCCACCCCGTACCCCCCTGGGTTGGAATCAGTGTACCCTAACTGTCTGCGACTAGTGTTATCCATGGAATAGTACAAAAGTGTTCAAATGTCTGCGAGCTGTGTAACTGAGGCGGCATATGGGGACCATCCCAGTATTCACTTAGGGGGATGCGGAAAACCGCCTAAAAACAAAATCCAGGCTAACCGGCACAGCAGCTGTCGTCGTTAATCTGCCAGGCGGATTCGATCCGGGGCCGAGGAAGCAGCATATTAGCGCTCTCGGTTAACCTGGCGGGTCCTATAGTTCAATAACTGTCAACCTTATATTTACGTGAGAAAGACATATTAAAGATCCCAACATCATAACTGGCACTGATGCAGCATGCATACAGCAACATAGCAATTCTTCCAATTTCTGAGAAATGTATCTTTGGACATACCTCATCATATACAATTGTATTTGGTATTAATTATGCTATATGATTTTTTATTAGTTAGATGCCGAAATGAAAGACTAAATTTTGTGGAGGGGATTTAGAAAAATGTTACTTTCTGGACAAATCTGGGTGCACCATTGTAGCGCCTATTAAAAACTATAGGACTTTCGTTTAAAGTATTTTTAATCATTGTTTCGAGGGTATTCAGAAATATTAAAATAAATTTCTTTGAAGGGGTGTTTCGCCCCGTTAACGGCTGTATAGCCATGTATAAAAATGTATCTGTCTCTTATTTTCTCTACATTACAACATATTCAAAGTCAATCAAAATCGAAGTGTATCACTTGGGTAGGTTTACTTGTAAGTAGTCTAGGTTCCCATCCGTCTCACCTTCGTCCTAAAATCACCTTGAGGTAGACAACAAGAAGATCCACTTACACACTACGTGAACTTTTCCAGCGCTTTGGGCTGAATGGTGTCGGAAGTTGCGGCCGCCGACTGGGGCGCTAATTTCTCGCTCCCGGCAGCCGGCGCAGCGCCGCGGCGAATGAAGCGACCACACATCTCGGGCCAGCTGACGTCTCCCCGGCGCTAAGGCAACAGTGGCTGCGGCAAGAAGCGAATGTATGCAGTCGTAAATCGCGCAGGTGCTGCGCGCAGAGCGCCGCCGCAAGAAGCGACGCGAGGCGAGGCGGCGCAGTGTTGCCACTCCACTTTTACTGCCCCGCGCCGCGCGGAGGAACCGCAATCGCAGAGGAGGCAAAAAGTGGCGCAGTTAGGCGGCGGCGGCGGCGGCGGCGGCGACAAAGCCGCACCCCTCCGTCACACCTGTCGCGGCCACCTCTCTCTCTACTGCGCACTAACTCCCCTCGTGGCCGCGAGCTCTGCTTCGCTGCACCGTTAAAATTCGTCAAGTACTTTCCCGTCTGTACAGCTGAGGCCAGGTGGCACAGATTGAGAAAGCAATCGGGTAGTAAAAAATATTGACGATGAGAATTTCGTTAAGAGCCGATGAATCTACAGGTAATCCAGTCGAACTCTGTTTTCATCGGGAAAGCTGTGCCCTACTTTTCATTGCCTCAATTCTATGTGATTTTTGGGGGTTCAGAATTCGAATCTGTGGTTATCCAAAATATTTCATGGTTCAAGATTGAAAAAAAATATATAAATGGTAAAAAAACGCATTTTTGGTGGTTTTCAGACTTCTGTGCATTAACTGGTGAAATAGGAACCCTTATAGGATCATTTTGTTGTCTATCTGTCTGTCTGTCTGTTAGAATGGGAAGGGGAGATGTATCACGATGAAATTTAGATCACTTTCTAAAGTCTGTGGTCCGTCGCTAAAAAATTGAAGCTTCTGAGTATATGGACTGAAAATAAACGGTCATTTATGCCACCTTTTTTAATACTCTGAAACTCATTCAATAAAACCTATATTATGCTTCCCATAGGCCTATAATCGTGAGATTTGGTAAATAGAAATGGTAGAGCATGTTTGGTAACAACTTCTGTATGTTGGCAAACACCCTATGTAATGCTGTTAGTGAATGGCAGCACAGCAGGTCGAATCACCAGACTGATGTAAGAATGTGCAGTAAGGGTGCCTGAGATAACCACGGAAGGACGCCTGCTCGCATACTAAACCGAACCCTAGACTATAACCCCACGTGTAGGCACAGTATGTTAGGCACAGTATGTCTAGCACTTAGATAGGTTGGTTGCAGGCCCTCACCTGGCCTCCTCCTAACCAACACACAGCCATCACTGGCATCATGGTAGAAACATATTTCATCAGAAAACACAACGGACATCTATCCTGCCCTCAAATGAAGTCTCCCTTGACATCACTGAAGTCTTAAATGGAGGTGGTTAGGGGTCAGTGGGTTGCACGCTACAGGGCAGCAGGCTCGGAGCTGTCCTTGAATTACCCCATTTGTAACAGTTCGTTGAGCTACTGCGGTGCCAATTGCCGCTCACGTTGCTGCTGAAGATGCAGTACAATACTCCACAGCCGTACGACGAATACGATCGCCTTCCTTCTCGGTAGTGCAATTTGGCCGTGCGGGGTAGTCTTCTTGCGACCATACATTCTCGTGACCACCGCTGCCTGCAACCATGTACAGTGGCTACATTCCTGCCAAGCCTATCTGCAATATTGCGGAAGGAACACCAAGTTTCTCGTAGCCCTATTACACGATCTTGTTCAAATTCGTTAGGTTCTTGATAGTAGCGTCTTTCTCATCGTAATGGCGTCCGCCCTCCGTAGCTGAGTGGTCAGCGTGACAGGCTGTCAAGCGTAAGGGCCCGGGTTCGATTCGCGGCTGGGTCTGAGATTTTCCCCGCTCAGGGACTGGGTGTTGTGTTGTCCTAATCATCATCATTTCATCCCCATCCATCGACGCGTAGGTCGCCGAAGTGGCGTCAAATCGAAAGACCTGCACCAGGGGCACGGTCTACCCGACGGGAGGCCCTACTCACACGGCATTATTTTATCGTAATGGCATTCTTGACTAAAATCAACTCACCACGACCAATCTCGAAGGCAAATAACGCTCATGACCTTTGCACCGCTTATTTAAAGCAAACCTGATTTGCATTTTGATAGTGACGGTACTGGAGCCACTCTTATGTGACGCGTGAAATCAGGACAGACATCATCTTTCCGATGTAGAAACACGCCTGCAAGCTCCCGTTTATGTCAGACAACTCCTTCTTCTTCTCCCATAACTGTATGCAATTATACACGCACAGTTTCGTTGCAAACTTCAAGAGAACGAACACCTATACCGTGGTAACGTAGTGACTGCAACGACCACTGAGGTCATCGGCTTCCCTTCAATGATTGAACATGTCTTATTTTACCCCCAAGTGCCAAAGAAACTTTCTTTTTTTCCTAAGACACAACTTCTGTTGTCTCCATCCATTCCTGTTCCATACACAAAGAACACATGGAAAGAATGTCTGTTGGTAACCTCCATGGTAGACTCAATTCCTAGTTGAAAACATTTCGCGAAACTCACGTCGTAGGAAGTATATCGTCAATATCACTTAGAAGACATGATAGAAAGGTCAACTACACTACCCCTCTCAGCTCTTTCTTAGAGTGTTGCATCATGTTACCGCTTTTCCCGATCTTCTTGCCATTAACAAATTTTTCATTAAAACTACAGTTTTCGGTATATAACAATTGCATCTCCAACAGACATCGTCTACATTTTGAAATGAAATTTGGTTATCGTCGTTGGCACTTCAGTCTTTCTGTAACTCTTCCATTACAATCGGGCAATATTCCAACATCGTATTCATTCGTCATTACCCGTTCACCACTATCTTATGTTTACTATGTTCGTAAACTCCTCCATATCTACAAAATTAGTGGACTCCTGTATGATCGCTAAATCAGATATAAATCTTAAACGGCGAAAATATAGGGGAATAGTTCTTCACAGCAAAGATCAAAGAAGCCTTGCTGCTGCATCTTTAGTTATACCGTGTTTACAATTGTATCTGCATGATATCAGACTGTGATAACGGTAGAGTATATCCCAACCTCACATGGACACTGCGTGATCTTATTCCCATTTAATTGCTTGATACTACACTGCGTGATACACATTTTGCTTACGGTATGTGATGAGAATACAGGAATTTCAACATAATTCTATGGAAGCAATACAACAGCTTTCCCAGACGATCCTAATGTCTATATTGAGATTGTAACAAGGAATCAGATTTACAACAGCCGCATGCCACCTTACAATGTACGGCAGAGAGCACACCCATCCATTTGTGTGGGAACAACAGTTGTCGGTAAACAACCATAGTTCCTCATTGTAGTCGTTTCACGAGAGGCGTGTGCGAAAGAGTTACATACCATCCACAAAATACTCTTCTGGATTTTCTCTCAACAACAGAAACCTCTCCGTGTTGCATAATGCCTCTCTCACAACACCTCTCGGATAAATTCGTTGCCCTACAATATTCTCACGCATACGAAATGCGCAGCTGTTCTACTAGTCCGACCTGGTAAGAGTCTTAGAGCAAGGAACAGGTATTTGGTAACCCTCTTTTTTCGTAGATGACGAAATACATTACCTTAAGTTCATACATCGAAACAAATACGTCTGAACAAATACAGGGCAAGCCGTTCTACAGTGGTGAAGGGTACATCATAGCAATATTAGTCCTAACCGTACATTCCACTCTCACACACTGATCGAGTAAAACATTTATCGTCTATATACTTCTGTACATTCACCAGAACTCCCATATGTTTCATGAAAAACATGTAGTACTTTCCCCAAGTTTTTTGTGTTACAGAGTCAAATGGGCCGACGGCCTTGCCACAGTCATAACACCAGTTCTCTTTAGATCAATAAAGTTTTTAGCGCTGTCGGGGTTGGATCTACAATTGGATGAGTGAGCGACCGAGTCCCTAGAGCGCTGTTTGCAAGCAGGTGCACTCAGCCCTTGTGAGGCCGGATCAGGAGGTACTTGACTGAGAAGTAGCGACTCCAGTCACAAAAACTGAATACGGTCAGGAGAGTAGTCAGCTGACCACACATGCTCCTCCATATCCACATCCAGTGACGCCGATTGGCTGTGGATGGCACTGTGGTTGGTCGGTACCGTTGGGCCTAGTCCTATTCAGATGGAGTTTAGCTTCTTTTATTGAAATGGACCATACCCACCTAATACGATCCAAGGAACCACATGAAACGAAGGCTTCACGTGTCAGCTACAACTTCACATAACACGATTCTATCTGTGCCACAGTTAGGAGAACAACATCTTTCTTGGATGATTAACAGTTATTTCAGTCGGATATTTGATTTCACCTTCGGCTGGTTATGCCCAGGCATTTTATGGTGGTTACCGTTTCTAGTGATGGTGTAATAGAACAGTACTGGATCTCTTTCCATACATAGGCACAATATGTTACATCCATTGTCAACTTCAAGTCTCTCTCTCTATCTCAGTCCTCAAACTTCTGAAATTCGCTGCAATCTATTGGCACTCCATTTCCTTGTTCTTATGACCAACAGCATTATCTATGTATTCCATTAAGAAAGAATACTGACTAAAAAGTAAACCTCAGCCACTTCATTATTTACGTAGCACTGCCACCCTACTACTCTCTGTCTTACTTATAAAAGTTGTCCGTGACCCGGTTTTAGCCTATGAACTGCATCTTTCCAGTGACAGGACCCACATCCATGATATTCAAAATAATACCCATCCTCACCATTATATACAACTTTCCCACCATGGACTGATAGACTGGTGCCTTTCCGACCACTCCAGACGGATGTTTACTGCCATGATTGGTTGACGGCAACTGGTTGGGCGGGGGGGTGGTTATATAACTTCACCAGTCACACCAATTTATTTATCTGTTGAAGTTATTTGACACTTAGCCAATACATATAACCACCAACACGGCTAAGCATGATAATGTCAGAACAGATTCTGGCATTGAGACTGAATATGTAGTTGAAATAGGTAATGCTTAGCGAGCTACAAAAGTGAGAATCGTTCAAAAAGAGTGGGAACAACTCTGCAGCAAAGAACCACATATTGAGATTCAGGTAACCACCAGGCATAGCTCATTCCATCTCAACACTTATGACTTGGCGGCAGGAGCAGTGTCAGTGCGTTAATAGTTATGTTTGTTAGTGCTACCTTATAATTAGCGCTTGAAAATACATCGCCGACTGTACTTTCAAATAATCAAAAGTGTTGCAGACGAAAGTGGTTAACAGAATACATAGGTACTGCAACTGACAGAGTAAATACAAGATGAATCCATGTTAAAACGCTTCATCACGATAATGTAAAGTGTGTATTGGAACATGAAATTCACGATTATTATGTCCAGTAAGGTAACTATCTAAGTGCATATATCGGATATATAATGCAGCATAGAATTACTATAGAAATAGTTTTGTATACAATACATGCAGAATTATAGGCATGCCGAAGAGCAATCATTTTCAAAATATTTCAACAAAATGGTAGGGGTTTATTCGAAATGAAGAATAATGTCATTGTTTAAAATTTCAGTATGTGGACAGTGTTCAGTGTTGTCGATATATCACAACATTGTCTGTGCATGAGGACAAACAAAGAAATGTAATTATTCGATTTTATACAGTTTATGTATGTGTTTACATCAGTCATATTATTAGTTGCCTGGGAATAGAAGTGACTTAACTGGGCTTAATACCATACCGTTTAGTCAGGAAGATGTGCATCAAGGTACTTTTCATAAGACGATTACCAAATCATATATTTCTCAGGAAGTGTCACCCATGTCTGAAGTATCATATAAAGTAGTATATGTTGCCATGTCACACATAATCACCAAAAGAGTTCGAAGGTGTGAGAAATCCAATAAAGAGAGACCGCATACACTACGCTTGCTAGCTGTATGTATACTGACACCCGCTACCCCAGTGGTGTCAATAAGTGAACCCTGCATATTTCTCTACTGGTATAGAAAACTTGAACCTTAATATTAGTGCTAAACGTATGTTTTATACTCGAAATCATTTTTATTAACTGTACCTCACCTCTGGTCCTGTCATTTGACACACAAATTTATAATATATATCTACGATTGGAGCCCACCCAGACCTGAATATCTTAACAAAAGAACTCTGTAGGTTGTCACATTGCATTTTTTAACCCTCTGGAAGAGTAACATGCACCAAGAAAGAATGGATTTTATGGAAATTCTACATTTTGACACTAAAAAATCGTGATTCTTTAATGATGGTCAGGTTTCTCTTTTCTTTTAAGGATGCTTTAAGATCATGTTGTTGTCATAGCCATTAATATTAAACGTTGACATAATTGGGGTTGATGTGTACATTTCACAAGCAGCAGTTTGTCTGCATGGACGGAACATCACTCTTCAAGGAAGCAAATTATACTCGAACTAACATTGTCAAAAGCTCTCACAGTCGTATGCTGCTCTGATACTACTTTCAGAATATTTGATGGAACTTTAGTATTAGATGCCACCTCTGCAGTATTTATTGCCTCTTGTATACCACAATTATATCATCCTGTGCAAGGATTACAAGCAAACACTAGGAAAACAACACATCATGTTCAAGTGGCGGACGTAGGTCTCATAATTCTCACGACAAAATAAGGGCAATTCGGGTATGTAACAAGGTGTACAGACAATCTTATTTTTGCTCCATCAGAGTGTAAGAGTGGAATGTTGGGGATAGTGATAATACTGCTGTGATATTCTCTCCACCATGCAGTGCAAAGCGGCTTTCATGTATGCATGATTAGACGTTGGATTATTCACATGATGTATTTGTCTGTAATAAGACATAGTGAATTACAGGAATACTTATAGGGGAACTGTAATAACCGAGCAGTTGACCTCAAGGTAAATAAAGGTAACTACTACACCGAAAAAGGCTTAGAAATACTCTATGGCACAATTACACCATCCCTGGAAACATGAGCTATCGTGAAGCTCCTAGGAATAAGCGTGAGGAATGAGCTAAAAGAAAATAATACATCAGATTAATTGTATCAATTTTAAGGGAAAATATTTCATCATCCACAAAGAAAGTGGGAACACTTTTTAGACAGATCTTTCTTTTGTAGTGGTTGCTAACTTGGGCAAGATCCTTACAACGTTCAGTAAATAAAATAGCTGAGCACTTACTCAGCATGCGAATATTATGGAACATTCAGCAATGAGCTTCTGTGGTAGATACTATGATAGAGGTGTTAGGAATGGGGGGGGGGGGGGTGGCTTTTACTGTTGAGGAAGAGTCCAGGAGAATATTTTGCGAATGTTATATAGTTTTCTTGTAGACACATCTCTCGAAATAACTACAATGTGGAATTACAGATATTTATCAATAGCTATACTTTCCGCTTGAACATGGAGTAGGATGACTGTTAATGCACTGTCTGCAACACACAATGAAGTTACATGCAAGTGTTATGAATCTGAATTTCCGGTACAGACCACGGGTAGTTACTACGATCACCTTGGAAAGCTGTTGTATTTCATCCATGGAATTCTGTTTGAGCTCCTAAGTAACATACATAGGATTCTAGGCACTTTTATCGAACAGTGCTGTGCTGGGCAGGCTCCACGTGGAAAGTAGGGGAGACATCAGCATATTAGACATGGCGTATTTTTAAATAAAGGCATAAATATCTGCATGCAATCCTAGTGGCAGTGATACAAGTATGGGATATTAGTTTAATTTCTGATGCATGTTCTTTTCTCTAGAAGGGATCCTCCTATTACTTATGTGTACTATAATTTTTTGGTATCAGAGCACGGCAGCCTGATAGTGATGTCATTGCTTTTTGAGGACTAATGTGTATCACATGCATACTTTCATGCAAACCAGTGTGCACAAAATAATTAAGATTGACAAGTAATATCTTATGTGGTAGTTATTAATAGTATAATGCAACTTTAAATTGCGTTTTCAAAATTCTTCTTTCAATTTAGATATCATTATGAAATACAAATTTTAATATACCTGTAATTGTTAATCTCTCTTTTCATCATAACCTGTGAAACCAGTCATTGCGAAGGCAAAGTATGTTATATGTAAGCCGTTTTGAATGTCTTTGATAATAAAGAGTTTATAACATTGTACATAACATTGGACCTACTGCCTTGGGAAAGCCAGTCCTGACAAAACTCTACCATCTGGTGAGCAAGATGTATGAGACAGGCGAAATACCCTCAGACTTCAAGAAGAACCAAAGAAACCAACCCCAAAGAAAGCAGGTGTAATACTGACCTTACGACTTATCTTAGAAGAAAGATTAAGGAAAGGCAAACCTACATTTCTAGCATTTGTAGACTTAGAGAAAGCTTTTGACAATATTGACTGGAATACGCTCTTTCAAATACTAAATGTGGCAGGGGTAAAATACAGGGAGCGAAAGGCTATTTACAATCTGTACAGAAACCAGATGGCAGTTATAAGAGTCGAGGGGCATGAAAGGGAAGCAGCGGTTGGGAAGGGAGTGAGACATGGTTGAAGCCTGTCCCCGATGACATTGTAATTCTGTCAGAGACAGCAAAGGACCTGGTAGAGCAGTTGAATGGGATGGACAGTATCTTGAAAGGAGGATATAAGATGAACATCAACAAAAGCAAAACGAGGATAATGGAATGTCGTCTAATTTTTTTAAGTTGGGTGATGCTGAAGGAATTAGATTAGGAAATGAGACACTTAAAGTAGTAAAGGAGTTTGGCTATTTGGGGAGCAAAGTAACTGATGATGGTCGAAGTAGAGAGGACATAAAATGTAGACTGGCAATGGCAAGGAAAGTGTTTCTGAAGAAGAGAAATTTGTTAACATCTAGTATAAATTTAAGTGTCAGGGAGTCGTTTCTGAAAGTATTTGCATGGAGTGTAGCCATGTATGGAAGTGAAACATAGATGATAAATAGTTCGGACAAGAAGAGAATAGAAGCTTTCGAAATGTGGTGCTACAGAAGAATGGTGAAGATTAGATGGGTAGATCACGTAACTAATGAGGAGGTATTGAATAGAAAAGGGGGGAAGAGGAGTTTGTGGCACAACTTGACAAGAAGAAGGGACAGGTTGGTAGGACATGTTCTGAGGCATCAAGGGATCACAAAGTTAGCATTGGAGGGCAGTGTGGAGGGTAAAAATCGTAGAGGGAGACCAAGAGATGAATACACTAAGCAGATTCAGAAGGATATAGGTTACAGTAAGGACTGGGAGATGAAGAAGCTTGCACAGGATAGAGTAGCATGGAGAGCTGCATCAAACCAGTCTCAGGACTGAAGACAACAACAACAACAACAACAACATTGTACATATTACATATATGTAATGGTATATGTACTTCAGAGCCTTTATTTATATATCTCATGCTAATCAAAAATTTCGATATTTAGCTCTGTGTGTCTGATGCATTGTGGAAAGTTTATGAGTCAGATGCTGAGTCTTTCATATCATACATGTGATTAGAAAAGGGTAAATAAGTGTCATAATATTTAGTAACAGGGAAAATTAAGTTAATGTTTCAACAGGATTTCTTCCACATCGTGGTGGGATGAGACAGCAACTACTGAAAAAGGTCTTGGAGGGATAAACAGTCTTGGGTGCAAAAGTGGCTTCATTATTTTGTATTCTGTCAACAAAGCTTTTCACCTCGTTTAAGGGGGGACGTTGATGAAATTTCGATTTATTTTTTATTTGTTAGTACACCTCATGGACAACAAGTTCCCAAAGTTTCAATGTTGAAACCGCATCCGAAGTGCCTTAAAATTAATTTAAAGGTGACGCGGCCTCTCTGCCACGCCTACGTATTGAAGCAACACTTCAGTACCAACTCAGTGAACAACGATTCTGTGTTTTACTTTCAACCAAACGTATGCAGGATACATATAGAAGACCGTGATACACACTCTTTGATTTTATAGATCACCTCTGACTGTATTCCGTATCTTTAAAGAATAAAAAACTAATGAATTCTTCTCGGGTTATCAGCCGAGTGATGGCGTCGTCTTGTCGCAACGTTTCACTGAGTTTCGTACCCATTATTTTCTGGCGAAGTGTCGGGATGCTGTGATATGCATATCTATATAGCTTCTTGGGCGTCGTCCGCTACTGTAGGCTGCCCCCCATCCCCTCCACACACACACACACACACACACACACACACACACACACACACACACACACACACACACTACCGACACGGTACCCTCTTCCGGAGGAACATGATTGGCCGGCCTACAGTAGGGGTCGACGGCCAAGCAGCTATATAGATATGCAGATCACAGCATCCCGACACTCCGCCAGAAGATGAAGGGTACGAAACTCATTGAAACGTTGCGACAAGACGACGACGCCACTCGGCTGACAACCCGAGAAAAATTCATCGATGGAATACACCGAGAAAGACGGCAATCGAAAGTAACAGACTAGCTGCATCCTTTATGACGAAGCAATACTTTTCTTGCCTTGTGATACTGACGGAGATTTATGCAAGTTTTCGATTCTTTCTTCATTCAGTTATGTCACGATCGCAAAGAGTGTATAAAAAACTAGATGAACTGCTTCTGAATAAGTTAGTGCCTGGAAGACGTGAGAAACAGCGACAAACCAGCGATGAGGCTACGTCCGAAGTAAGAACATTTGCTAATAATGTGTACTCGTCTTCTAGCAGCCCCAAGCAAAAAATTGGTGAGGTGAATGGTGCATAATAAAGTGATGAATCTCGGGACACTGGATTTAGGTTAATTGACCTAGAATTATTGACTGCAGCAGTGAAATTTTCTTGTGTTTGTAAGACTTGTGGTAGTAGTAACATTCAGATTTTAGATGATGGTAAGGGAGCAGGCTTGGCATCTGATCTGCTAATTGTGTGCAAAAGATGCGATGCTGATAGCTCATTCAAAACTTCTAATGTAAAAATTGGTACTATGAAGCTAATATGAGGTTTACCTATGGATTGAAATGCTTTGGAGTTGGGAGAGGAGGGGGAAATTTATTGTGTGCAGTAATGAATATGCCAGCGCCATGTCTGAAATTTACACAAATAAACTGCGTACTGGAAAACATAATTTCTGCCGTGTGTGAAGACAGTATGGTAGCAGCTACAGTAGAAGGTACTGCAGACAGTGACCCATTAGATGAGAACGATTCTGGTCATATGAGAACAGATCTTGTTGTGTCATCTGATGGTACATTCACCAAAATGGTTCAAATGGCTCTGACCACTGTGGGACTTAACATCTGAGGTCATCAGTCCCCTAGAACTTAAAACTACTTAAACCAAACTAACCTAAGGACATGACATACATCTATGCCCACGACAGGATTCTAACCAGCGACCGTAGCGGTCGCAAGGTTCCAGACGGTAGCGCCTAGAACCACTCGGCCACTCTGGCCGGCCATTCATGAAATGAGGGCATATGTCTCTATATGGTCTGTCAAGTGTTAGTTAGTTAGGTGTTCCATTGATCAATAGCACGGAAAACCGCTATGACGTGGAACATATCGAATGGACAAGAAATGGGTACAGGAAACCAGGTTTTTTTTCCTTATATTGTAATTACTAAATATTTCTATTATCTATCCCATTCCCTTAAATGGCACAAAATGCATATATAATATCTCCAGATTTATTCACCCATATTCAAGAATTCATCTATGGTATAGAAGGAGTTGTCAAGGAGGTATGATTACAATTTGATGTTGAAACTATTACTGCTGACTGTCAGACATTTTATTTCATCTGGTAATTGATCAAAAAGTTTTGTAGCAGCATATTTTACTCCTTTCTGTGCCAAAGATAGGTTAAGTACAGTACAGTGTAGGTCTTTCTTTTCTCTTGTATTGTAATCATGAATGTCATTGTTGATTTTAAATTGGTCCATCTTGGCGAAAAAAAATCATTACTGAGTAAATGTACTGTGAAGCAGTTGTTAGAATTCCTAACCTTTTAAACAGAAGCCTACAAGATGTGCGACTATGAACCCCACACATTATTCTGACTTCTTTCTTTTGAGCAGTGAATACCTTCTGCCTAAATGTTTAGTTGCCCCAAAATATTATTCTGTATGACATCAGAGAGTGGCAGTATGCAAAGTATGTTAGCTTACTAATTTCTACATCCTCAGAATTGGCAAATATTCTGATTGCAAAAGTTGCTGAACCAAGTCGTTTTAGGAGATCCAAAATATGACTTTTCCAATTAATATTCTCATCTATATGTACACCAAAAAACTGAGTATGCTCTACCCTGGCTACTGACTTCTTTTGATGTGTTATATTTATTGAAGGAATTATACTTTTTACAGCAGAAAATTGGATGTACTGTGTTTTTTCAAAGTTCAAAGGAAGCCCATTTGTAAATAAACAATTAATAACTTTTCCAAGGACCTTATTTGTATCATTTTCTATAGAATTTTTTTTAGTGGATTAATAACTATGCTTGTATCATCAGCAAACAGTGTCAGTTCAACATCTTGCTTCACATAAGAAGGTAGGTCATTCACATAAGAACAGGAGGGGACCCATAAGTATTGTCATAAGGAAAATACTAGATGTTCAAGCTATAGGCAAATTCTGCCATAACTGTGCACTTAGTGGAGAATGTGAAGAAGATGTAAAAGGACATAACTGCAGCAAAACATTTTCTGGTTCTAGTGGTGGAATGGAAGGAGCTGGTATGCAGATTACTTTTTAAGAGATCTCTGAAGGAATGTGGTGTCAAATATGTGAAATATCTTGGGGATGGTGACTCCAGTGAATTTAAGTCTGTGAATGAGAGCAAACCTTATGGAGAACTTTCAATTGAGAAACTTGAATGTGTAGGTCACATCCAGGAGGGAATGGGCTCGAGATTGAGGAAACTTGTCAGTGACAAGAAGGGCAGAAACTTGGAAGATGGAAAGGGCATTGGTAGACACAACAGACTCACAAAGAAGATGATAGACTCTCCTCAAGTGTATTATGGCAAAGCTATCAGATAGAACCTACCCAGTGTAAATGACATGAAAAGTGCAGTATGGGCTACATACTTCCACATGTTGTCAACAGATGAACACCCTATTCATAATCTGTACCACATTATCTGGTGTAAATATCTACAAGCACAGAGGGATAACAACCCCTCCATTCACAAGGAGAGGTTTCCAAATTGTATCCTGGGTCTGGTCAAGCCCACTTAAAGGTTTCTGGCCGAGACTGCACTTCTCAAAAAGTGTGTTCATGGGAAAAGCTAAAATCCAAATTAGTCTCTAAATTCACTCATATGGAAACGATGTCTAAAAACACATATGCATCTGTTACAGTTGTCAGAATTGCAACTTATGATGCAATTATTGTATTCAATGAGGAAGCGTCGGGAGGATGAAGTTATTAGAAAGAATGGGCTTAAAGATATTCTGATTGCAAGCTGAGATATGGGGCCAAGTGTTTGGAATTTTGTATGAATTTAAAATTGTATTTGTGAAATTATAATTTAAAAATTATGAAAATTCTGCTAAGGCCTATTCCAAAAACCTCATGAGAGAAGCTTACAACATATACAGAGAAATGTTTGTAGAAATTTCTTGAATACTTTCTGAGAAAAAGGAACATACATTATTTTTTTGAAAGTAAAACTTCAAATTTCTTTAAAAAAAGTTGAATATATATAATCAAAGGATTTTTTATGTAAATGTCTTACTTTCATGTAAAGCCTGGTACAAAATTTCATTGGCATATCTCCAAAACTGTGGTGTTTTTCATCAATATTCCCCATTAAGGCATCTTCAGAAATGCGTTATTGGCAAAATGTGAAATAGTAAAACCTGTTTTGGGCCATGTCTGTTTATCTATTAAGTTTCAACTTATATTTTCTTCAATTATACTTTCTCATAATGTTCCATAACAGTACTCCAGATATGCTTTGTCCGCAGTACTTGTCTTTTAACTTCTTTTCTGTTGCCTTGTTTTCTTTGCTAAGTGCTCAACAGACATGTCAGCTCTAAGCACATGATACCAATTTTCTCATGAATTGTTTGGGTGAATTCAGCAGACCTGAATACAAAACATTATAACAGTTTCCCTCCCCCATGATTCCACGATGAAAACCATTAGAGCATCATATTGGCAAGTTTTACAACTGCAGATGATAAAAACTCCATATTGGGTCAATATTTCTAGATATGGGCACTCAGAGATTTATTTGGGTTTTGATTTTCGCCCTGAACACACTTCATTGGTAGGTCAGGATTAGCCATAGCTTGAATGTGCGCTCGATAGAATTAATTACGTAGTCAGGAAGGCATTTCCTGTTAGTGTTGAATTTGTTGTTCCACAGACAGTTGCAAAAAACTGCCCTGCATTGACACTGATGCTGAAAAGAAACTGGTATAGGCATGCATATTCAAATACAGAGCTATATTTACAGGCAAAAGACGGTGCTGTGGTCGGCATCGTCTATATAAGACTACAATTGTCTGTTGCAATTGTTAGATCGGCTACTGCTGCTACAGTGGCAGGTTTCACGTCTTAAGTGAGCTTGAACATGGTGTTATAGTCAGCGCATGAGAGATGGGCCACAGCATCTCCGAGGTAGCGATGAAGGTATTTTTCGATACCACCATTTCACGTGTCTACTGTGAATATCAGGAATCCGGCAAAACATCTATTTTCGACATCGCTGAAACCGGAAAAAGACCGGACAAGAACGGAACAACGACGACTGAAGAGATTTGTTCAACGTCAAAGAAGTGCCACTCTTCCGCAAATTGCTGCAGATTTCAGTGCTGGACCATCAACAAGTGTCACCGTGCGAGCCATTCAAGGAAACATGATCGATATGGGCTTTGGGAGCCGAAGGCCCACCTCGTGTTCCCTTGATGACTGTACAACACAAAGCCTTACGCCTCACCTGGGCCGGTCAACATCGATATTGGACTATTGATGACTGGAAACATGTTGCCTGATCGGACGAGTCGAGATTAAATTGTATCGAGCAGGTGGATCCGTTCGGGTATGGAGACAACCTCATGAATCAATGGACCCTGCTTGTCAGCAGGGGACTGTTCAAGCTGGTGTAGGCTCTGTAATGATATATATATATATATATATATATATATATATATATATATATATATATATATATAAAGAAAAGGAAATTATCTGAACGGGTCGGAAATCGGTAGATGTATATGTGCAAACAAATTTCAAGAGAAAGCGCTTGACAAACAAATCAGGAATGTTCTGGTCCCCCTCTGCCCTTTGTGGTAGTCAAGGTAGGGTTTGACAAGTACAAAGATAGGCAGTAGAAACTCTCACCGTGAACGGGCGGGCTTTATCTTGCTGTAATTTACACCTAGGATGACAAAATGGGGCGTAGAATATTGCCGACGTACCGCGGGTGTCAAATATATATTCGACCTTCCGAACATGCGTCACTTCCGATCCAAATCCAAATTCGTTTCCTTTTACACGCTACTGACGTTGCGACACGTACCCGGCAACCCCTAACTCGCAGTCACTGATTCCCGTAAGAGGGTGGGCAAGGTCTGCATATGCACTGAAAGAAAGGATCGTGGTCGTCGTCATCTTATAGGTATACAAAGGGGTCCTGCAATGAAAAGACCATCACTCTTGGTTAGCAGGCCATATGGCAGGCGACAGTCATGTTGTACTCCACCACTGTCTGAGGCGTTCCCAGACACGTCTTCGGCCTGGTATCTCATTCACATTCGGCCTGGTATCTCATTGACATTAGTAGAACTGTCTTCAACGTTGAGTCACTCATTGTAAGCCCTGGTGACCAAGTATTGTGTATGTCTCTCTTGCCGGTTTGACTTAGTTGCCTCGACCATCACCTGCTGCCCGCCATATACCTGCTGCAGACACACTTCCCTAAGTGACCTAATGTCATAAATAATAACAATGTGGCTAAACTGATCTAGGAATAGTGGGTAAACCTAGGGAACGTCTGTAATAAAGAATCTTTGGCCTTAAAATTAAAGGCCAAAGTGTGACACACATACTCACACTTAGTCTCACTGTCAACCTACCTCCTCATCTAAGGTTGCACAACCATGTCCGCTCAAACCTCATACTTAATAATAAAATAAATTAACTACACTATGCAACATTAAAGTTATTAAGTCATTGAAAACCCATTACCCTGTTCTTCAAATTATATAACGTGGAACTACAGGAACATCAGTGTTTCTCTACCACGCAACGGTTAACGTTCTTCTGGTTTATTTTGTGTGCCCAATATTATTTATGAATGTTTAGATAGACGAAGATTATTTATTAGCAAGGGTATAATTATTTTAATACCTAAAATGGCTTTATAGTAAATTCTTCTAAGATCTTGTGCTGCTGTTTCCAGCACAACTGAACGCAGTGGACAGTCGACGCGTGAGTGTTGGTTTGTGGAAGACTGCAAGAGTCCCTCTAGCGACGAGTCTGAGACATCTCACTCTTGTACAGACCGTACCTCTTTCCGCAGATAATGACATTTTGAGATCGTCGATGGTTTTCATTTGACAGCCTCCCACTAGCTTCTTTTGGATGCTCCTTATATCGAGAACTATTTATACGGATCAAGTGAAAGCGGAACGACTACATACAACTACTGGTAGGTAAGACAGATGTCAGAAACATACAACGGAAGGATGATCAGGAAATGTAGTCCGCTTAAAAAACGGAAGTAGCTCAAAAACAATATATTAATACTCTTTGTCAATCATGAACACATAATAGGTGGCACTGACAGAGGAAATACAGTAGATCCAAACAAGTGCAGCTCGTATTGCCCAGGTTCACTTACTAAGCGCGAAAACATCACGGAGACGCTCTGCTAGCTTCAGTGGCTACGTACTATACTGCATTGTTCTGTTTTATTCTGAAATACGATGCAAAATTCCTTTGGGCATCCTTGTCCAAAGGAACTTTGCATCCTAATCATAATTCATAATAACACAGCCATTGCAATATCATGTTTATCCTACTACACCAGGCAAGCGACTTTTAAGTAACATGCCTCACTAGTACGGGAATATACAGGGTGTAAATTTTAAGTTGATAAATCAGAATAACTTGAAAAATAAGCTTCACACGAAAAAATGTGTAGAATCTGCTGATACTAAAATTAGCCAGCCACCCCAGCCCCCTGGGAGTGGGGCGGAAGGCAACTTTAAAATTTTGAATGGGAACCCCCATTTTATACTGCAGAATCAGATTCTACATAAAAAACTACGTACAACTTGTCTTAAACATTTGTTTTCATTCTTGGTAGTTGGCCCTGTAATTCAAGAAAACCCATGTTCTCACTTTTTCGTTGAAACTGGTTATGGATAAATAAAAACTACTTATTTACTTCGTAAATTTTGATTCAATAAAAAGAAAACTCTCCTTCTCTCCCCATATGGGGATTATTTGTTTGATAATTATACGTTCCGTGGCCTCATGACCTCGAAACAAACAAAACTTATCGGAATCCAGGGAAGAAATTAATATTTGGGTCAAAATTTGTAAAACTGTAATTCCTCTCTCTAAAACCCTACCCTATGGGGAGAGAGGGAGAGTTTTAGTTTTAGGGAATCAAAATTAACGAAGTAAATAAGTAGTTTTTAGTTACCCGTAACCATTTTCCAGGCAAAATGAAGGCATGGATTGTCTTGAATTGCAGTGCCAACTACCAAGAAGCAAAACCAATGTTTAAGACTAAATGTACGTAGTTTTTTATGTAGAAACTGATTCTGCAACAAAAATGGGGGTTCCTATTTGAAATTTTAAAGTTGCCTCCCGACCCACCCCCAGGGGGCTGGGGTGACGGGCTAATTTTAGCACCAGCAGATGCCCCCCTCGAAAATAATCAGTTTTGGATTCTACACATTTTTTCGTGTGAAGCTTATTTTTCGAGTTATTCTGGTTTGTCAACTTAAAATTTACACCCTGTATATAATGGATATAGGAGTACAGGTTACAGACCAACTCTTGACGACATATGGAAGTTTGGGATTGGCCATGACTCGAGCACCGATAGTCAAATGGTAAGGCGACCGCTCACGAAAGCGGTAAATCCGGGTTAGAATTCTCGTCCGGCACGAATTTCCGTTGTCGTCATTCCGTCCTACAGCTGATGGTTATCCATTTTCGTAATAGCGAATACACTCTACGTACGTCAGTGGCTGTAGCTGCGCGAAAGACGTTCTGCATAATCTTTGCTTTACTGTTGAAGTTCCGAGACCGTCCGTTCCTCGAAGAGTCAACTAATATAGTGCTTCCTCTTGATATCTCCCGAAAAGTCTATGTAGGTAATATCAGTGAGATTCGAGCTCACAGAAAAGCTTACCAGCTGTCTTTCTTCCCTTGGAACATATACGATTGGAACATGGATAGGAGGAAGAGATAGTGATATACAAACTACCTTCCGCCACCCAGTGTAAGGTGACTTGAGAAGAACTAGATGGAAAAGAAGAAAACCACAACTCGGAATAGGTGCGTTCCCTCAGAAATGGCTTTCGCCTATACAGTTCTATGAACCTGCTCGTTAAGAAGGGCAGTCACTACAGCCAGTGTTAATCGTCACTGTTCTCGATTTATGAAGTTTCGCTACGTACGGGGCGCTCCGTAGAACAGTTATGCAAGGTAGGGAAAATGAAAGTATCCGGCGCTAGTGGATACAACTGAGCTTGAATGTATGCATTAATGGAGGAAGAAACGACCTACAGTTACTTCCAACGGGATGGAGCAATTGCCCATGCAGCCGGCCGAACTTTGTAGCACATTTACATAAGCTTCACACCTAACAGAACTGTTAGCAGATGTCGGTCTGGCCACGGCCCTTGGCCACCGAGGTCACCTGATCTGCCAGTGTGCGATCACCTTGAAGGTGGATTGTTAGTAGAGGTCAGTCTGGTTGCGGCCCTAGCTGACCACCAGGTTATCTGTTCTGTCAGTGTGTGATTACTTTGTACGGTGGGCCCTCAAGTGTAAGGTGTAGCGTAACAACCTTCATAGTCTTCAAGAACTGCAGCAGAACAGGTTGCAGCAATTCCAGCAAATCCAGCTACGATTCGCCTTCAGCAGTCTCCGCACATTGATTGCGCACCTGATCTGGAAGCAATTTTTCATTATGGTAAAAGACACAGGGGCTTCTGCTTTACACCCGCGAATTGGTCCAGGCCACGGCGTGCCACTACCTCTGTCAAGCGCTATCGCAGCGACAACAACTTGTCATGGGGGGTAGGTGGGAGTTATCCCGAAGGTGGCTTAGTACCAACTAACTTTAACTCTTGCGGTTGATCTGGCAATTAGAATATTAAATTAAATGTAAGACAAGTATAAGCTAGCCGGTACGTCTTTACTCAAAGTTTTCTTTATAGCTGCATAATCAATATAGTAAGTAATCGGGTGTCGTGAATCAGTGTCAAAACAATAGATCTACCTGTACCCAAAGAAAAATTAAACCTTTGGTGGCAGGATGCAGTGGTCCTTATTTTTATTAATTGCGGGTCTAGATTGCTCACGTAATAGGGAGACGATACTTTTAATATCGGAACTGGGAGACGCAAACTTACACCAGGTATTCTTATACAGGATGAACCAGAACCGAAAAATTTTCAGAGGTTAGATTATAGGCTCAATACAAAAAACGTCTGCTAGACATCGGCTTTGAAATGATTGCCGTAAGAATTATGAGTACTTATTCATCCTAGCTAACGTGAAACATGTCTTCTACTGCAAGCTCTCTGTTTTCCATGTTTTGGGAGGATGTAGCGTGGACAAAATCAAGAAAAATATGACCAGTAAACAAGGGCCGCATGGAGAGCTGCATCAAACCAACAACAACAAGGGCTCTGAAATACCAACTTTAACAGAGGTGAACATTTGTGCCGTAGCAGGCAAGATTCTCGTAACGGCGAAGATAACAAGAACGTGTAGCTCCTACAGTATGCTCTTTAGAGCCCACGCTTACTGGACGTTTCTTCTTGTTTTAATCTCTTCTACCTTGTCTCGAAATACGGAAGGCACGGAGATATCAATAAAAGAGTTCTGTCTGATAGTAGCGAAGATGAACACGTGCTCATAGCTCTTAAGGCCAACATTTCAAAGCCGATGTCCATTTCAGAGCCCTTCATTTACTAGACTTTGTTTCTCGGTTTAGTACCATTCCGTTGTCTTCTACGTAAATTATTGATCATTATGAACACTTGCGAGCTAGGAGAGATGTTGGTAGATTTGGATTTATCAAAATTATTGTTATTTTAGACAGTATACTAACCTCAGATTCTGGTCAGTACTTTGATCCACCTGTAATTGTGTTGCTTACTTGTGTACAAATCCTAGGAACGTTCCTCCCGTGGATTCTTGTTGGTCAATGTCAATCTTCGACATTACGAATGTTAGAACTTATTAAATTCGAAAGTACACCCACGAATTACCTCATCCGGATGATCCCTTGCTGATAACGGTATTTATTGGAAAATCCGGCCCACATTAAGGAATCATATCGAGTCATTTCTTCTGTTTTTTGTGAAACAAGAAAAAGTTAAGAAAGGAGAACTTAAGAACTAATAAATGTTTAGACCATGAAATATAATTCGATTTTCGTTTTCCACCCAAGTGCACTCGGTCATCTTCCAACACCCACGTGAGAACAGGTCTGCCTAGTATGGGTTTAATTTAATTCACTTTCATTTTTTTAAAAAAAGAAAGAAAGAAAAAAAGACGATAAGTGTACTGCTTCTCTCTGGTAATGACTGCCAAGACACTGGACATCACACAAATTTTGATTCGTGATTAGATTAAGTAAAGAGTCAAATTTTCTCTTTTCTCTTGAGTAGTCACGATGAAACACGGCATTGCATTACAGTTTTCATTGGTGTACGATAAAACTTCCTAATTTTATGTGAATATGGTGTAACGTGGTGAAGATGTTCTGTTGTGAATAAATTATTTAAGTATGTCAATAGAATTTTCCTTTGTTCATTTTTGGTTTTGATATCCATAGATCCACATGCCGGCAAACTAAAATTTTGGGTGTCATAAACTGTTTGTAGGAGGAGAGCACAGAACGAATCGCCGATGAGGGCGAGGAAGAGTGAGTTTTCTCAGAATCATATAGTTTTGTCGAACAGCAAAATGGTGGCTGGGGGACCTATTTCTAAGGTTTTGGACCCCAAACTTATGTGAGCGAATGGACTATCGGCCTTTGACCCCAGATTATAGGGACGCCCTTCTCCAAGGCAAAGCAGGTACGAAATCAAGTTTGTGACCTGCGCCCTCAGATATGATGCAGAATGAAGTCACACCTGCCACATCTGCTTTCGACCTCAGCGCTTTTCAGAACAGGATCCTGCACATTCCAAGAGGGAAAATGACAGATGCTCACTGTATACAAATAAGGAAAAGAATAGATGACAAAAATACCGGATCAGAAGCTTGTATCCTAATAGAGCAAAGGAACCGCAAAAGATATTCGTAACTTGACTTAGAAACGGTAAATATTTGACGAAAGACATTAATAAAAATGTTTCAGAGGTGATGGAAAACTACTCCAAAATTATGAAGGGCATTGAAAACCAGATGATAATTCTGAAAGGTGAATTTACATTGCTGTACGATGAATGATTCTTGAGGTTAGTAAGGAAAAGCGTAGATGCTGCGGAACGTGGTGCAACACGTTTCGCATCACGATGAGATATTAAAACAATGACATAACGAAGTAGGAATACCATCAGACAGATTTGAGGGAGTTACTACCACAGTTGAGCAGTTTTGTTCCGCAATGACGTGGGCTCTGATTGCACATGGCCTGGTTAGCTATACCACAGACGTTCAGTCACTGTTACGGTTCAAGCAGAATCAAACTGAAACAAATAAGGGGAACAGAGAAGTGTTGTCTGAACTTCAATAGCATACAAACCGTGACAAAACTTGTCCGTGAAATGAAATGGATTATGAGACGGCTCAGGAAATAAGCGTATGCATGCTGTATGGGATGAATTGTGCAAACTGCAGGAAAGGTGTCGAATGAATGAAATAGCTCCATATATTAAACGGAACTGCTGATAAAATAGCTCCATATTTATCAATTGTATACAACCACTCGCTCACAGAAAGATCCGTACCCAAAGACTGGAAAATTGCTCACGTCACACCAATACCCAAAAAGGGAAGTAGAAGTAATACGCTGAATTACAGGCCTATATCAGTATCGTCGATTTGCGGTAGGGTTTTGGAACATAAACTGTATTCGATCATTATGAAGTACCTCGAAGAAAACGATTTATTGACACATAGTTAGCACGGTTTCAGAAAATATCGTTCTTGTGAAACACAACTCGCTGTTTATACTCATGAAGTAATGCTATCGACAACGGATGTAAAATTGATTCGATATTTTTAGATTTCCAGAGTGCTTTCGACACCGTTCCTCACAATCGTCATCTAACCAAACTGCGTGCCTACGGAGTATCGCCTCAGTTGTGCGACTGGATTCGTGATTTCCTGTCAGAAAGGTCACAGTGCGTAGTAATATCTACATTGATACTCCGCAAGCCACCCAACGGTGTGTGGCGGAGGGCACTTTACGTGCCACTCTCATTACCTCCCTTTCCTGTTCCAGTCGCGTATGGTTCGCGGGAAGAACGACTGTCTGAAAGCCTCCGTGCGCGCTCTAATCTCTCTAATTTTACATTCGTGATCTCCTCGGGAGGTATAAGTAGGGGGAAGCAATATATTCGATACCTCATCCAGAAACGCACCCTCTCGAAACCTGGCGAGCAAGCTACATCGCGATGCAGAGCGCCTCTCTTGCAGAGTCTGCCACTTGAGTTTATTAAACATCTCCGTAACGCTATCACGGTTACCAAATAATCCTGTGACGAAACGCGCCGCTCTTCTTTGGATCTTCTCTATCTCCTCCGTCAGACCGATCTGGTACGGATCCCACACTGATGAGCAATACTCAAGTATAGGTCGAACGAGTCTTTTGTAAGCCACCTCCTTTGTTGATGGACTACATTTTCTAAGCACTCTCCCAATGAATCTCAACCTGGTACCCGCCTTACCAACAATTAATTTTATATGATCATTCCACTTCAAATCGTTCCGCACGCATACTCCCAGATATTTTACAGAAGTAACTGCTACCAGTGTTTGTTCCGCTATCATATAATCATACAATAAAGGATCCTTCTTTCTATGTATTCGCAATACATTACATTTTTCTATGTTAAGGGTCAGTTGCCACTCCCTGCACCAAGTGCCTATCCGCTGCAGATCTTCCTGCATTTCGCTACAATATTCTAATGCTGCAACTTCTCTGTATACTACAGCATCATCCGCGAAAAGCCGCATGGAACTTCCGACACTATCTACTAGGTCATTTATATATATTGTGAAAAGCAATGGTCCCATAACACTCCCCTGTGGCACGCCAGAGGTTACTTTAACGTCTGTAGACGTCTCTCCATTGATAACAACATGCTGTGCTCTGTTTGCTAAAAACTCTTCAATCCAGCCACACAGCTGGTCTGATATTCCGTAGGCTCTTACTTTGTTTATCAGGCGACAGTACGGAACTGTATCGAACGCCTTCCGGAAGTCAAGAAAAATAGCATCTACCTGGGAGCCTGTATCTAATATTTTCTGGGTCTCATGAACAAATAAAGCGAGTTGGGTCTCACACGATCGCTGTTTCCGGAATCCATGTTGATTCCTACATAGTAGATTCTGGGTTTCCAGAAATGACATGATACTCGAGCAAAAAACATGTTCTAAAATTCTACAAGAGATCGACGTCAGATATATCGGTCTATAGTTTTGCGCATCTGCTCGACGACCCTTCGTGAATAATAGATGGAAAGTCATCGAGTAAAAGAGAGGTAATTTCCGGCGTTCCTCAAGGAAATGTTACAGGCCCTATATTCTTCCTGATCTATATTAACGACATATGAGACAATCTGAATAGACGTCTTAGACTGTTTGCAAACCATGCTGTCATTTACCGTCTTGTAAAGTCATCAGATGATCAGAACGACTTAAAAAATGATATAGATAAGGTATCTGTAAGGTCAGAAAAGTTGGAATTGACCCTGAATTAGGAAAAGTGTGAAGTTATTTACATGAGTACTAAAAGAAATCAGCTAAATTTCGATTACGCGATAAGTTACGCAAATCTGAAGGCTGTAAATTCAACTAAATACTTAGAGATTACAATTACATAAAACTTAAATTGGAACGATCACATAGGTAATATTGTGCGTAGAGCAAACCAAAGACTGCGATTCCATGGCAGAAGACTTAGAAGGTGCAGCAAGTCTACTGAAGAGACTGCTTACACCACGCTTGTCCACCCTATTCTGGAGTATTGCTGTGCTGTGTGGGATCCGCATAAGGTGGGACTGACGGATGACATCGAAAAAGTACAAAGAAGAGCAGCTCGTTTTGTATTATCGTGAAATAGTGGAGATAGTGTCACAGACATGATACGTGAATTGGAGTGGCAATCATTAAAACAAAGGCGTTTTTCGTTGCGACGGGATCTTCTCATGTAATTTCAATCATCAATTTTCTCCCCCGATTGCGAAAACATTCTGTTGGCACCCACCTACACAGGGAGAAATGATCATCACGATAAAATAAGAGTAATCAGAACTCGCACTGAAAAATTTGAGTGCTCGTTTCTCCCGCGTGCTGTTCGAGAGTGGAACGGTAGATAGACAGCTTGAAGGTGGTTCATTGAACCCTCTGCCAGGCACTTTATTGTGAATGACAGATTAATCATGTAGATATAGATGTAGATGAAATGTTAACCGATTTTGATGTAGATGAGAACAGATAACACTTGTCTCAATCCATAAGTATATGCTTTTCCCGGATCCAACGAGAAAGCAACTCCTCATACGTGGATCGATCAATTTGATGGAGATTATCCATATCGTGGAATTCAATATTGAAGATCAATTTGATTTGCAGTCATTTGAGTAAGGAAACAGTCACAAGGACACCTTTATTAAGGCGTGACTTCAATATTTATAAAGATTTCAAACATGTGTTCGTAACTCAGTTCTGGCCTAAGTGTATCCAGGATAAGACTAAACTAAGTATTTTGATGATGGATTCTTATAATGACTCTTTGTTCTTAAATGACATGACAAAACCAAATTACTATTTTACTGAAATCTATGAGACGACAGAGTTGGTGAGAATATGCGTGACGAAGCTGCCACATCGAGAGAGACAGCATAGCTGGGAGGAACACTATTGATGTAAGGCCTTTCACTGTTTCTTACAAGAGTTGGGCTATGACAACAATAACGTTGCATGAGCAACAAGGGACAAATAAACCTATTTCCAAGCATCGATCAGAAGAATTAATAGGGTGGCAACTCTGGTATCAATCGCACACCGGTGAAACACACCCGTGAGAGGATGCTGGTTCCCAAGAAGTCATTATAAAGATACACCTGACTTTGGTAAATCTGGGAACTCTAGGGACTGAGTAAGATGCTGGGTAATGATATACGTGGCGAAAAGGTACCTGTGTCTTTGTAGATAAGCTTTGAATAGATAATAGAGATTCTGTTTGCGGAGGAAGAACATTTAGAGGACGCTGATCATATATTGTTTTGAATAGTGGATAGTAGGAAAGTAAGGTTAGTTATTGTATTCTTGACAAAGGAAGCCAGATATAAGATGTGAAAAGTAGGATTTATGTGACCTATCTGCTGGAGAAAGCAGGGCCCGAGTTACCAATGCTCATGAGTAAAGTGAGGGGTGCAGTCATGAGGAAGGCAGTAGAGGAAAAAAAAGAGGGTCGGACTGATTTTATTTGTCAATCCAATCTGATGTGCACAAATTTTCTAATTGTCCCATCACTTACCATTGAGACAATTCTACTGCTTGACTTCATAAATAAATTACTCGATGATCGTAAATTTTGACAAGAGTCTCAGCAAATACTGATGGTGGGACAAAAGATTTTGGTTTTGATGATAACATGGATAAAGATGTGTTGGAATAGAATTGTTCAGTCGAATTTATTAAAAAATCTCGAGGGAAAGAAAGGCTTATAAGAACCTGGAAGTTAATATGTGATGTAGCTGAATAACCTTCTGTTGTTTGTTGAGCTGTCCGAAATGTGTCCATTCAGTAGTTGTTAAGTTTCTTTTCGACCTTGAAAATGACTGTGTACTTGGTGCTCTTGATGCCTGAAATGCATTGTGGGGTAATGGGAGCGTCATAGAAACCTCCGATGCCGAGTCTGTGGGCTAAATTAGCGCTACCACTGCAAGACAAGATCTTCTAGCTCGACTATCACCTGATCTCACTAAGGAACAACAGAAGAAGCTACTTGCCATTCTTCAAGAGTTCTCTGAATGCTTAAATCCACAGGTGAAGAGCAAATTAGACAAATCGACGGTGAAGCACCGGATTAGCACTGGAGACCATCAGCCAATAAGCCAGAGAGCATACCAGGTGTCAGCAACGAACTTCGAATAATTCGCGACGAGGCAGTGAAAATGATGAAGAATGGCTTCATTCAGCCTTCGCAGAGCCCATGGTCGTCACCAGTGGTCCTCTTAAGGAATAATAATGGCAGTTGGCGCTTTTGTGTTGATTACAGGAAGCTTAATAAGATAACTAGCAAGGACGTTTACCCTCTCTCACGAATTGACGATACACTAGATTGTCTGAAGTGGGCTAAGTTTTTCTCAACCAAGGACATGCACTTGAGATTCTGGCAAATCGATGTAGATAAGGCTAATCGTGAGAAAACTGCATTCATCACCCCGGAGGGCCTGTATGAGTTTAAGGTAATGCCGTTTGGTTTGTGTAATGCTTTTGAATGGATGATGGATAATCTTCTAAGGCACCTGAAGTGGACGATGTATCTTTGTTATTCAGATGACATTATAGTGTTCTCAGAGACACTTGATGAACATATAAAAAGATTGAGGGCCGTTCTTAGGTGTCTCCAACAAGGCGAACTGAAACGTAATCCAAGAAAGTGTCTCTTTGGAGCAAAAGAAATGAAAATACTTGCAGACCTTGTGTCAAACGAAGGTGTGCGGCCCGACCTAGAAAAGGTGAGATCTATAACGGAATTTCCTTTTCCTAAAAGTATTAGAGATGTGAGAAGCTTCCTCGGATTATGTTCTTATTACCGTCGCTTTTTTCAAAGACTTTTGTATAAAAGCCGGGCCACTTCAAGAGTTGTTAAAGCTGATCCTAAATTTATATGGGGTGGTGCTCAACAAGATTCTTTCGATGTGCTGCAAAAACCTCTGACGACTTACCCTGTACTTGGTCTGTATGATGAGAGAGCACCTACAGAACTACACGCAGATGCCAGTGGATATGGGATGGGTGCTGTTCTGGTGCAAATTTAGGATGGAAAAGAGGAGGTTATAGCCTATGCTTCTAGGACACTTACACAAGCCGAGAGAAACTACTGAACTACAGAAAGAGAATGCCTTGCTGTGATCTGGGCCATGTACAAATTTCGACAGTATCTCTATGGAAGGCCATTCACAGTTGTTACAGACCATCGTTCACTTTATTGGCTGACACGTCTTTAGGATCCAAGAGGACAACTCACCAGGTGGGCACTACGTCTTCAAGAGTATGACATTATCATAGTGTACAGAAGTGGAAGAAATCACCAAGATGCCGACTGTCTCTCAAGAAACCCTGTGCACGACCATCAAGGCTTTGATGAAGATAGCGACTGCTTCGCTGCACTCCAGAATCTCTCTGCTGAGAAGGGCGCCAAGACGTCTGAAATTATGCTTGCCTTAAATCAGTCAGAGGGAGTGAAAGGACAATTTAAGGTAGTTAATGGATTACTTTGCTAGAGAAACTTCGATCTGTTTGGAAAGAGGTTGCTACCAGTGATTCCTAAACACGTGCGCTTTGAGGTTCTACAGAAATTCCATGGCAAACCTGAGGCCGGACATTTAGGATTTATTAAGATATACGTCAGCCTCCGCAAGAGATTTTTCTGGCCAGGTTTATTTAGGAGTGTCTGTCACTATGTGTCGCACTGTCGAGAGTGCCAGTGGAGAGAGTCAGTTCCCCAGAAACAATCTGGTCGGCTCATACCAATTCCACCAGCCGAAATGCCTTTCCAGCGTGTCGGGGTTGACCTCCTCGGATGATTTCCAACGTCTACTAGTGGCAAAAGATGGATTATTGTTTGCACTGACTATGTGACGCTATATGCCATTACAAAAGCCGTGAAGACAACCGAAGCATCCGAGGTAGCCAAATTCATCGAGGAAGACATTGTATTAAGACACGGTGCCCCAAGGCCGTTAATTACGGATCGAGGGAAAGTATTTCAACCGAATCTTATGACAGAGACGAACCGTCGGTGCAACGTTACTTATCACATGACGACTGCCTACCATCCACAAACTAACGGGCTTACTGAACGCCTTTATAAGACCTTGGCCGACATGCTATCAATCCTCGTCAATGTTGAGCAGAGCAACTGGGATGAGGTGCTACCTTTCGTGACGTTTGCCTACAACACCGCCGAACAAGACACCACAGGATTTACGCCATTTTCCCTGGTGCATAGGCGTGAGGCGAGTACGACGATGGACACTGTGTTTCCGTTACATCTTGATGATGTGGACGACGACTACATCGGCTAGATGTTACCCACAGCTGAAGAAGCTCGCCAGTTAGCTCGACTCTGCACGCTGCTGACCCACGAAAACGATCGCCGAAGGGATGACGCGAGCCACCGCCCTTTTGTCTAGCAGCCTGGTGACCTCGTCTGGATCTGCACTCCTGTAAGCTTGGTATCTCTGAGAAGCTCCTCAGGCGCTACTTTGGACCTTATAAGGTTGTAAGACAGTTGTCTGATGTTACTTACTAAGATGAAGATTTCGACGCCGACAGAAGACGGCGAAAGATGAGAGATATGGTCCACGTCCTTCGAATGAAGCCCTGTAAGTATCCTGCAACTAAGGGTAAATTCGAAGCTTCAGTGACAGGCAACAAACGGAAAGGTGACAAAGACCGTAGCGACAAAAGAAGTTCTAAGAACATCACCGCCAGGGCGAAAATCAGTCATCAGGAGTCGGAGTATACAGGACCAATGACTCGTTCCCGGACTAGGACGACGTAACACCGAGACGCTGTTCCGTAAAGAAGGGAGCAGTGTCGCAGAAGGGGACGAGTAGCTCGGTGGCGTGGTGGTTATGATGCTAAATTTTTGCATTGAGGGTCTTGAGTACAAAATTCACATAGACGGTACAGTTTTAATTTTTATATTCGGTTCGAGTACATTCTAGAAGTATCCACAAATCTCAAGAATCATTGCTCTGGAATGTTCTATAGCTGTGTATGTACTATATGTGTTCTGGCCGGAGGCAGTTCTCTCCGCGCTCTTGTATGTGCAAGTGCTGAATAAACGTTCGTTAAGTGAAATTCTTCTACGGAATAGAAGGAGTTGCCAATGAGAAACTTTTGAACTGATTTTGAAATTTTACCTTGCTGTCTGGTAGACATTTTATATCACTGGGTAAGTGGTCAAATTTTTTTGTTGCAGCGTTGTGCACCCTTTCTGAGCTAAAGACAACCTTAATGTTGAGCAATGAATGTCGTTTTTTCTTCTAGTATTGTAATTATCTACCTCATTGTTTCTTTTGAACTGTATTGGGTTATTTACAACAAACTTCATGAGGGAATAAATATACTGTGAAGCAGTAGTCAGAATGCCAAACTCCTTAAACAGATCTCTACAAGATGATCACGCGTCGCCACCACATATTATTCTTACAGCAAGTATTACTGCAATGAAGACCTTCTTTCTTAAAGATGTATTACCCAAAACATTATTCCATACCACATTACTGAATGAAAATAAGCAAAATATGTCAACTTACTGATTTCTCTCTCCCCAAAATTTGATGTGATTTAGGTGCAAATGTTGCTGAACTAAGTTGTTTTAGGAATTCCAAAACGTGTTTTTTTTCCGATTTGAATTCTCATCAATATGGACAATTAAGAATTTTGAAGTTCCCACCCTATGTATTACACTCCTGGAAATTAAAATAAGAACACCGTGAATTCATTGTCCCAGGAAGGGGAAACTTTATTGACACATTCCTGGGGTCAGATACATCACATGATCACACTGACAGAACCACAGGCACATAGACACAGGCAACAGAGCACGCACAATGTCGGCACTAGTGCAGTGTATATCCACCTTTCGCAGCAATGCAGGCTGCTATTCTCCCATGGAGACGATCGTAGAGATGCTGGATGTAGTCCTGTGGAACGGCTTGCCATGCCATTTCCACCTGGCGCCTCAGTTGGACCAGCGTTCGTGCTGGACGTGCAGACCGCGTGAGACGACGCTTCATCCAGTCCCAAACATGCTCAATGGGGGACAGATCCGGAGATCTTGCTGGCCAGGGTAGTTGACTTACACCTTCTAGAGCACGTTGGGTGGCACGGGATACATGCGGACGTGCATTGTCCTGTTGGAACAGCAAGTTCTCTTGCCGGTCTAGGAATGGTAGAACGATGGGTTCGATGACGGTTTGGATGTACCGTGCACTATTCAGTGTCCCCTCGACGATCACCAGTGGTGTACGGCCAGTGTAGGAGATCGCTCCCCACACCATGATGCCGGGTGTTGGCCCTGTGTGCCTCGGTCGTATGCAGTCCTGATTGTGGCGCTCACCTGCACGGCGCCAAACACGCATACGACCATCATTGGCACCAAGGCAGAAGCGACTCTCATCGCTGAAGACGACACGTCTCCATTCGTCCCTCCATTCACGCCTGTCGCGACGCCACTGGAGGCGGGCTGCACGATGTTGGGGCGTGAGCGGAAGACGGCCTAACGGTGTGCGGGACCGTAGCCCAGCTTCATGGAGACGGTTGCGAATGGTCCTCGCCGATACCCCAGGAGCAACAGTGTCCCTAATTTGCTGGGAAGTGGCGGTGCGGTCCCCTACGGCACTGCGTAGGATCCTACGGTCTTGGCGTGCATCCGTGCGTCGCTGCGGTCCGGTCCCAGGTCGACGGGCACGTGCACCTTCCACCGACCACCGGCGACAACATCGATGTACTGTGGAGACCTCACGCCCCACGTGTTGAGCAATTCGGCGGTACGTCCACCCGGCCTCCCGCATGCCCACTATACGCCCTCGCTCAAAGTCCGTCAACTGCACATACGGTTCACGTCCACGCTGTCGCGGCATGCTACCAGTGTTAAAGACTGCGATGGAGCTCCGTATTCCACGGCAAACTGGCTGACACTGACGGCGGCGGTGCACAAATGCTGCGCAGCTAGCGCCATTCGATGGCCAACACCGCGGTTCCTGGTGTGTCCGCTGTGCCGTGCGTGTGATCATTGCTTGTACAGCCCTCTCGCAGTGTCCGGAGCAAGTATGGTGGGTCTGACACACCGGTGTCAATGTGTCCTTTTTTCCATTTCCAGGAGTGTATTTCATCACAATGTATTACAATTATCATTGGTGCAGTACCCCTAGACGTGCAGAACTGAATGTGATGTGTCTTTGTGAAATTCAGGGTGAGACCATTCGCAGAAAACCAGTCAATGATACTTTTGAGAACTCTGTTCACTATTTCTTCTATTTCCGTATTTATACTGGGAGTGATTACAATACTGGTGTCATCTGCAAAAATGCTTAAATCTGCTTGCTGTACATTAGATAGTAGGTCATTTACATATTTGGGAAACAGTAATGGACCTAAACAGCCTTGGGGAACCCCATACGTGATTTCTCCCCAGTCAGAATTATGTCCCTGGATCCTGTTGGTTGATTTACTACCAAGTACTACTTTCTGCATTCTTTTGGTTGGATATGACATGATCCATTGTTTGGCTATACCATCAGTCCCATAAAACTTCAATTTCTCTAGGAGTATACTATGATTCACACAATGAAATGCCTTGGATAGGTCACAGAAAAACCTACCGGTCCTATTTTGCTATGTAATGCTTGTAGTATCTGGTGTGTGAACATGTAAATGGCATTCTCAGTAAAGCAACTCTTTTGAAACCGAAACTGTGTTTTGCTGGGGAAATTATTGTTGCCAATGTCAGATACTATTCTAGAATACGTCATCTTCTAAAACGTTTTGCAAATTTATGTCAGCAGTGAAGTAGGTCGTTAGTTACTGACGTCTCTCTTATCACATTTCTTAAAGAGGGGTCTAACAATGGTATATTTTAGGAGGGGAGGTTGTTTTGGGGGAGGAGACCAGATAGCAAAGTCATCTGTCTCATCAGATAAGGGAGGATGTCGGCCGTGCCCTTTGAAAGGAACTATCCCGGCATTTGCCTGGAGCGATTTAGGGAAATCACGGAAAACCTAAATCAGGATGGCCGGACGTGGGATTGAACAGCAGTCCTCCCGAAAGCGAATCCAATGTGCTAACAACTGCGCCACCTCACTCGGTGACATATTTTAGTCTCTCTGGAAAAATTCCTTGTTAATTTAGTTGTGAAGAGAAACTTTTGGTGATGTCACAGATGGGAGACCTGAAATGAGAATATGAAGAATGGACACAAAGCAAAGTTTTTGCTGAATTTTTTTTAAATTCCCAGTTTCAGAGGAAGCAGTGTGCTACTGTAGTGGAGCAGAGGTAAGTACCTGCCAACAGTGCCAACCGATGCAGGAGTGAGTGCCTGCTAGAGTGGAGAAGCAGAGGAAACTGCCTGACAGAGGAGACGTAGATTGTTCTACCGAAACTGTTTGCAGACTTTCAGACGGGATTAAATAAAGTGATCGTGGGTACAGAGTCCATACAAAGCTTCCCTGACTGCGTCGTATGAATATCAGGGAACTGTAATAATGAAGGAGGTAGACCCATTCAGTGAAATGTTGAAAATAACTGACCTGAGCCCATACAGAATAAATATAAACATGCCAACGGCCTTGCCGCAGTGGTAACACTGGTTCTCGTCAGATCACGCAAATTAAGGAATGTCGGGCCTGGCTAGCACTTGCATGAGTGGCTGTCCAGTCTGCCGAGCGCTGATGGCAAGTTGGGTCCACTCAGTTCTTGTAGGCCAATTGAGGAGCTACTTGAAGGGAAAGTAGCGGCTTCGGCCACGAAAACCGACAACGGCCTGGAGGGCAGTGTGCTGATCATATGCCCCTACATATCCGCATCTAATGACGTCTGTGAGGTGAGGATAACATGTCGGCTCGTCCTTGGTTTTGGGGCTTCAAGGCCTGTTTGAGGGGAGTATAGTTGGATTCTTTCGTGGAGTAATTACAAAAAAATAATAATTTTCAAAAAAGTCTTAGGTCTACTGAAAAATTAAAGTTCCATTCCTTCTATGTAGTTCTTGCAAATCCGATTTGTCATCTGTTGTGGTGACTGTTAAACAGCTTTCTTTTGTTTAGTTCACGAACTGAAAACTTTTCAAGCTAATTAAGACCATAGAAGAGTGGTCTTTCCTAACCGATTCTGGTAGGTGGAACTGGACGTTTTTGTTGATCCTGCCTTTTGAGTTCTTGTGGTGTAATTTTCGCACAAGCTTTCACAGACGAATATATATTTCTTCATTTATAGCCGAGAAATCAGATACCAATTTTCATACATCTGGCTCTAAAGACGTTTTAATATAAATAAATATTTTCATAAAAGCCTACATCTTCTATTTCATCCCTTTGTGGGTTGAATTTCCAAAAAAACGCTGAACTGTATTCTAACAGAGAAGGTTAATTTAAATTATCATAGATCTAGTTTCTAAAATGCTTTCTTAGCAAAATATTTCCATAAGACTTTGCTCCCCTGGGGTTCAATTTCCAAAAACACTGGAACACGTATTTTCTTATTTTGTAACTGAGAAGTCAAATACCATTTTCATAGACGTAGCTTTAAAAGTGCTTTAGTAATTTTTTAATAATGATTAATTTTCGAAAAAATAAATTCACCCCCTTCGGTGTTTAATGTCCAGAAATGTTGAAACATGCAACTTTTTATTTCTGACCGACAAACCAAATACTAGTTTGCATAAGTCTAGCTTCAAAATTGCTTCTATAGTGACATATTTTCAAAAAAACTTTTCATCTCTTTATTCGAGGGATCCATTCATTAACTATGCCTGTGGTATAAGATCAACACCCACTCCAAATTCAGGTATGGAAATGTTTTAATACAATGAAATATTTTCATGAAAATGTTCATTCCCTATTTCACCGCATCAAGTTTGAATTACAAAAATGGTGTAACAGGTTTTTGTTTTTTTTTTAATTTCTAACTGAGAAGCAAAATACAAATGTTCATAAATTGAAGTTGCAGAAATATTTTCCTAATGAAATATTTACATAAAAATGTGGCCAACGACTATACCTCCTTCTCAGTCTATTAGTGTATTGTTAAGTACCTACTCAAACAGACAAATAATGAATCAGATAATACGTCAGCGCTGGTCGAGGTGGCCGAGCGGTTCTAGGCGCTACAGTTTGGAACCGCGCGACCGCTACGGTCGCAGGTTCGAATCCTGCCTCGGGCATGGATGTGTGTGATGTCCTCAGGTTAGTTAGGTTTAAGTAGTTCTAAGTTCTAGGGGACTGATGACCTAAGATGTTAAGTCCCATAGTGCTCAGAGCCATTTGAACCATAATACGTCTGCCCAAAAACGAAGACTACTGGATGTAACCGAAAAAATTGCACTCTATCATTTCAGAACATTTTATTTGGTGTGTTTGAACATCTGGTAATGGTATAAGAAATTACCCATCGTTGACTATTTTGACATGAAACGTGCAGTAACTTCCTTAACTTTGGAAACACACATGAAGCTTTAGGTGATGGTATACCTTTCACATCTGAAGTACGTTTCTCCCAGTTTTAAAAATGATTTCATAAAGAAATATTTTCATACAGTTAGTCACTTCCTATTTCATCCCCTTTCATTAATAATTACATATTTTCCCTATTTTACCTCTTTGGATGTGAATTTCGAAAACTCCATTTTTGAACTACGAGTAAGCATAGGATTTTCGAGTACCTTCACGGTTTGGGCTGAGTGATGAGTTACAGATGTTACTTTCTTATGGATGTTACCTGAAAAATGTTACCTGGAAAAATTTCAAAATATGAGCAGGCTGAGAAAGAACATTAAATTGTTTCGATATAATGTTACCTTCCATATAGAGTGCAATTTTTCTGTTATATCTAATAGTCTACATTTTTGGGTTTACCTATTATCTAACTGATTATGAGTCATCACTTGTCTATTTCAGTAGATAAATTACGTACGTAACTGTAAACCAATATGCTGGAAAGGAGGGATAGTCCTTGTTCACAATCAACTAGTGTTTTCTAAAAGTGGTAGTGAAGTTTTATCAAGGTGTCCCGTTTTACGATGTACGAAAAAACCAGGAACTGCTACTGTATTGGCAGAGACAGTTTCTAATGAAATGGTAGATGCCTTCTGTAGATAAAAATTTTAGACACGACTGCTTGGTTCAGTGACCGTTTATAAATTAAAATTATATAAAGATTTAAAGAAGAAACTACTAATTACAAGTACGGCCATCCGGTTTAATAATAAATATGAGAAAAGGGGACTAGTCTGTAATTATGTGAAAGCCTATATCAATTTTGCTACTTGTAAGAAAGATCGCAAGTTCTTGAGGCCTGTCATTAAAAATCTCATTTCTGATAATGTTAAAAAACTACATGCTAAAAAAGATCTACTTAATGAAGAGGCATATCACCTTTATTTAGAACCTAGAAATATTTTTCGTATTAATTTTAATGGAAAGTAGTCGAATTAAATCGGGTGATGCTGAGGGAATTAGATTAGAAAATGAGACGCTTAAAGTAGTAAATGAGTTTTGCTATTTAGGGAGCAGAGTAACTGATGATGGTCGAAGTAGAGAGGACATAAAATGTAGACTGGCAATGGCAAGGAAAGCGTTTCTGAAGAAGAGAAATTTGTTAACATCTAGTATATATTTAAGTGTCAGGAAGTCGTTTCTGAAAGTATTTGTATGAAGTGTAGCCATGTATAGAAGTGAAACGTGGACGATAAACAGTTTACACAAGAAGAGAATAGAAGCTTTCGAAATGTGTTGTCACAGAAGAATGCTGAAGATTAGATGTGTAGATCACATACCTAATGAGGAGGTATTGAATAGAATTGGGAGAAGGGAAATTCGTGGCACAACTTAACTAGAAGAAGGGATCGATTGGTAGGACACGTTCTGAGGCATCAAGGGATCATCAATTTAGTTTTGGAGGGAATCGTGGAGGGTAAAAATCGCAAAGGGGCACCAAGGGATGAATACACTAAGCAGATTCAGAAGGATATAGGTTGCAGTAGTTACTCAGAGATGAAGATCCTTGTACAGGATAGAGTAGCATGGAGAGCTGCATCAAACCAGTCTCTGGATTGAAGACCATAACAACAACAACGTTCGTCCGAGGTACATCAGTGTATGGTAGTGAATCATGGATTGTGACAAGATGGGAAATGAAGAGAACACTGGCGTCCGAGATGAGAGCTTCAGAAGATAGTTGAAAGTTACATAAAGTGATAATACGAGAAATGTGGAAATCCTCAGCAGAATCGGTTAGGAGATGAACATGTGGCAGAAACTGATACCAAGAAGGGGCAAGAATATAGGGAGATATATCGGGTGCCTTCCGAAAGACAAGGACCGCAGTATCAAACTGGGCGGTATCATATGGCGATCTGAATATCATTGACGGAGATGGTGGTATGAGATTCACAAGTGGAAGCCATGTTGATTCATTTAGAGCATATATTTAATCTTATAAATCGGTTAACATGTGGGAATAAGAGATGTTCAACAACTACGTTATTTACTAACAATCTCTGACAACTCATACTGAAGCCAGGAATTATGCGTGCCATTTTCGAATCGATGACGCCAATAACACTATAGGGTGAACATTCCGTACCTTGTAAAATACTAAAATACTGAATTACGAGAGAATTGCCTCAATCATGTTAAAAGACTGACCAATTCAGGTGACCGATTTTAGCACAAGCGCCAGGAGAGCAGCCTCGACGCAAAAATTTCCTTACGGCCTAGATAGTAAAATGCTTACTAAGAGGCAGTTAGTCATCTTCAAGACGTAGGTCAGTAGAGAGGGGTACGGCACGTCTCTCTCTGCCAGTGTCAGTATTCTCAACTCCGCCGAAAGGAAGCAAGCGTCAGTTATTTCAAACTGAAATAGATTTTCCCCTCGATGTATTCTCTGTCGAGTTGGCTGGCTTCTCCGAAAAGTGACAGAGAACCAATTCAGGGGTGCTGTGAACTGCCTGCTGTTTCCATTGTATGACTGCAAGGCACGGAACTGGGTAGGATGCTACGATTTCATATCTTCCCATCAACAATACGAAAGGAAGGGCTATTTAAATTTCTTGTAATAAATATACTGGAAAGTATTATCTAGAGGGGTTAATCATTTTCAAATTATTCAGTGGTTATAAATTGTATCTGTCGATCATATTTTGATATTGCGAGTAATTTAAAATTAACTAGGTGAAAAATTTGCTTTACTAAGAAATGCTACGCCTAGGTTTGCCAAATCTCGCTGGGACCTCATCGGGACACTCTGTGATGGGGTGGGCGGGCGGGGAGGGGGGGGGGGGGGGGGTAGAAATGACGTGAATAATTTTTTTACTATAATTACTTTTTATTTAAAACACAGTTGCTTGGAACTTATTGCGGCATAAGAAGTAGTTGGTACACCATATTTTTCGGAAGATTTCATCTTTTTCAGCAAGTGTTTTTTCTCTTTTATGTATTTATAAAACTCAATGAAAGTCAGCTTGCAGCTAAAGTGGCACTGCAACATTGTTCCACCGACCCTGGCAGCAACAGATGTCTTTCATTAGTCCACTAGGCCGACATCAGCGAAAATAATCGTTCGACAGTGGCGTTGACTGCGGGATTAGAAAACAAATACTCGCATAATTTTGTCAGTTGGAAGTAAATCCACCTTTCTTTCATAGAGTGTTTAGAATTCCATTCCTCCGAATCACGCTTAGCTTCTAAATACCTCTCCAGATACAAATATTTCTTAAATCAACCGTCGTCTGAAATCTTCAAAACGTATCTAGTCAGGTATAGAATAGCGATTTCAATCATCATCCAATCTGTGGTTTTTGATAGCGTCGTCCAATGAAATACTTGATATTTATTAAAAGAAGTAGTCCATTTCTTAAAGTGATGAAATGCTGTGGTATAGAAAGCCCTTATCTCTTCCTCGTATTTCGAAATCAAAATTAATTACTTCTTGGGTAGGTTTCTCATCCTTTAATTTATTCAAATTCATCTTGGTTTGCATGACAATAAAATTGGCATTCATTCACAAATCTTTTAGTGTTGATCAATATATTTCTTATTTTAATTACGAGACTTCATTCTCCTCCACGCTTTTTAAATATTTTTTTCAAACAGAGCCAAGTTCGACTGCAGAAACATGAAGTAAATTTCACTGATCGGATTACTGAAAAATCTGAAATTATTTTAGGTGGCCTGTCTTCAGTGTTAAAAATTTGTTTTCATGGAACCCAAAGGTTAAGGATTCTCTCAACAGCGGGCATTAACAACAGCCCTCTTGTTTCTGAGTGAGATAGAGGAGTCTGATGACTGACTCTTTCAGCCTCTGTCCTTACGGTTTATATTGAAAAGCAATTATTTTCAACGTGATTATTTCAATGTTGACTGTTAAAACTCCATCAGCGCTTTATATATTGTTGTGGAGAATATGGACAGCGCATTAAATTCCTTCTACATTTCTTCCTAGTTCTTCTTCAGTTTGGAGAAACACATTCCGCTGGCCGCGTCGATGAAGCCCTCATAAGTTGGTGTGAGTATTGTCTACACAAAAAGCGGCTAAAGTATGTAATGGAATTTGCAGTTGTGTTAAAGTGTCTAGACAAATCTTTGCAATTGTAGACTTGTGGTTCGATGCGTCGGTGCCCCAAAATGAAACTTCTTGCATTCGGTCACGGAATGTGGTGCGAGAATATTTTCAACAACCGCTGTAGCTTTGGTCCTGGCTGTAGACTGCTTTGCGGTTACTTTGGGGACAGAATACATAGCGCCACTTAGTTTTACAGTACAGTCAAGAGAAATGATGGACTCATGATGCCTGACAATTTTATACACTATTTTAGTTCATCAGTAGCATAAATTAATTCTCCATGGCTATTTTCTTTAACCTTCACGCGCTCGCACAGCCGGTGAAGTGACCACCTCTTTGCAATTTCGCGCCATACTTGCTCCACAAAGGTAACGAGGCGGCGGGAGGGACATGTATTCTCTAGTTGCACCTTATTCCGACAGATGCTGCTCAACGTTCGTCCTAGTCGCACCTCTCTGCCTCTCAGGACAAGTTCAAATAGGTCCGAACACGTTCGGAGTTCGGTTTACCGCCTTGCAAGCGCTTACGGCACTTATAAAAACGGTCAGTTAACCGCCTTGCGAGCGCTTATGAGACTTTGTTCTACTCACCTACTTCGGAATTTAAGTATTTCTTTCTGGCACTCCCCTATAATTCCTCAATTTTATAGACTCTTCCAGTTCTCTAGTGAATGTGCATGTGCTCCAGAATATCAACATCAAGAAGAACACAAAGGTGGCCTGCATGTATATTTTTCCACTCACTTGACTTGGCAGGAATAATTTCGTTAAGCATTTTTCAATTCAATACAGGTAATATGAAAGAAAAAAACGAGAAGACAATTCTTACATGCGTTATCTTTGGAACTGATGAGCGAAAACATGAAAGAAAGAGCTAAATTGAAGCATTTACCAAAAGATTTGTTAGTATTTTTGAAAAATTACAGAGAGAGTGACGCAGTTTGTCCAGCTGTATCAATCCCTACAAGAAGAGCAATATGCTATTTGTGTGGCTCAAAAAGAATGTAAGAACAAAGCGAGAATGCGGTGAATGTGGAAGAAACGTCTGTCTACGGCATTCAACCACGACAGTTACGTGCAATAATTGTTGTCAGCCTCAAAACGAAAATGAAATGCATACAGACTGATCAGCATTTTTCATCTGACAGAAATGTTTGCGACGTTTTCAATCAAAAATTCTTTTTCCAAAGCAAAATTAGCTTTTCTTGTAACGAGTTAAGACAGTGAATAATTCTAGTCTTAAGTATTTCATTATATAGTCCCAAAACATTACAATTAAAAAATGTTCTTATATTTCATTTGGGTATTTGACTTCTATTTTGTATTCCATTGTATATTTTATTGTTAAATAAATTATTTTGATTACAAATGTGTTTGCGAAATTGTGTGAGATATCCTATGTCGATATTTTATGGAAATATGACCTTTAAAAACGGAAAACTTCAAGAGATTGATGAAAACTCTCAGGCGGTCGGCGGACCGCCCGCGTGAGCGCGAGCGTCACTATTTCTAGCGCCAGTGCATGAAGGTTAATCTTAAATGCAAAAATTGGCTTTGATGTCAATGCTAATCTGTTTGAATGATTTTTTGTAGAAGTGTGAAGCCTCACATCTGCCTTATCTCCATGAGTTACTGAAATGAAACAGCTACACATTTCACACAACGCTTCCTTATCCGTACTTCCTTTTTTGATAAAAGCAAGTCTTCTGTGTAATCATCCGAAAATTGGCACATCGTCTTTCCTCCCTTAGGCATTTTCTTAGGTTATGATAAGTTTATTAGACGGTAAAGGGCCGGCCGGTGTGGCCGTGCGGTTCTAGGCACTTCAGTCTCGAACCGCGTGACCGCTACGGTTGCAGGTTCGAATCCTGCCTCGGGCATGGATGTGTGTAATGTCCTTAGGTTAGTTAGGTTTAAGTAGTTCAAAGTTATAGGGGACTGATGACCACAGCAGTTAAGTCCCATAGTGCTCAGAGCCATTTGAACCACCCGCAGTAAACACCTCAAACATTAGTAACTTGCACTCGTGGTTCGTCCTATGTTCAGAAAGAATCGTCTTATCAGATAGCTCATCAAATGGGAAGTGTCCGATTCTTCCGTGTGGCACTGCTTAAGTAATTCCAGGCCCGTAGTACAGGAGAAGTCTGGTATTTTCTCGAATGAGGGCGCTAAATCTAGAAAGTACTTGCATCGTCGATACAGGATACACAACATGCACCGTCATCTGTGAGACGGCCTTGAAAACATAAATTTGTTGACACAAATAAAACTAACTGAAGCTTCGTTTATATGTTGCGCTAACAGATAGCGTTACTTCAGTACTTGAGCCAAGCTCGTAACAGTATTTGGCAAAATTGGGACAAAATAGGGTTTTGCCGGGAAATCGAGGCAAGAAGGTCCGTAATGGTGACGGTCCCAGTGTATCAAGGCGGATGGCAACCCTATTTTCACCAACTCGAAGACAGAAGTAAATTGTGGATAACTGCGATACGAAAGGATATTCGTTAGACATATCTGAAAATAACGGCACAAGGAAAAGAAAAAAAAACTCTGAAACATGGAATCAAGATACGATGTGCTTCTTTCAAGGATAATTCGATAACGTAGATGAAGTTGTGTGAAACAATAAGTAATCTGGGCACGTAATGTGACTGTCGGAAATCGTTATTCTTGTAATGGATCTATGCATTCAAGTAACCGCAACACGAAAATATTTTGAACCATTGGTAGCACACGTGCTATTGAAATCAGTAATGACCACTGTCGAGCAAGGATACAAAAAATTCATTCACAAAAACCTAGCTCAGAGAATCGTCACCAGCACACAAAACAGTTAATTCGTAAGCTTATTAACATGAGCGTTATATTTGTACTGTAAAGTACGCATTTTTTAGTTTTCTTCTGCAGAAATAATCATAGATTTCGAGGTACGACTATACAAGACTCATGAGGCTGTTGAGATAATATCCAGGATGAAGTTCACGATATTCTCTGCATAATGTCAGTAAAACGGCCGACAGTGCAGTGTACCGGCAATCCTGGGTTCCAAATGTAGTAAATTTAAAAGTGATATAACCCCTAGACACCTCATGTCCAGGACAGCCGAATGCCGTTAAACAGAGCACGAGTGTTGTGGACTGACAAGACAGCCAGTCCACAGTGACGGGTAACCGAAAGGCACGCGTTTAACTCACGCAGGCTGGAGTGAGGTCTGAAACAGGATACGTAATGAATGCTATAAAGAAAAGTACGTAGCTTCTGGAATACTTAACTTTAATCCACAATTGGTGAACATTGGTCTTGTTACTGTACATGCTTCATTAGATACATAGCAAAGGATAACTGGCGTCTTGCTGGGTCGTAGCAATTGACTTAGCTGAAGGCTATGCTAACTATCGTCTCGGCAATTGAGAGCGTAATTCTCAGTGAACCTTTCCTAGCAACGTCGGCTGTACAACTGGGGCGAGTGCTAGTAAGTCTCTCTAGACCTGCCGTGTGGCGGCGCTCGGTCTGCAATTACTGATAGTGGCGACACGCGGGTCCGACGTATACTAGCGGACCGCGGCCGATTTAAAAGCTACCACCTAGCAAGTGTGGTGTCTGGCGGTGACACCACAACGAGCATATTACTTTTACTGAAAAACGACGACTGCTAAAAACAGTGTATGTGCCATACAAATATTTTCCCTTTCTGCATAGCGTAACACGTTGAACAACTTACGTAATATTGCGGGTCTACGTTCAAAAGGAAAGAGATGGAAGTTTACAAGCGATGTATGCAGATATTCAGAAAGTGAAATACCCCCTAAAAGTGTGAGCCATTCTAATGTTTACCGAGGTATAGTTACTTGAAACGTTTAGCAAAATCAGCTGATCGTATGAAAGGAAATTAATAGTGTGCTATATGCTCCAAATATGTACTTGGAGAATCACTGTAAATTTTGTGGAAAAGGGAAAATTTTATTTAACTTTAAGAGGATTCTTTTTCGTTCCACTCCAGGTTGGAGTATGGGAAGAATAACAGCGTCTGCGCCTCTGTGAGAGCCGTTATTTACCTCGTTTCATCTGTGCGACCTCTACCGGATTGAACAGGGACTGAATTATTCATATTTTCTGCACCGAAAGGCGGTGCTTTAAGTTTTCTAATCTTGTTCTCGCAAGATGTTCGACGTACGTGACATACATGCTGGTATAACTTCGTAAAACGCTGCTTACGGTATGGATCTTTGCCTGTGGTGTTCTTTTCAGGATGTGTGTGTTGCAGTTTATTTGCAGTTGATGTGTTTCGGTGGGCGACAATTGTTGACTGTAGTTTAACAGTGGAAAGAGTGTTTGCAAAGTGCAAGTGGCGCGATGTGTTAAGAAAAACCGTCTCTATAGATAACCTAGCACAGTTTTGTTTGAAACTATGGGGCAAAATTATTCTGATAACTTTTCATATTGTGAATTTGCGTTTCTGAATGTGATTAATAAAGAAATATAAAATATCGAAATCTAAACGTGTGATCTTGTATTCAATATCGCAATATTTTCAAAGTCACTGTCGAATGAATGCGTGACAGAAGTGTTAAAAGCACTTTAAAATTTAAAAAATTACTCTTACTGAGCAGAAATATTGTTTATTGGCCCTTTTGAACAAATAAAGGAAAAAAGTCAGACAAGTATTCAGTTGATAATAGTGGTGAAATGAGATAATTATAAAGGATGGTAAGTTAGCTTTAGTAATAACTGATTAAAATTTATCAAGAGTGCTGGCACATTGTCTTGCAGGTGATAGAAGCCTGTAACCATTCGCACACTCGATGTCAAATATTAGCCTTCCCTGTTACAGATTGACGTACATGAGAATATTCATGTATGCGCTGTACGATTCCTTTCAGTAGCTTACGATCTACTTAGTATACGAACTGCAGCTTCCTAGTATACTACCCATGAGTCTTACAATGTCATTTACTGTACCTACAACTTCGCATCTCAGTATATTAGGACTTCGAGATATTTATGGGAAATGGATGACTCTAGTTGCGACTTTTAAACCGACTGTAGTATAATTTACGTTTCGTAAATTGTATTCCCTTTCTACATGCTCTGTTGTTTGAAGTGGGATGTAAATGGCTTTAGAACAGTTGAGACTGTAGCAGCCCTGTTAAACTGTTAGAAGCTTGGTCCGCCAATGTCGCAATTTTGAAATGAGAGTTATTATGAATGTCGCGTAATAAGTATTTCGCATGAAGCGCCATTGTAACACAGGCAAAGGTCCATTGTGGAAACTAAGCCACTGTATACCATAAGTAGCTTTATTAAAGAAAACACCCGACTGACTACACAAGATAAGAGGGTACGTAAATACGCGAGTGAGTGGTTCGAAATAAGATTTAATACAGGGTGATTCAAAAAGAATACCACAACTTTAGGAATTTAAAACTCTGCAACGACAAAAGGCAGAGCTAAGCACTATCTGTCGGCGAATTAAGGGAGCTATAAAGTTTCATTTAGTTGTACATTTGTTCGCTTGAGGCGCTGTTGACTAGGCGTCAGCGTCAGTTGATGCTAAGATGGCGACCGCTCAACAGAAAGCTTTTTGTGTTATTGAGTACGGCAGAAGTGAATCGACGACAGTTGTTCAGCGTGCATTTCGAACGAAGTATGGTGTTAAACCTCCTGATAGGTGGTGTATTAAACGTTGGTATAAACAGTTTACAGAGAATGGGTGTTTGTGCAAAGGGAAAAGTTCTGGACGGCCGAGAACGAGTGATGAAAATGTAGCACGCATCCAGCAAGCATTTGTTCGCAGCCCAGGAAAATCGACTTGCACAGCTAGCAGAGAGCTGCAAATTCCACAATGAACTGTATGGAGAGTCCACATTGGCACTTATCTGTCCGTAACTACCTGAACGTCAACTACCCGAGGCGATGGATCGGCCGCCAGGCAGCCCATGACAGAGCACTTCATCACTGGCCTCCAAGAAGCCCTGATCTTACCCCCTGCGATTTTTTCTTATGGGGGTATGTTAAGGATATGGTGTTTCGGCCACCTCTCCCAGCCACCATTGATGGTTTGAAACGAGAAATAACAGCAGCTATCCAAACTGTTACGCCTGATGTGCTACAGAGAGTGTGGAACGAGTTGGAGTATCGGGTTGATGTTGCTCGGGTGTCTGGAGGGGGCCATATTGAACATCTCTGAACTTGTTTTTGAGTGAAAAAAACCTTTTTAAATACTCTTTGTAATGATGTATAACAGAAGGTTATACAGTATTATGTTTCTTTCATTAAATACACATTTTTAAAGTTGTGGTATTCTTTTTGAATCACCCTGTATTATGAGGGAAATGGGTTATAAGTATAGTTACGTTGTTACACACTCAAATGTATTCGATCGCACGATCGGGATAGAGGAACTTACGTTCTAAATACTATCATCCCCCTGTAGTTAAAATTAATTTATTCATATAGGAAAGAAAATAATTCGCCTTCGTAATTAAATGAAAAGAAAGATTACAGGTTCTGAATGTCGGGCAGTAAGTACTGAAATTGACATTGGCGGCCATGAAGGGAAAGAGATGAAAACATTCACGTATCTCTATTGTTAAGCAGCACCGTCGTGAAGATCGTCGCCTCTATCTAAATTCTCGACATAAATTAAAATAATTATAATCTTCCAGAGCTACAGGAACTGGGATCCATGGTATCGTAAGTGAGAAAGTCCTTCTGTTTCATAAATTGCTTTCACTGTATAACACCATTTCACTTTAAAATTACAGAAGACGTCTTATCACCAGGACATGAAAACAACGAAAGGTAACTAATACTAAAACTAATAAACGAAGAGCGTAAATCTTTTTTTGTCCAACAGTGTTAAATATTTTTCACATTAATCTTTGGTACGAGAGTCGAAAAATTATCTATACATTTATGAGAAAGAAAAGAAAGTTTACTAAGTTCCTTTATAACACCCATCACGATTCCTCGGATTTACTTACCGTTCGAGGCAGCACTTCATGCTTGTTCATAGGGGGGATGGATTGTGTGCTCTTAGCTCTCCCCTTACATGTAACACTTAGCCTGCATGCAGTATCTAGTCCTACCACTGACAGACTACTCAGTCATGGGGCTCATGTAGCAGATCTATGGCAATAGTTTGTCAACCACCCAAATTTGCAACAGCTTCCAGCTTGAAGTAATTCGACCAATGTCAATACAGATTTAAACTGTCTACGAATCTCGAGTCTGGGAATAGCTTTGCCGATGGGATTCCCTTGAAATAAAGATTAATGGATGCAAAGCAATAATAAATAAGAAGAATGACGTGCAGGAACTGGCTGGTCGAGTAGAAGTTTTTGATAACAGTGAATGAGAATAAGAATTTGAGATATAAGGTATGATAAAATGCACCAGGTTAAAAAAGGCTATGAAGAAATATAGTAAAATGACTACGCCAACTCGAGCTGCACAGGACATCAAGACTGCGAATCTGGTTGTTTAAAATTATCACTTCTCAGTACTATGACCCAACATCGACTATTAGAAGACTACATGAATATTTAGAGCTATTAAAGTAAATAAACGCTGGTATTAAGCGAGGGATTTGCCGAAACAATATGGTGCTGCAAGTGTACTGGCTAAGCGTCAGTTTGTCCGATGTATTTTAAGTGATACGTTTGTGATCTACTGAAATTTATTAAATAAATCTCTAATCACACAGCACTTGGGAAGAAATGAATACCTGGGACAATACAGTAAAGACTACATGTGTAGGATACTCAAATGCTGGACGCAACTGACAATTTCAAGAAGCGACACTTATAACGTAAAATTTGTAAATAAATACTGAATATATCACAATATTCACTAGACGTACGGGTAGTTAACCGCTGATATAGTTGTCAAGTCGCGGAAAACGCTGCTAGTTTGCGCGTACAACGTTTGAATGCATACTTCGTGGGTGGAAATCTCTGGACTACATAGCCTCACAGAAACACAATGGAAAGAATCGCTAATCGGCTAAAGTAATTTGTAATTATTTTCGAACCCAGGTGTAGACACCATAAACCATAGCAGGCTAACTTAAGCTCGGCAGCTTTTGCTCATTCCGCTCCAAAGATGGAAAACCCAAGAGTACACCTGCATCACATCATTCCACGTAAGGCACACAATCCTCTATGTATCAATGTAACATTGTAATCATAGCACTTGGTCGAAAATGCTGCTGTCCACGTTAATACAATTTAGAACTCTGTCTACACATATCTGCATCTCCGATTTCATATCACGATTCATGAATCGTGGTCCAGTAAAACTGTAAGAACATAAAGAGTATCAAAAAGCGTAATATTACTTACTGTATGTATGCAGTATAATAATAAACTGGTAAGTTGTTTTGCGGCGTATATGGTGCGCAATTTAGTACAACCGTTATGTGAGTGTTTTTGTCAAAACTGCCGCAAACTACAAACCCTCATTAGATTGATAAATTCATCTGATCTAAACTGATCACTATTTCGAAATGAGAGTACTAGTATGCTGAAATGTAACATTAGTGATTGCTTGCGATATCAAACTACTAAAAGTCCAAATTACGTTTTCTGAAGGATTGCTTACATTTGTAATTGGAAATCCTACTGAATACTTGTCCAGCAGAAGCCAGTAGCACAGGGGTGAGCAGGCCAATGTTGGGCATCGAGGTTATGGCACTGCCAATACGAGGGGAGGAGCAGGAGCAGGTTGAAGTGGCCAAAGTATATTGCGTGGGCGCTCTAAGCTCTGCTGGAGAGGAGCCATCCGTGTTTGTATTCTAAATGACGGTTCACTGTTGAGTACTGCTTTAATATGGCGTGTCCATCAAGGCCGAGGAGGCTCACTGTATAAGCTAACCGCAATGCGGCGTGCAGTATCGCCATGCTCTGACCCAGCAGGAAGCCAGTTTTTGGTGAACAGCTACGTCCAGGATAGCCGAAAGATAAAATCCGTAAAGTGGAGTGAGAGTAGAGACCATTCGGAACTTTTACGCTTAAGAGCATGACACCTGCCGCGGTCACGCTAGCGCCAAGCTATTTAAATTTTTGATGTTCATGCTCAAAATGGTTCAAATGGCTCTGAGCACTATGGGACTCAACTTCTGAGGTCATCAGCCCCCTAGAACTTAGAACTACTTAAACCTAACTAAGCTAAGGACATCACACACATCCATGCCCGAGGCAGGATTCGAACCTGCGACCTTAGCGGCCGCTCGGTTCCCGACTGTAGCGCCCAGAACCGCACGGCCACTCCGGCCGGCTGTTCATGCTCAGAAACAGTAGGAGGGGCTACCACTGGGTAACAGAAATAAATTTTGCCGTGAGGGTACAGAATTCGTTTTCGTGTACGTGGAGAAGACGTGAGTAAGTGAAAGATGAGATAGATCATATAGAGTAAGTCATAGGTTGCCTGGTTTGGAGCTCCAGGACTAAATAATTGCAGGATTGTCCAATTATATTAAAGATTAGTATGGAAGGGAGATTGTGTTGTCTTAATCATCATCACAATTCGTCCCCATTACGGTCGGAGGAAGGCAACGGCAAACCACCGCCACTAGGACCTCACCTAGTACGGTGGTGCGGGTCTCCCGCATCGTTCCCCTACGCTCTGTCAAGAAGCATGGGACTTCATTTCCAATGGTTACCTAATGAGTCTGATATGTCAAAGCTATGTCACTCGTAACATGATAACGGGGCTTGGGCTTTCCATCGTAGGTTACTACCGCTAGATGACGGATCTGAAACTAGACGTAAGGAAACCCTGTGAGCTTCTCATTATCGAGTGATGGTATATCTAAAACTGTGTATGGTTGGTAAATATAATCCTGCTGCTTCCTGTCGTGTTATTGGACGCAATAACACGTCTCAGTGTCGTTTCACCGACATACCGAATTGAAGGCAAACGACGTGGCATCTAAGGTAATTAACAAGTTTACTATGGCAATAATTCTTGTCTTGTAGCTACCAGAGAGAATTGGTATGTTTTACAATTACGATAGCAGAACAGTTGTGTTTACAAAAAGCGAGGCTGGCCGGATATCACCGTAACATAAACTGCAGAACAAAATTAAAGGCTACCTAGTCTCCACCTGCGATGCACAGGTATGAAAATTGGCCCAATGGTGCCAACAACTTTCCTGTGGAATAGTACGAAAGCGCGGCTACCTGCGACGTCACAATGGTTCTCAACCACGCCGCACACAGCTAAGTATCGACGCATGGGAAAGGAAGGCCAAAACTCAGAAGTTCATGAGAGGTGTAAAGTGGGTTTCACATTGGCATCAACTTTCATCAGAATTCTACCCAATGCTGCCTTGGATGTGATTTTGTTCCCTGGCACAGGGGCGTCTACGAGTCAGCGAGTGGCTGTCTCTGTAGAGGGACATCCTTAAGCTGCAAAGGCGCGCACGTGGCACCAAGAGTGTTGCTAATGTCACGCCATTAGAGGGCGCAAAACAGGCGGGCTGAAAAAGCGTAGCACTCCTTAGTGCTTCGGATCGCGTTAAGACTTCGTCGAGCGTTTCCACACTGTACAACAAAGCTAAAACTGTGTTCAGACTACAGTCCAGAGGGGCATGATCGCGTTTCAAGAGGTTGCATGCCCACGATGTCATTATGGAGGTGTTGAATCGTACAGCAGTTTCAAGAGCGTCAGAGGTTGTCAAAAACGTCATGCTGTTGCTCGTCGCACTGATAAGTGTGGTTTTGGACCGCGAAATTTGTGGGAATCAAAGCCACAAGAGAAGTGGTTGTTTCATTGGCACTCCGAACTCTCTTCTTGTCGATAATTAGCAGTGGTGTGACTGACAGGTTTTCCACAGCTGCCCGTAAGAACACCCCGTAAAATCAACGCTTCTCGTCCCGCTTGTGGCCTCCATAGAAGAGGCGTCAAAAGAAGGGCTGAAAGGTGGGTAAGAGTGCATGTGAGGAACTTCCAATTTTGAGACACATCCACGGCGGAACTGGATACGATAGTGGTGAAGTTTTGTGCCAATGTGACATCATTGGTCCACCTTACACCTGACACGAACTTATCAGCTCTGGCATTTTTTTCTCAAGTGTCAACACGTTGCTATTTGAAGCATCGCCTAGTCCGAGGGTGCTGTCGCAGAGCGCCTCACTCTTGCACCATTACAGACGAAAGATGTAGGCATCTTTGAGCCAAATTTCAGACTTACGCGTCGCAGAGGAAGACAATTACGGGTTTTCGAAAAGTGACCTTGTAGTTGTGTTTCGCGTTGAGGAATAAAGGAAACTACATATCGTTTAGGGAGAATTTTCGAACAATTCGTCTGCATAGAAACAGACGATGGTATGTTAAACGGCGCCGAAAATAGATTACAAGCTGATATAAATCTTCTTTTAAGTATGTAGGAAAGAGGAACGTGTTAACCATTTCGCTTGTGATACTGAGAATTGAGGAACTGCGGAGATAGAGATGTATCCACATGCATCAGGTGACATACAGGGTGTTAATAAACTAATTGTACAAAAGTTACCTTTAACTGTGGAAGGGTTAAATAACTTACAGAAATGTTTGGTACAGCATTTAATGCAGAGTATCTTCAAGTTTATTCCCATCTGGGACTGTTAGTTACAGACGTCCCTGCTAGGAGGCATGTGCGAATGAGTTACTCCGTCATCATGGAGTCGTATAATGGCGTAGAACGTGAGCAGTGTTATTTACGGTTTCATGAATCAAAATCAGCTACTACATTTCAGAGACAATTCAGAACATCACATCGCAAGCCACGTTGCACTGAAACTGGCTTTGATACAGCTTGGGTTTGCGCTGCAGATTGTCATAATATTTACGGTCGTTTCTTTTTCGTTCGAGTCGTAGCTCGACATGATTTGAACATTATCTAATGCCTCAATTACAACAGGATAAGGGCAGAGAATGTACTTACCACAAAGTGGCGTGCCAGCACATTATCATCATGAAGGTGTTCCGTATCTCCGGAGGAGTGTGTGGACTTGGATTGGATGAGTCGGAAAAATATCCTAACCACCACAATCACCTGATTTAACCGCATGGGTCTTCTGTGTATGAGTTACGTTAAAGACAAGAGTGTTCGTTTCGTCGGTTCCGGAAAACGTCGACGAACTACGACAACGGATATCACAAGCATTTGCCACCATTCATCAAGACTTGGTTCGTGGGATTACAGACGGGACCTTTGTCGGTTTACAGAACGCAGCCTCATTTACCATGTGTAAATAAAACTAGAAGTTATATTGCATTCAGTGCCGTATCAAATATTTCAGTAAGTTATCTACCTCAGTCACAATTAAAGCTCACTTTTGTATAACTACTTTATAAACACGCTGTAAACGGCATGGCACTAAGCTTCGATTTAAACACTGGCTGCTTGTTTAATGACTGGCCGTTGTAGAGTGCTGTTAGTGAGGCACTAAATTCCAGACAAGTGAGCTCTTGTAACCCCCGACGAGCTGTGGAGCAGAAAGTCCCTGCTTAAGCTCACCTGCAGCCAATCTGAAGGACGGCGGCAAAAGTAGCTATCCTCGCCACGCCACGCCACGCCACGCTGAGCGCCGGGGCGCGCGCAACCCTAAGAGGATTGCCGGCACTCGAGAGCGCCGAGTCCCACCATTAAGTTCCACGCCGTGCCGAAACGATGGCTGCCTAATCCACGACAGCGACAGCCGAGCAATGGCCGTGCACAGTGGCGGGCTGGATCAGACCCTCGAGTGGAGACTGGAGAAGAGCAGTAACTCCAGCCGTGCCGGAATGTACGGCAGCGACTCATACGAGTACTACTTGCTCGTCGTAAGCTATTCAGCAGTCTATTCCTCTAAACGCATCAACCACAACAATGTGGCCCCTACAACGCCAAATCTCATGCTACCGTTCGTATTAGTTGGTTTCAAGATTGATGAAATTATTTCAAATATGTAATCTGTGCCAGCCAATACAGGCTGTTCGGAAATTACCGTTACAAACATCTAGCACTTGTAGAGGAGAAAGAGTAGATAATATTTTGCATTGGAATCCATATACGGAAGCGTACCGTTTCAGTGCTACAACCGTTTGTTGGTAACGCGACCATCATTACAAGTAATTCATTAGGTTGATACATTGCATCACATTACGGTTCCACTCTTTAATAGCCAGATACATTGCTCGCGTACTCGTTGACGTGTTCTCTTCCGATGCTGGATGGCCTCTTCCAGTAAGCGTTTCCCAGGAGCACCAACGTCAAGCCTGCTGACGGTGAAGGTACCCTTTCTCGAAGCCGTTGCTTAATTGTGGCGAAAAGGGGTTGCGATGGTGTTGGACATTGCGGAGAACGATCTAGATAAAGACGACGAGCAGCTATTCCATCACCGTGAGATTGCCATTCATAAGGATCACGTTGGTGTACTCTGTAAGCGTGCATTTGTTGCTCTAACGCTCATAGACACTATATGACGCTCGAGCCTGCTCCGAGAGGTAGAACAAACGTTAAATGACATCAACCCCCCCACCCCCCACCCCCCCGTGATTACCCTGTTTCAAATCGAACAAACTTGTTAACTTGTTTTCAGACAGCTGTAGCAGGGAAAGGACACAACTACACGGTTTCGGACATAAGTTTCGGTTCAAAATATTATGTGCTAACCCTCCTCTATGAGTCCAGGAAGTTTGTAACGGGAATTTTCGAAAACCATGTACAATATAATTAAGGAGTGGTGTAAGCTGATCATTATTATACAGGTAGAGTTACAATAAGGGTAAGGTTTAGGGATCATATTTAATGCTGCAGTCCTTTCCTAACTATTTGTGTAGACTCGTGTATTAATAACAAACTCTTCGTATAAATTTCAGCATATCATAATCCATTGGCATATGTTACGAGAAGGGCTGCCATTAGCAGCACAAGGTAATCCAGTCTCATACGTGATCGTGTATATACGTTGAATATCGGAAGAAGTATTCATGAAGTTCAGATGCAGTAATAAAATAAGTCAGCATTAGTACTGTGAACTATTTGAAAAACAAAATCTGTATTATGTGTGTAAGCAAAGTAAGAGATATAGGATTGAGACAGACTGATCAGGGACCATGCAGTGTGGTATAAACCTGCCACTCTATTATCTACTGTTTTAAATAACAGAAGTGTTCATTCAAATCTTACGGCAGTCTTATTTTTATGTTCCCTGGCGGCCATTAAATTGATCCGTGTGACAACCTGCAAGCTACATTCTACACATAAAGCGACTTACATGAAACTGCTGTTCTCACTTGATAAAATTTCTATAAAGCACAATTTTTCCATTCACTTGTAGCCAATTTACAGTCTCTCGTAAATCTCTCCCAATCCATTATCACACATCTCACTTAGCAACATAGTTTCAAATGTTTCACAATACGATTAATTCATGTATTTTGTTACATCATTCTAAATTATCAAGACTGCTTCTGATATACATGTCCTATGCGTGATCGCCTAAGAAATTAGTTTGCGCTGAGCTGCTAATGCCCTGCCTTTTTTGTAACACACTGCAAACTCCTCATAACTCACGATTCTACACAATTTTATTTCACAAAATTGTTTTCCGTGAATTTACAACCACAAGCATGACTCAAATACGTCACGTCTGACTTTCAGGCTCATTATGTTTCTTACCATACTTTTCTCATCGTAACCCGACCGTCGCCCTTGGCCACTAGCCTAATGACTGACTCACTCCATTGTCAGCAAACAACTGCTGACCGATGCTGCTTTATCACAGGACACTCTGTAGTGCTGATACGAAACGTCGTAGAGTCCGAGATGTTCAACTCTGGCACGCAGTCCACAATGCTAAAAAATCTCCTGGGCTGAGTGTTGGTGTGGCCTGTGCAACTACCGAGCGATGTGCCGCAGTGGTTAGCACACTAGACTCGCACTCTAGAGGTCGATGGTTCAAACGCCCGTCTGACCGTCCTGATTTAGGTTTTTCGTGAATTCCCTAAATCATTCCAGACAAATAACGGGATGGTTCCTTTGAAAGCGCACGGCCGATTTCCCTTCCCAATCTTCTCTAATCCGAGCCTGTGCTCCGTCTCTAACGCTAATGACCTTGTTGTCTACGGTACGTTAAATTATAATATCCTCCTCCCCTACTCAGTCCTCACCAGTGCAATTTTCCAGCCTTTTCTTACTTTACAGAGCGGGCAAGCGTCCTACAACCACATTCTCTGATGGATGTTCAACACTTTGTCATCTTCTCGTTGTTTCACCATCCGTCAAATATTTTTCATAGATGCTCTCAGCAGTACCACAGGAACTGCAGACATGCTTCCAACATGCTCGTTCACATGCACCGGGTCATAACGATCTGTCCCTTCTCAAAGTAGCATATGTTATTTGATTTCGCCATCTTGTAGCCCTTGCTGTCGCCAATATATACCCCTTTCATTCTGCTCCTTTCATCTGCTTTACTTACAGCGTCACGCGTCGCCAACGCGTTCAGTCCCGCCTGGGTAGTAGTTTCAATGTTATGACTCATTCGGATCTTGGACAATATACAGGATGTTTCAAAACGAATGATTTGATTTCAAAACTCCATACTTATTTGATAAAAACATACTACGAACATGGGATCAGCTGCAAAATATCTACAAAATAGTTGAAATCGTCATAAACTTTACACAATGTATCTGCTTTCAGAAAATTTATGGCGATTATTATTATGTTCTTCACCTCTTCTACGTCGCAGGGTAAAGGGCGCCGTAACACACTTTCCTCCACATATACTCACGAGAAAAAAACTTATGTGGTCATGTCTGGCGATCTTGTAGGCCAAGAATGCAGAGCATTGTCTCAGGGTCCGATGCGGCCTATTCAGCGTTGACGTAGAGTATCACACAGAAACTGAAGCACGTTGCTGAGCCAGTGTGGTGGAGCCCCATCCTGTTGGAAAAATGAAGCCATCGGGGTCCTCTTAAAGCTGTGGAAGAAGCCATTTCTGCAACATTTGAAGACAGCTCAGTGTTAGACAGGACGCACTAGACCCCGAGACAGTACCCTGCATTCTTGGCGTCCTAGATCGCCAAACATGACGAAATACGATTTTTTCTTGTGGGCATAGCTTAGAAGTTTATGATTTTGTGGTTATTTTCCAGTTCATCCTATGTCTATAGTATGTTTTTTATCAATAAATATGGGATTTTGAAATCAGATAATTCTGTCTGAAACATCTTGTTCTTTCGGGAGGTGGTGCCCCACAGTTCGTATGTAGATGGAAAACGTCATATTACAGCTAAAAATAGTCTTTATATTACTGTTTGTACAATAATTTCATTGCTAATGGTAAAATTCCTTACTTACACAACCAGTATCGTTAGACTGACCATCGTGAGGTACATTAAGTATCCAAGAATCATGTTAGGCGAAATATAATATCAGTATCGTCGAAAGGTAAAACCACCAACTAGACGCTGTCGTATGTAAATATAAATTACGTGATGTGGTATGAATCTGTCCACAGCACGAACGTGTGCACTACCTAGCACAGTTTCTATCGCAGGGGCGACGTAATTTATATTACGATAAATAAGATTTTATCATTGCACGATAATGAATTTATATTTCGCCTGATATGAAGCTGTGAATACTTTTTTGAAGATGATGGTCAGTAGACCGAAACTGTTAGCGTAAATAATGAATTTTACCAACAGCTCAAGGCGGTAATATACCACTATTCAGTGTTTTGGACTGTTTTTTAAATAAAGTAGTGATAGTCGATCGCTGATATCGATATGGACGTTCAGCATAAAAAAATTATTTCCATGGATTTTGAAGACACTGACACAACTCAAGGAATGCTTACGCCGAAACATTCTCCAAGGCTTTGCCTTGTTCCAGCCTCAGAGTTAAAGGCATCACAGGTATACTGTATTTTGCATGAAAGATGATAGCTGTTGATGCTGATGGGCATTTAGTGCATTTTGTACCTCGCAGACGCGAGTTTCTTTACTGTTTCTTCAAAGCAAATTGGGAGAAAAAAAGTTGCCACTTGGGTAGAGAGCTTTTCACAATCTTTAACCACAGATTCCGCTTTGAATGGAAACCGTAGAGCTTGTGCGCTTTGAAAACTGCGGAACGAAAGGCAAAATGCATAATTCTGTCCATGCTTTTTCCGTGAAGGGGGAGGTGTGCTGGAGTGGGGAGGGGGGTGGTTGGAGCCCCACAAAGGCAGTTTTTAATTTGCGGCGCGGGTGCGCCGGCCAGAACAACAGTTCCGGCGCGTGCGCAGCTACAGAGCACTGGCTGGCTTTGTGCGCCGCCTCCCATTAGCGTTATTACGGACGTAGGCTTGGCGACGTGTGTGGGACCGTGGCCAGCCCGACCGCGGGCGGGCTGTGGCTGCGGGGTGCTGGGCGCACTGCGTGGGCCGGTACTAGCCCGAGGTGCCGCTCGAAGAGCCGCCTGGCAACTTAATACAGCGAAATGTACACAAGAGGCAGGTAACGATGTTAAAAAAAGAACACAGACCAAAGTTTAAAAAACTACTTTTCCTAATTCCACAGAATTTTAATCTATGTTGCGTTTAAAATTTACCTTTTGTTATTAGCATCTGGGAATGCCTTTAAAATATTAAAATGTTAAACTCTGCAGTCGCAGCTATTCTCACCTTCCAGACATTTGCTGTAGTAGCTAATAAACCATACTGTCGTGTCCGACTTTGTAAACAACGCTCATGACGGGTGAGCTGCAGAGTGGTGCGGTAACCTCGTGCGAAAGCTGCACAGGAGCAGAAATTATTAGGAAACAAGATAACGCGGTAAACAGAAGATTTACCTGTACTTCTCAAAGCGAACGAGGACTCAATACAAATAACGCTGCAAGAAACAGAGTCAAATTGGTTCAAATGGGTCGAAGCACATTGAGACTTAACATCTGAGGTCATCAGTCTCCTAGAACTTACAACTACTTAAACCTAACTAACCTAAGGACATCACACACATCCATCCCCGAGGCAGGATTTGAACCTGCGACCGTAGCAGCCGTGTTGTTCCGGACTGAAGTGCCTAGAGCCGGCCGGCGTAGCCGTCCGGTTCTATCGCTACAGTCTGGAACCGCGTGACCGCTACGGTCGCAGGTTCGAATCCTGCCTCGGGCATGGATGTATGTGATGTCCTTAGGTTAGTTAGGTTTAAGTAGTTCTAAGTTCTAGGGGACTGATGACCTCAGAAGTTAAGTCCCATAGCGCTCAGAGCCATTTGAACCAATTTTTGAAGTGCCTAGAACCGCTCGACCACAGCGGCCGGCAGACATAGTCCAACGGTCACAATGGTGACTAAGATTAGGCTCCCCTAAGTAAGCAAGAACGATGACGTCAGAGACGCGACTATGCTTGTCTGCAGAGCGAAGTGGCTCCCACTGCTAGTGGGTCGTCTCGCTGCCACCGGCCAACCCATAGTGTCACGGCAAGAGAACGCTACTAGTCCAGAGCCGATGAAGGCGTGCCTCAGTGGGCGCGCTCTATTTGGTCCACCAGATACCGCGCGACCGCAATCGGTTTCAGAAGGACGCTTGTGATTTAGTTTGCTATCAGGCCCGCGGGGTGATGCTGATACGTGATACCTTATCTGCAACACTCCAAGAGACAAGCTGGAATGTGCTGGTCACGTCCTAAAGAGGATTTGTGGTAGTCTTCATCAGTCGCTAAAGGAGAAGAAATGCGAAGCACTTGAAAGTCTACCCCTTGTTTGTTAACCTGATTGATTTTCATGTAAGAAGTATCTCCGTTTAATATAAGCGGAAGCAGTGCTCCATGGTTCCCATTTCTACCACTATGTGTCTAATTCTTTCAATTAGGCCCGATAAATTGAGATATGGCTAATCAAACCCGCTAGAAAAGATAGTATTCTAACTTAAAAATGAAGCAACGGATAACGCAACATCGGTGAATGGCCATGGAACAATACGTGCACATTAGGGACGGTAGGACTTTCTTTTTCTGATACTATGAATGCAGTTAGTCGCATGAAGTGCGTAATGCATACAATGGATGTCCCTGGATTGAAAATTCATAGAATATAGTCATTATCTCAGTGGTATGGATGAAGGGTACTAAATAACACTAAGAGAGAGTTTCAGTTATCATTATGATTTATTTCGATTATATTTTAGAAAACTATTACTCTCTGCGAAAAAACATTTAAGGAAACTATTACTCCTTGTGACAAAACGTACATGAAATCTATTATATTTAAGAAAACTACCGCTCTCAGTGACAAAACATACGTGATGCACTCACTACCTCTTGCGTCTCGTCATACCGGAAACATAGACAACACTTCGTCGCCAGTTACATCTACTAACGATTAAAATGGGTAAAAATGAATGCTACTGAATGGTGGCCTCTTAAAACCATTTAGTTATTGTCACACCTATTTAACGCGCGGAGTAGGGAAGGATATTACCTTTCACTCTCTCGAACATTACTTGTGTTACTACACATGCAGTACCATGCGGATACGTTCATGTTGAAACCGCGTATTATGCAACCGCAATGCAACGTGAGCTAACCAGCCCAGACTTCATGACTCCACATTATTCATACTATCATTAACGAATGGCAAATCCAGTGACTACAATTATGAATGCTGGCAACACGTGGCCAAGTTCGACAACAAAGAAACGAGTAAAATAAACCGTTGAATAATGGGAAATTTATATTGCCTATATCCTGAACGAAACTATGCAACAAATGAAACATTAATGAATCTATCCGCTATTGACCTAAGAACAAGAACCGTTGGTTCATGCTCTCAATCACCTCGCGCCTAAGTCCGCTGGATGAAACACATTAATCTGAAAAAATTCTACAAATAAAATATCGCTGAACGTTTCCCGGTATTAATTCACACCCGCACATGCTTCATAATCAATGTTACGCAAAAAAAAACCTACATTACGAATAACTTTTCTCACCATCAATGACGAGCGCTGCACCCTTGCGTCCGTCTCGTTCAATCGGCGGCCCCAGAGTGTCCTAACATGGCGCGTTCCAGGACCAACCGCGAACCGTTCAAAAAACTGTTGGTGGGGGTGGGACCACAGTGAGAAACAACCTCACAAACTATGCCCTGCTCATCCCCACTATCTTTGGAATCACGAACTCTGAGCCGAATCTGCTCACATTGTTATGTTGGTGCTGAACTACTCTACTGCTACCATCTTTGACTGACCAAATTTATTATATAGTCCATACATAATTACGTTTATCCATCCACATACGTCATGGGATCAAAGGATGAGAGAGGAGGTGTGAACCAACAGAAGAAAAAATGTACACGAAACCGTTGAATCCACAGGTTAATTAGCTAGACGAAACATTGAAAGGACGCTCTCGGTGTAAAATGAATTATTAAACATGTAGAAATTAATCGGTCAGTTAAATGAAGCGTAAACCTGTGACGTTTCACACTTCAGGATGGAATACTACTATCAGTTAAAGGCAGGCTTACCCATAAGCAAACCGATTCTCTCCAGTTGTACACTGAAGAGCCACATACAGGAGTACACCTGCTTAATATCGTGTAAGGCCCCTGCGAGCATACAAAAGTGCCGCAAAACGAGGTGGCATGGACTCGACCAATGTCTGAAGTATTGCTGGAGGGAACTGACACCATGAATACTGCAGGGCACTCCGAACACCACGTTGCAAGGTATCCCAGATATGCTCAACACTGTTCATGTCTCGGGAGTTTGGTGGCCAGCGGAAGTGTTTAAACTGAGAAGACTGTTCCTGGAGCCACTATGTAGCAATCCTGGACTTGTGGGGAGCCGTATTGTCTTGTTGTAATTGCACAAGTCCGTCGGAATGCACAATTGATATGAATGGATGCAGGTGATCATATAGGATGGTTACGTCCGTGTTACCTGTCAGAGTCGTATCTACATTATCAGGGGTCCCATATCACTCCAACTGTACACGTCCCTCACCATCACAGAACCTCCACCACCTTGAATAGTCCCCTGCTGACATGCAGGATCCATGGATTTAATAGGATTTCTCCATACCCGTACACGTCTATCCGCTCGATACAATTTGAAATGAGACTGGTCCGATGGGCAACATATTTCCAGTCATGAAAGTCCAATGTAGGTGGTGACGGGCCCAGGCGGGGCGTAAGGGCTTTGACTGCAGTCATCAAGGGTACACGCGTGGGGATTCGGTTCCGAAATCCCATGCCTATGGCGTTTCGTTGAATGGTTCGCACGCTGACGCCTGTCGACAGCCCAGCATTGATATCTGCAGCAATTTTCCAGAGGGTTGCTCTTCTGTCACGATGAACGAGTCTTTTCTGTCGTTGTTGGTTCCGTTTTTGAAGAATCTTTTTCCGGCCTCAGCGATGTCGGAGATTTGATGTTTGATCGGGTTCCTGATATTCACTGTACATTCGTCAAATAGTCGTACTTCGCTACCTCGGAGATGCTGTGTCCCATAGCTCACCCGCTCATTATAACACCACGTTCAAACGCACTTAAATCTTGATAAACTACCGTTATAGCAGCAGTAACCGTGGTCTAGGGGTAGCGTCTTTGATTCATAATCAAAAACGTATTCGGTCCCGGGTTCGATCCCTGCCACTGCCTGAATTTTGATAAATAATCAGCATTGGCGGCCGAAGACTTCCGGCACAAGAAGTCAGCCTCATTCTGCCAACGGCCTAGTCAAAGAGAGCGGAGGAGCGGATAGAGGTTCAGGGCACTCTCTTGTCCTAGGGGTGGGAAATTGCCCCTAAAGGTGGAAGAATCAGCAATGATCAACCACATGAGGATGCAAAAGGCACTGCATTAAAGACACGTAACGTGTATCCACAGGACATGTGGCCTGTAATTGAAGAAGTGTCATGATGATCTCTCCATTGGCGCAAGATTCCGGAATAGTCCCCCATTCGGATCTCCGGGATGGGACGGCCAAGGAGGAGGTTACCATGAGAAAAAGATTGAATAATCAACGAAAGGATAACGTTCTACGAGTCGGGGCATGGAATGTCAGAAGCTTGAACGTGGTAGGGAAACTAGAAAATATGAAAAGAGAAATGCAAAGGCTCAATCTAGATATAGTAGGGGTCAGTGAAGTGAAGTGGAAGGAAGACAAGGATTTCTGGTCAGATGAGTATCGGGTAACATCAACAGTAGCAGAAAATGGTATAACAGGTGTAGGATTCGTTATGAATAGGAAGGTAGGGCAGAGGGTGTGTTACTGTGAACAGTTCAGTGACCGGGTTGTTCTAATCAGAACCGACAGCAGACCAACACCGACAACGATAGTTCAGGTATACATGCCGACGTCGCAAGCTGAAGATGAACAGATAGAGAAAGTGTATGAGGATATTGAAAGAGTAATGCAGTATGTAAAGGGGAACGAAAATCTAAGAGCCATGGGCGACTGGAATGCAGTTGTAGGGGAAGGAGTAGAAGAAAAGGTTACGGGAGAATATGGGCTTGGGACAAGGAATGAAAGAGGAGAAAGACTAATTGTGTTCTGTAACAAGTTTCAGCTAGTAATAGCGAATACCCTATTGAAGAAGCACAAGAGGAGGAGGTATACTTGGAAAAGGCCGGGAGATACGAGAAGATTTCAATTAGATTACGTCATGGTCAGACAGAGATTCAGAAATCAGATACTGGATTGTAAGGCGTACCCAGGAGCAGATATAGACTCAGATCACAATATAGTAGTGATGAAGAGTAGGCTGAAGTTCAAGACATTAGTCAGGAAGAATCAATACGCTAAGAAGTGGGATACTGAAGTACTAAGGAATGACGAGATACGTTTGAAGTTCTCTAACGCTATAGATACAGCAATAAGGAATAGCGCAGTAGGCAATACAGTTGAAGAGGAATGGACATCTCTAAAAAGGGCCATCACAGAAGCTGGGAAGGAAAACATAGGTACAAGGAAGGTAGCTGCGAAGAAACCATGGGTAACAGAAGATATACTTCAGTTGATTGATGAAAGGAGGAAGTACAAACATGTTCCGGGAAAATCAGGAATACAGAAATACAAGTCGCTGAGGAATGAAATAAATAGGAAGTGCAGGGAGGCTAAGACGAAACGGCTGTAGGAAAAATGTGAAGACATCGAAAAAGATATGATTGTCGGAATGACAGACTCAGTATACAGGAAAGTCAAAACAACCTTTGGTGACATTAAAAGCAATGGTGGTAACATTAAGAGTGCAACGGGAATTCCACTGTTAAATGCAGAGGAGAGAGCAGATAGGTGGAAAGAATATATTGAAAACCTCTATGAGGGTGGAGATTTGTCTGATGTGATAGAAGAAGAAACAGGAGTTTATTTAGAAGAGATAGGGGATCCAGTATTAGAATCGGAATTTAAAAGAGCTTTGGAGGACTTACGGTCTAATAAGGCAGAAGGAATAGATAGCATTCCATCAGAATTTCTAAAATCATTGGGGGAAGTGGCAACAAAACGACTATTCACGTTGGTGTGTAGAATATATGAGTCTGGCGATATACCATCTGACTTTCGGGAAAGCATCATCCACACAATTCCGAAGATGGCAAGATCTGACAAGTGCGAGAATTATCGCACAATCAGCTTAAGAGCTCATGCATCGAAGCTGCTTACAAGAATAATATATAGAAGAATGGAAAAGAAAATTGAGAATGCGCTAGGTGACGATCAGTTTGGCTTTAGGAAAAGTAAAGGGACGAGAGAGGCAATTCTGACGTTACGGCTAATAATGGAAGCAAGGCTAAAGAAAAATCAAGACACTTTCATAGGATTTTTCGACCTGGAAAAAACGTTCGACAATATAAAATGGTGCAAGCTGTTCGAGATTCTGAAAAAAGTAGGGGTAAGCTATAGGGATAGACGTGTCATATAAAATATGTACAACATCCAAGAGGGAATAATAAGAGTGGACGATCAAGAACGAAGTGCTCGTATTAAGAAGGGTATAAGACAAGGTTGTAGTCTTTAGCCCCTACTCTTCAATCTGTACATCGAGGAAGCAATGATGGAAATAAAAGAAAGGTTCAGGAGTGGAATTAAAATACAAGGTGAAAGGATATCAATGATACGATTCGCTGATGACATTGCTATCCCGAGTGGAAGTGAAGAAGAATTAAATGATCTGCTGAACGGAATGAACAGTCTAATGAGTACACAGTATGGTTTGAGAGTAAATCGGAGAAAGACGAAGGTAATGAGAAGCAGTAGAAATGAGAACAGCGAGAAACTTAACATCAGGATTGATGGTCACGAAGTCAGTGAAGTTAAGGGATTCTGCTACTTAGGCAGTAAAATAACCAATGACGGAGGGAGCAAGGAGGACATCAAAAACAGACTCGCTATGGCAAAAAAGGCATTTCTGGCCAAGAGAAGTCTACTAGTATCAAATACCGGCCTTAATTTGAGGCAGAAATTTCTGAGGATGTACGTCTGGAGTACAGCATTGTATGGTAGTGAAATATGGACTGTGGGAAATCCGGAACAGAAGAGAATCGAAGTATTTGAGATGTGGTGCTATAGACGAATGTTGAAAATTAGGTGGACTGATAAGGTAAGGAATGAGGAGTTGTACGCAGAATCGGAGAGGAAAGGAATATGTGGAAAACACTGATAAGGAGAAGGGACAGGATGATAGAACATCTGCTAAGACATGAGGGAATGACTTCCATGATACTAGAGGGAGCTGTAGAGGGCAAAAACTGTAGAGGAAGACAGAGATTCGAATACGTCAAGCAAATATTAGAGGACGTAGGTTGCAAGTGCTACTCTGAGATGAAGAGGTTAGCACAGGAAAGGAGTTCGTGGCGGGCCGCATCAAACCAGTTAGTAGACTGATGACCAAAAAATTAAAAAAAAAAAAACCCCTATCAAACAACTGTGCTGGACACTTGTTGTCTGATATGGACATTGCCAATCCCAACACCGTATTCTGTCTGTTTACATATCTCTGTATCTGATTACGCATCGCTATACCAGTTCCTTTGGCACTTCAATGTATTATGAGAGAGCTGTTACGAAAAATATCAACAATTTAGAGGCAACGAGGCGTGCTGTGGAGGCAATTTTCTTTCACAAGCTTTCTACAGACCAGAGAATAACGCATATTATCTGCTCGAAATGTGGATGGTGTATGTACAACACAATAAATGAAAGCTATTCACGTAAACAGTCAATACAGAAACCATTACGAATGCAAAGAAGTCCACATTCCGGTTTCGTGCAAACCCGAATCTATTAAGGAAGTGTCTTCAAGGGAAGACGCAAAACGCGAATGGAAGCCTCTATACCATAATTTTAATTAGATGCTCGAAGGGGACGTTCTGTTGACTAGATTTACCGAAAATAAGTGTCTATGATTTAGTTTCGCATTTCAGTGACGGAAGTCATGGCAAAATTGAAGTGGTGATGAGAGTTGTTGTAGATCTATAAATGTCTCCTATAAACATTTATCAGCGCAGGATCAACAAAGGTGACTGTGAACTGATTAATCTACAAATACAGCCCAAAAGGATTAGAAAGGGTGAGTGGAGAACCTGCGGGATGGGCTGTATGTATATAGAGGATAATTAAATACAAGTTATGATGTTATATGTTGTAATATATGAACTAAATCTTTAACCTGCTTTTCCTCAGTTCTACAAGTTTCAGATTATTAGAAGCCTTTTCCCAAAAAAATATGAAGTAATAATGCGCAGTTTTCAGGAGCGGTCGAGAATGTTTTGCTGTACCATTGGACCTAAGAAAATACAAAATTTTGAAATAAATTCTGATTTAACATATTGGGAAAGCATAATTATTACTTTGGTTGTACGAAATTCTGAACTCTAAACTTCGTGAACAGCAGAATTTTAAATATTAATTGATGATTATAGTTTGGAATATTGTACCCCTCTTGGAACCTTACGATCAAATTTTCAGACTGACTGTATAATTTCAGTTGTGGCCTTTTCTTTTTTTTTAAAAAAAAAAAAAGGCAATAACAGGTGTTCAAAAATGAATATTTGTGCCAAAATACGAATACTGTTTTTTTTACTACAATATTCTACTAAAATACACCTTTTCTGCTTTACATAAGCGATAGTTTAAATCTCTACCTCACTAACTGATTCTGTAACGATTTTGTAGGGAACTGTTCAGATTTCATATAGAATCCTCGCTTAATACAGTGAAATGCGCGCAAGGTGCAGAAAACTATGTCAAGAAAACATCGGTGGATTTGGGGAGAGAAAATATTTGGGATATTTGTGTAACACGTTGAGTCAGGGGACGGCACTGACCTAAACAAGTACACTATAGTGAAAAAAATATTTCCATGGGCAGAATGTTGAAAAGCGTTCATTATGACCTTTATGTAGCTTCGTCTCACATGGCACATTGCTAGACTTTCACATATTCACCCCTGCTTCAGCTACACAGTGTATTTGCCCGAGGTCTTTGCAGCAAGATTGGCTTCTGCCAATGTCTAGCGATGGCGCACGTGGGTCGCCTGTCTGGAAGGAAAACAAGGCGTTGTGCTTCGGTATACTCTTTTTCGGCTCTTCTGGAGTAAAGGTGTGTTATACCCGTGCGTGATATCGTGTGGCTACATTAACATACACTGAGAAGGGGCGGGCAACACATGGAGCAGGGAAGGGCATGTATCGACAAAGTGATATATAGCGCCTCCCTATGCTCCTATTCTGCAGCACAAGGTAATGTGTTTCTTTACGTTATGACATGTGGAGCTATTTTGGAACAGCGTGATTGCTTCGGCAATGCTATCGAATGGCTTAGCAAAGTGACAATCGCAGTTATCATCGAGGTGGGGCAGTACCTGTTCTGTGTACATGTGGCTTAATTCGTGATTGGGTTTAACAAAGCGGTCATTCATGTACAAAATAAGTTTTACATTTTCTATACCATTTCAAACGTGTGTTAACAAACATGACGTTCTACATTGTTGTGAGAGTAGTAGACATTTGAGTAAACCTAATCGGCTTGTGGTTCTGTGATGCTGCAAGGTCTTTTCGAGGAAATATAACATCTTCAAATACGAAAGAACAACCTTAGGTTCCTGTATTGTTTAATAGGTAAATATTAAATACCTTGAAGATGGGTCAATCTGCATACAGCAATCGAGCAGGAACACTTGAGAGTATTTCAGTGTAAATGTCCATTTCGATTATTGTTATATCTTCACTTATTTTTAATTTCATTCTAATACGCCTTAATGCGTTTTGTCTGGAAGTAATAATTTCACAATAATTACAACAATACGTTTTATATGAACATAGTGAATACATTCCACACCTAGAAAAGGTCGATACACTCTGTCTCATCAGTTCACACAAGCAGTTGTACTACGACTGGAGTTGTTTAGCGTAGCAGCCTGCCATAAATAACGCTCTGTTGCCTTTGGGTGGCACTCGAGAGAGTAGGACTTGTCAGTGTTAAATTGCAACTAACATCTACTATTTTCGTAAAAGTAATCAAAAAATAACGAATTGGAACTGACACACTAAAGTTCAATATAATGTCTACATTTGAGCATATCTTCATTTCATGAAAATTATCTATAAAATAGTGAGTAGGACTTGTCACAATAAAAATTAAAATTTATGTCACGTGTTAAGCATATAGTCATTTCATAACAAGTAATTTGTAAAAATAAGAGTGATCAGTGTGACGACAACGCTTTTTATAACACAATTGTCCATTTTTATTTTTATTCAATGATTATGTGCCTAATATGTGATGTAAATTTGAGTTTTTAATGTGACACATCCTACTCATAAGTTTTATGCTTTTTCGTAAATGACTGTATTCTCAACTGCAGGTATTATTCTGAAGTTTAGTGTGACAATCCTCATTCATGATTTTTTCGTTACTTTTAGGAATTGTCTGTATGCTTGATTTGTAGATATTAATTGGAATTCAACATTTATATATCCTATTGTTTTTAATGTTACCTCATGGCCACAGAGTGTTACTTAAGGTACACTGAATCACTGAACAGCACTAGTCATGGTACAAATGAACATCACAGCCCCTTACAGTGATATTGTGTCATAAACATACAATGTTCCAAAGTATTACAAATGTAAAACAAAATGTTATCATACATTGTGATATACCAGCATGAGTGTTAGTAGGGCCATGATCGATAATAGGCAGACTGCATATTGTTAATTTGAGCTTTATTCATTTGTTGAAGGAAGATTAACCTGAAATTGAATTTTGTGGCCACAAAGTGTTGCAGTTAAGATAATTGATGACATCCTTTCACTATAGACACCATACGACGTTCTGTTAGTAGTCACACACGCCTGATGAAGATTTATTATTCCTGTATGCTGCTGTCACTTATCTGGCTTATCTTCCACACTGCATAAATTTTGTTCATTATCCGCTTAACAGTGTCAGTTTTTGTAACTTGCTGGAAATTATTAATTAAGTCCTACAACGATCTGTTTTAGGTCCCTTGTTCTCTCGAAGAGAATAGGTGCTTCTTGAAAATAAAATGAGTCATCGAGCGAAACTGATATACAGCATTAGAAGTGTGTGTAAAGAATTTGTTAAAACATTCATTGGCTGATTTACTGCAACCAAACACGCCTGAATAGTTACTATATAAATAGTTTGCTCAGTGTAAAATGCAGTTATCAGCTGCTACAATTTGTATATTTATTTCACTTAAACATTTTAGGTTAATGCGCAACCTTCAGTAGTTAAATTTTGGATCAGAAGATGTCAATATCTTCGTCAATGAAGCATAATGCAATGAATTGTCGGAAAATGTACACTACCCATGCAATAAATGTATGTGATAACATACAGTATGTAAATTTCTGTGAGTGACATGGAATTATGCCCCAATGACTAATGCATTTCTGTATGCTAACCCAATATTGAACTTTCAAAGAAGACATGTTACTCTGTCTAAAACCGTTAAGTGAAATAAATGCACAAATCGAAAAGGTGAACATTAAAATTCATCCTGAAAAAAATTGTTCCACAGTCGGTAAACAAATTACACTTATGAATAAAATCGTTATATAACTAGTAAAATCGAAAAATTAAAAAGACTGTTAAACATTAAGTGCAGGCAAAGCAGGTATATAAAAGTAGAGCCTTGTCACATTCAACCTTTACTTCCTCTGTTAAGAGTCCTGAATCAAGAAACGTCTTGTAACATGGAGATGAATTACATCTGAGTAACCACACATATTATGCTATTATCTTTCTGTCCACCCCCTTGACTTTCATTTTTCTGTTTTCCTTTATTTACTTTCTATACTTACAATTCATTGGCTTAATAATCGACAGTCATTTTAGATTCCCAGGAAAACAGAAAGTTTTTCAATTGAGGAAGTAATGTACTTTTGTTGATACACAAAAGTTGTCAAATAACATAATTGGTGTATAGTACTGTAGTGCCATAAATGACGTGAGGATGATCTTATGATGTCTAGTAGCAAATGTGTATTATAAATGGAATTCGAGAAGATTAAAAATGGCATATAATGGAAAAAATGAAAAAAATCTCTAAGGAATATCAGATGCATGCAGTAATGATAACATTGTGGTTAGTTTTACTATGCACAGTATTCTTTCATTTATGAAGCCTTTTATAAAGTTAATTTACTAATAGATTATATTTAGGTCTTACACTGCTCTGCTCTCCTCAGTGTTCCTGTTTAACACTTCGTTGACACAGATTTGTCTTGTGTTTTGCTACTACTCTCAAGTGTACCATCAGAGCTGCCTGTCTGGTGCAACCTGAACTTACCATCTAACAGGGTTTTAGTTTTTAATTCCATTCATGTGTACAGCGTTCTGGTCAGTAACAGGAGTGTGTGAGCTATAAACCTGATACTGCAATAGTATTAGCTTTATGTACCCTTATTATATTCCAGCTTGTGTGAATGATATCCGTCCAAAAGTCTGGTAGTACAGATTCTAATAACAAGATATCCTGTGCATTACTTCTTCGAATTTTAATAGCAGGTTTTCCAATGCTATGTCAGACTCTACTGCTGGACCCCTTCAACTTCCAGCTAAGAGCTATTTCTGCTTCAGTCTCGCTTCCTACACTTTCTCTGCACTTCTTACGTGTACATATATTTGTCCAACCAATTCTATCACGATCATTTTAGGGATATCTACGCCTCCTCAACTGAACTTTTGTATTCTTTATAGGAGTACCTACGATCTCAGAGTTCTCTGAACCCATAATGTCACTCAATACATTACCATCCATTTACCTTGTATGTTGATTCTTACTGTTGATTCTCTTAACCTTCTGCCTACTATTCTTCACAACTAAATTTAGATCTGAGTGCACATCATCCCTTGTGTATGGCTTACCTGGTTTCATGAGTTGTATCACTGTGGTGTAATGCATCAAGCTCCAAAGCAATAACGAGGTTAGTACTGATGGTACGGCAAAACCAAATAATGCTCTGCAGTGATCTAGGAATTACTGTTTCTTTTTTCTATGTGGGAGTCCATTTAAAGATTACTCTGCCAGCCTGTTTATTTGGAATCTAAATCATGCATTAAAATAGAAACAGCAATATAAGTGTTTGTAGCTTTCAGTTTATTATCGTTTTTCATTGTGGTACTTACACAATCAGATGGTATAATACTCAACACATAGTATCATTTACGTTAGTTAGCTCGCAAAGATTTTGAACTTCCTGGCTTTTACTGTTATGTCTCAAAACATAAAATGTGCAATAAGGTTTTTGTTATGGAGATATTTTGAGGAACATCCTTCAAAATTTCTTAATTGTGGTTAGAGATGTGTTCTCTTCCAGTAGAAAGTTGTACTTCAACAATTACAAAATTTTTGATGTTTTCTTATCAAAGGAAAGTAAGGGTAATTTGACTATGACTTGTTAATATAATATTGCAATAATTGTGCTAAATACTTTTCTGTATGATATACTTGTATGCTGAGGGATATGTAGCAGCCAGCACTGTGAAGCTGCAACATCTCTGCTTGAAAATTTAATGACAGTCTTCTTCATTTCAGCCATATTAATAAATATTAATAATTTAATGCTGTCATGATTTTTCGTTCCATTATTATGGGGAAATGTTATTGAAACAGGGTTATTTCTGTGTAAGAACATTGAGGGAGTGGCTCCAGTATCTGCTAAAGTGAAGCATGGCATTGCAGTTTTCACAAAATTTTGTACTAGTGTTATCATATGTTCAGTCCTGCAAAATCAAGAGAATCTAAAATTTTTCATTGATAGTAATCTGTATCCTGATAACATTTCTCTGTTTCAGAACAACAGCCTTTTCACTATGTCCACCTTATGGATCGATTATATCTTTTGCAATCTGTTAGCTTCCTACTTCCAGTTTGCCATACACTTTGGTATGAAGTAGTAGTTCCATTTTCTCATCGCCAATTTGTCTGTTCAATCTCCATCCAATATCTGAAGAATTTTTGTATAAAAATACAGGAAACTTCACTATGTTGAATGAATTGCAATGTAACTGCAACTGTTGTTCTTGTGTCAGATGAAAGTAGACAAGAATTTAAGACAATCCATTTACTTTTTCTATACTGAATGGATGTACATACAAACCAGTTCTTTTCAATTTGATTATAAATGCAGGCTCTGTTTTATTAATTTCATTCATCAATAATATATAAAAATGCGTTGTTGTAAATGTACGTATTTCACTTTAAACAGTTTGTTTATGAACTGTTCAATGAGATTTAATTAATTAATTATTCAATTGTAGGTAGGCACAATTGGATAGGCTGCATTCAGGCTCGTGATGCCAACCAATCAGGAAATGTAGTGACTCCTAGAACTGGTCGACGGCCAGTGTGGCCAAGTGGTTCTAGGCGCTACAATTCGAATCCTGCCTCGGGCATGGATGTGTGTGATGTCCTTAGGCTAGTTACGTTTAAGTAGTTCTAAGTTCTAGGGGAATGATGACCGCAGAAGGTAAGTCCCATAGTGCTCAGAGCCATTTGAACCTTAGCCGAAACTGGTGAGCGGTGATGAATGCTGACTCCAAACCACATCCAAATGATGACATTGGTAGAGGGTATCATTGCCACTGGTCAGCATCGTATCGTCATATGGGTTCAATCTTGAAGTTAGAAATAGTATGACGTAATAGAACCGGTATCTTCCTGCATCTCCTTGCCTCTTCTTAGTGTACTTTCTCCAAGGCGTTTGTATCATTACTTATCCATTTCCCTTGTTATATGTTTCATCTTGCCAATTTTTTGCATCAAAACCCTTCATGATTAACAGTATTAATCTTGGTTTGGATTCTGAATTACATGATCCATTCCCTCAAAACATCTTATTTTATGATCATCGTCTGCTTGTAATACCGGTGTATAAACCTAAACTATAACTATTGGCGTTCGTTTGTTTAAGTTTCTGACCACAAAAATGCTATCGCCGAACTATTCGCTGTTGTTGTTGTTGTTGTTGTGGCCTTCAGTCCTGAGACTGGTTCGATGCAGCTCTCCATGCTACTCTATCCTGTGCAAGCTTCTTTATCTCCCAGTACTTACTGCAACCTACATCCTTCTGAATCTGCTTAGTGTATTCATCCCTTGGTCTCCCTCTACGATTTTTACCCCCCACGCTGTCCTCCAGTGCTGGATTTGTGATCCCTTGATGCCTCAGATCGCGTCCTACCAACTGGTTCCTTCTACTAGTCAAGTTGTGCCACAAACTCCTCTTCTCCCCAATTCTTTTCAGTACCTCCTCATTAGTTTTGTGATCTACTCAACTAATCTTCAGTAATCTTCTGTAGCACCACATTTCGAAAGCTTCTATTCTCTTCTTGTCTAAACTATTTATTGTACATGTTTCACTTCCATACATGGGAACACTCCATACAAATACTTTCAGAAATGACTTGTTTCGACTTAGGTCTTTCAGTGCTCTGTCAAACTCTTCATGCAGTACCATATCTCCCATTTCATCTTCACCTACCTCCTCTTCCATTTCCATAATATTGTCCTCAAGAGCATCGCCTCTGTATAGACCCTCTATATGCTCCTTCCACATTTCTGCTTTCCCTTCTTTGCTTAGAACTGGATTTCCATCTGAGCTCTTGATATTCATACAAGTCGTTCTCTTATCTCCAAAGGTGTCTTAGATGGAATGTTGATAGCAAATTTTATGACTGTCCTATGTGGCTGTGGTTAATACTCTCAGCAGCTTAAAAATGTACTTACGAGATGTATGTGTGTAACTCCGCACAAAACGTAATAGCTTTAACTTTTGCAGGGAATACTTTTTGCCTAAGCGAGCAGTTCCTCTAGGATATTCAATAAATAAAAATATCTAAAACATTAACTTATTTCCTTCTGTATTACTAGAATTTTCTATTAATCTTGTAACTGAAGTAGCTGAACGTGATTGTCTTAGAAGATACGCTACATGGTTTTTCCTGTTTAAATTTTCAGCAAAATGCACATTCACAACTAATTAATTCAGTTTCCACCTTGTTTGTTATTTCTAGTTGATATGATAGATTAATGGAAAGTTGGATATTTCTGACACTACAAGACTTAATCAATTACGTTTCAATACCAAAATTTGAAGCTAAACCATTTGTGCAAAACAATAGACTAACTTTGTGAAAAAATTCTTTTACTGTTTCAACTTGTTTCAACTGCATCTTTGTTCAGCTTGCCAATAATAAATGTATCGTCTTCAAAAACGAATCATTACGCTTCTTGATTCAAGTAAAATGGCAGATTATTAACATAAAGTAAGATCAGTTGTGGGTCAACAATCGAATGCTGTGGGACTCCAGTTTTAAAGTCTCGTCTTGTAGATTCTGTTTATATTACTTGAACAGCCCAGTGTAACTTTTTGAATTCATTTCTTAAATTTTTTCAATCCCCAAAAAAGTTCTGCGACTTTTAGTGTGTTATAAAAAATATTATCAACACCAGAAGAACTTTTAACTTTTTAGAATCATAATGATCTTCTTCATTAGGGATGGGTATGTGAGATTAATTTTTATTTCACTTAATGTCCTCTGTGTTACTTCTTCCGTGTATTGTTTCACTCATCTTCTGAATTATTTGTACCAATCTCCTCACCTATTTTAAAAAATGTTTATTAAAATGTTAGATACATGCAAAATTTCACTTATGATGCTCCCATTTTTTAAGAGAAAGTGTCTCGTCTTCTAGGTTTCTTTCCCTGTCTCTATATTAACAACAATCCACATTAATTTTATTGTTTTCCCTGATCTATCAGTTTCACAGAAGATGTGCACACCACCGGGTTTTTTATAGCATTTATTAAGTACTGCATATAATAAGAAAGTATTTCGGCATCGTTGCTTGTAAATGGCTACTTAGTACAGCTTTTTTTCCAGAAAATGTAATTTCATGAGATCAGTAGATATTTTTCGTTGGGAAGGGACCCAGATACATATTGTGATACACTTTTTCATTATTAACTTGCCACTATTACACTTAATCATCTATCTAGGGCAACCACTTTCACAAGTGGTAACCAACTCATTACTAAATATGTTGAATTTATAGTTAGCATTAGGTTAATTGTAGATTTCTCTTCAATCTAAATTTCGTAAGTGTTCTTTAAAGTCTTCAGCAGTTTTGCCATGAATTAGTTTCACTGTTTTCTTAGAGTGTTTCGAAACTGCACAAGAAAGTTTAATCTTTGGCAAATGTCTGCTGAAATGTTATTCTTAATGTGTGTTTGTTGACATAAGAAATGTCCATCAGCGAAAGTGATTGCAGGCAGATACAGAATACCACTCACAGATGCTTTCTGTGAAGATCCGAAAATTTATTAATGTCATCTCACATCAAACACCATGTGGTTGCTACAATACAATTCATAGGCGTCACTGGAACGTAATATGGTCCCAAGTATACTTCAAGTAGCAACAGGGTAGCGAACGGACCCTCTGTAGCTGGCGGATGCGGCTCCACATGGTGGGTGCGAGAAGATATCGGCAGAGCGAGAAACAGGCCTTTCTTCTAATGGAGACCGTAAGGAGAACAACTACTGTATTTGATAGTAACCTACCAATTTCAATAAATACGTTTAACGACACTGGAAATTTTATTTCAACCTGTCATGATGTGAATAATGTAAAAATATTTAGTAGTCATTGGTAATGTTAAGCTCTAAAGCACTCCAATAAATGTCTGTCATTATTGTGTGTATCTCATTAATAACCAACAACCAATAGAATGACCATGAGATCTTCATTAATACAATTAGAATGTTACTATTTTCTGTTCTTTAACCTCACTATGTGATAGTATTAGAATGACTGTTTCAAAATACACTTTATTACGGTTAACTACAATCAGTGTGGTTAAAATGAGATGTTTTTGTATGAATAAAAGTAAATGCAGTGCACTTAAATAGCATCAGTACATGCAATAAGTCCCAATTGTTATTCGCTGAAACTGTTGTACTCAAAAGGAATTTTATAATTTTAATGTTATACTGATGTAAATAGGATGGAGAGATTAATGAACGTGTCACAACACAAATTGTGTCGCAAAATGGGCCTAGCCGTTGTCCAACATATGTCTACTCCTCTGACTGCTCTGGACGTGTTAAGGCGCACCGGTGCTACAGTACCTAGAAGATCTTCGTACATTTACATTTACCTTTGATCAATCAGGTGATCTACATCTGTATGATTGCGCCCCATTGGCCACTCCTTTATGCTCCGAACGTGTTAACACGGCTGGCCGCTGAGGTCCCTGTATGCTTCGGAACTGCTAACGTATGGGGACTTAGCGACCAGTTAGAACGGCAGGTAGAGTGATCACCAGTTTCTCATCGTTAGGCTTGAGAGCGTTTGTTGCTGTGATCTTATTTGTGTTGCTGTTTTAATCTTTGTTTTTGACCTAGAAAATAGCTCGCTATTGTGGCTCTACACAGAAGAAAGTCGTAAGGTAGTGACAAGCATTGTACCTGGTGCTTGCCAACACAGGATAAATGAAACCGAAGTGACACCCCCATAGAAAGACAACTGCAATGTAAAAGTGATGCTGGAAGAGATTAGTTGATAAGCTGACATCATTGCATGCAACTATAAAGTGTTCTAGAAGTCGTACATAAAAAATTGTTTAAACATTTAGTCACTACGCGATAACATCTTATGGCATAACAACAACCAGGTTTTGATGAAAGCTGAGTGTCTGTCATAGAATATTGTAAATATTAATGCGTACAATGAAATAGTATTCATTTTTTTGAGATATAAAACGTTGTTAAAGGAAGTAAACAGATCTATCGAAAAAAATATAGTTTCATCTATAGAGCGTGGATAAAAATTGTGTCACGAAATTTTAACTTTGGATAGCTGATGCCGGTGGGAACCAAATTACTAATGTTGTGTAGGTCGACAACGCACCATTTGTAAACTACGGAAACTTGGCACCACGCGCTCCGATTGGCCGCGGGATTGCCCTGTTTCCGGACGCTGTGGAGTATGCGTGACCGCGAATGCTTGGCCTGCCGGAGATCGCGATGTATCTAAGGCGCTCCGCATGCTCGATGGTGGCGAGCCAGCCTTCCACTCTGGGGGGCAAATCCGCCGGGATCCCATCACATACAATGCAGTTTCATGAGAAGACAGACTGTGAACAAACCCGTCAACAGCTGTTAGTTCTAGTATGGAACGTCTTCTACAAATTGTGTAGGCCCTCAAAAGGGCCTTTTTTGTAGCTAGGATATTGTTTACTTAAAGCAGGTGCTGGAACTGGCGATCCTCTGACGCGACACAAGCTTGGTAATGTCAAACGGTGATTTGCCGAACTGTTTCAAAGATTCCTAACATTGACCTGATGTGTTTGATTGCATGTTGAATGCGAGCTATTAATTCCTCTTCATTTCTAGCTGGTTCACTTCCGGGTGGGTGGACTAGAACCCCGTGGGTGGATTAGAACGTTGAAGAAACCCGCCAGGAAAATTACCGATGGCATGAGGTCTGGTGATCGCGAGGTCCATGTCTTACGAGCACCTCTGCCAATTACCCAGCCGTGGGAGAGTTCATTTAAATACCGGCTCACAGCACGACTGTCATGAGAGGGCGCACAATCATGCTGCAACCACAGGCGTAGCCGTATGTCCAGGGGAACATCTTCCAGCAGGGCAGGTAGAGTTTCTTGCAAAAAGTGAAGGTAATTTGCCCCGGTAAGTCGAGGAGATGGATGGACCGGCCCAATCAGATGGTCACCCACATTGCGTGCCTAAATGTTGAGCGAAAATCATTCCTGGCGTACGTGGACGTACGTGACGTGAGGATTTACCTTGCCCAGTAATGAACGTTTCAAGTGTTGTAAAGGCCATCCCTATGGAAAAAGCATTCGTCGTAAAGAACACAATGGCCGGGAAGTCGGGATCTCACGCAACACGTCGCATAAACCATCGGCAAACCCTAGCCTGTGTTTATAATCTGCCACTGCATTTAGGTCTTGGACAAGGTGGAAACTAACTGGTTGCAGGCCGTTATTCCTCAAGACCTCACAGACTAATTGATGAATGACCCCCATGTCGTGTCCACCCACTCGAGTACTTGTCATAGGTGTTTCCTCGAAGCGCTCAAGAACAGTCTCTTCAAATGTAGCATCCCATCGTGTTAGAGGTCTTCCAGCATCACCATGATATCCCGCTAACGAGCCTGTATCGCCAAGTAGTTGGTGAACTGCTGTAAATGATTGAGGGTGTGATGCCGCTCATCATACGACCATTGAGCTTCATGTGCATTACCGTAAGCTAGTCCATAAACAAATGCCATATCCCATTGTTCTTCAAATAAATACAATGCCGCCATGCGTGCTGTATGTCTAAATAGCAGGCGACGTTTGTGTGCTCTGAAGCGAAGCTTATGTGTGAATCCGTCTGACAGGAGGTGGAGACAAACAGCAAGGCCTATTCAACACGTGTGCGTATCAAGTTGGGGCAGTGACGGGGCACGGGACGTTTGTTATGTGTGAACCGACAACCACAGTGCTGTCCGTCAACCGACGAACGGCAACAGGGCAATCCCACGGCCAATCGGAGCACGTAGCGCCGAACTACTTAAACCTATCTAACCTAAGGACATCACACACATCCATGCCCGAGGCAGGATTCGAACCTGCGACCGTAGTGGTCGCGCGGTTCCAGACTGAAGCACCTAGAACCGCTGCGCCACAGCGGTCGGCAGACTGTTAATCACACACCACTATACGCGCCTGTTTGGGAACTGGAAAAAAATAGAAAAAAGAAAAAGGGTAAGAGGCTCGTTATGATATCTTGAACTGTTTATAAAATACGACAGTTTTTACGGTCACTTGATTCACATTGTGCATGGACAGAACACAGAGGGCGTACTATTCACCATGCTCAGGTATCCATAAGAACCAATATCTTGAAAACGGTAATATATACTGCACGTCTCCCAGGTTTAAATATAATTTTGGTACCTTAGCTATATTTCACACACAGCACCAATGACCAAAATCAAACCATACGAAAAGCCTGCAACATTTTTGTAACACCTGCCAAATTCATAAAATGTTTACAACTTTTTATTTAGCTAAATGCAGCACAGTAAGTAAGATGATAAATGAAAAGAAGTTCAGACCTTTCTCGAGCCAAGAGATCGTACTGTAAAAGTGATGGGGTCAAAGTTTTTCTCCTACGAGTTTCCTTAAAATCGGGTGATAAGTATGTTATTAGCAGTCCATATGTCCACTCAGCATTCCTGAGCAGAATCAATAAATGTGGACCGAAAAAGTTATTACTGAGATTCTCAAGATCTGCTGATGTATTACAGCGTTATCGCTGGTATCTACCCCTTGAATTTTAGTAGTTACGAATATACAGGGTGAGTCACCTAACGTTACCGCTGGATGTATTTCGTAAACCACATCAAATACTGATGAACCGATTCCACAGACCGAACGTGAGGAGAGGGGCTTGTGTAATTGCTTAACACAAACCATAAAAAAATGCACGGAAGTATGTTTTTTAACACAATCCTATGTTTTCTTAAATGGAACCGCGTTAATTTTGTTAGCACATCTGAACATATAAACAAATACGTAATCAGTGCCGTTTGTTGCATTGTAAAATGTTAATTACATCCGGAGATATCGTAACCTAAAGTTGACGCTTGAAACCTCCGACGTTCAGTTGCGTGTTGTAACAAACACGGGCCACGGTCGGCGAGCAGCATCTGCAGGGACATGTTTACGATGACGACCGTGTTTATGAGAGTGGCTGTAGTGCACTGTTGTGGTTTGGTCTAGTTGTCGCAGTGTCTGCATGTAGCGTTTGCTGCTATTGTTATTCTGCATTCGTCTCCGCACGCAGACCAACTGTAGTACACCGTGTTACCAGACGTATGTGATAGTGTAGTGCAGTAGGAACTGTGACCATTGTGTATTCGAAATCTGAAAAGGCGGAGATGATACTCATCTATGGCGAGTGTCGACGAAATGCAGCTGAAGCCTGCAGGGTGTATGCAGAACGGTACCCGGACAGATAGCATCCAACGTGCCGCACATTGTAAAACATCTACCGCCAACTGCGTGCAACAGGTATGGTCGTAGCACGCAAACGGGTCCGTAACAGGCCCGTCACAGGAGAAGCGGGTGCAGTTGGTGTGTTAGCTGCTGTTGCCACGAACCCACACATGAGTACACGGGGCATTGCGAGAGACAGTGGACTGAGTCAAAGTAGTGTCATGCGCATACTGCATCGTCACCACTTTCACCCGTTTCATGTGTCGCTACATCAGCAATTACATGGTGATGACTTTAATCATCGAGTGAAATTCTGTCAGTGGGCATTAACAGAGAATGCGTTGCAGTTCTACCTGTTTACCGATGAAGTGGGTTTCACAAACCACGGGGCAGTGAATCTACGGAACATGCATTACTGGTCCGTGGACAATCCTCGCTGGCTCAGACAGGTAGAGTGACAGCGACCGTGGACTGTAAATGTATGGCGCGGAATCATTGGCGACCACGTCATTGGTCCTCACTTCATTGCAGGGGCCCAAACAGCTGCAACATACATCGCGTTTCTACAGAATGATCTGCCAACGTTGCTCGAAAATGTCCCACTGGAAACGCGTCGACGTATGTGGTATCAGCATGATGGTACACCTGCACATTCCGCAATTAACACTAGGCTGATCCTTGACAGGATGTTCGACGGGCGTTTCATAGGGAGTGGAGGACGCATAAATTGGCCAGCCCGTTCTCCTGATCTTACACCTCTGGACTTCTTTCTGTGGGGTACGTTAAAGGAGAATGTGTACCGTGATGTGCCTACAACCCCAGAGGATATGAAACAACGTATTGTGGCAGCCTGCGGCGACATTACACCAGATGTACTGCGGCGTGTACGACATTCATTACGCCAGAGATTGCAATTGCGTGCAGCAAATGATGGCCACCACATTGAACATCTGTTGGCCTGACATGTCGGGACACACTCTATTCCACTCCGTAATTGAAAACGGAAACCACGTGTGTACGTGTACCTCACCCCTCATGGTAATGTACATGTGCGTCGGTGAAAAAGACCAATAAAAAGTGTTAGCATGTGGACGTTATGTGCTGTTCCAGTCTCTTCTGTACCAAAAGTCCATCACCGTTCTCTTTGGATCCCTACGTAATTCGATGCTCTCCGATACACACGATCGAACAGCGGAGGAGTGGTACGCAAGCGTCAACTTTAGGTTACAATATCTCCGGGAGTAATTAACATTTTACAGTGAAACAAACGGAACTGATTACGTATTTGTTTATATGTTCAGATGTGCTAACAAAACTAACGTGGTTCCATTTAAAAAAACGTAGGTTTGTGTTAAAAAACATACTTCCGTGCATTATTTTATGGTTTGTATTAACCAATTACACTAGCCCCTCTCCTCACGTTCAGTCTGTGGAATCGATTCGTCAGTATTTGATGTGGTTTACGAAATATATCCAGCGGTAATGTTAGGTGAGTTACCCTGTATACACGTCCGAAAAAAGAATCAGTACACGCTTTTGAAGATTTACCGTTCACTCAGGATTTCTTGCAGCAACATTGCATATGGAGTACATGAAATGATTACATTTACAGATCACCAACACCAGCGGTTCTGAGGTACCATGTAACCAACATTCTGCAACACCCGTTATAGTACATGCTGTAGCCTCCGTGGGCGCCACTGCCGGCGTTGTCTGTGACATCCAGTCGATCGCTGAGATGGAGAACATTGTCTTGGTACGCGCTATATAACGCGTCTTTAAAAACTATTCACATAGTTGTGTGAGAGTTGTTGGTCGACGAGTCACACAAGTCACTGCTCGTCTCATCGTATGCCACATGTTCTCGATAGGAGACAATTATGGAGATTATGCTGGCCAGGGAGGTTGAAACCTCCTATTGCAAGAACGGCAAAAGAACATTCTGCACGTAATGAGCGGCGGTTGGCGTAGCGTCCGGGTGTACGAAGGTTGTGGCTTATTACAGGCCAGTCTATAAGTCTCTTTATGTCCATCGTTATATGGATGATTGTGGGACATCGGCTGTTCAGTACAGAATGTCAGATCAAAACACCTATCCGTCGCTTAAAATTCTAAATTGTTAATTTATTAAGCAACCAGTTTCGGCGATGTACTACGCCAACTTCAGGCCCATTGGCCGACGTATAGTCCAGTAAAAATAGGGGCCAGCATTCAGTGACTGGTATCCGTAAATTGTTGACACAACGATCACTTCAAGCAGCACCTGCCGACTGTCCAACAGGACAGAGGTGGGAATCTTCCAACACGTCGGTCAAGGGGGTTCGAAGATGGCGTAATATATCGCCGAACTGGTTGCTCAATAAAATACTAATTTGGAAATGAAGATGGCTGAAAGGTGTTTTGATTTGGCATCCTTCCAGACCATAAGGTCTGCGGTGAGACTTGTGTATCTTGGACGAATGCACTCTAAGAGACAGCGCTACCAGGTCTACGTCGTGCACACAACAAGCATAACTTGCATACAGGCAGAGTCTGTTCACATCACTGATTACCATGGCACATTGTTCCATCTTCCAAGTGATCCTCTTCCGGCAAAAGTCGATGCTGTGGCCTGAGTACGAGACGAGCTAGAGGTGTACGTGACCATAGTCCCACTTCTAGTAACCAGTTCGCAGCAGCTCATGTTGACACATCTGGGCTCAAAAGTCCTCAACCTGTGCAGTGGTAACTGTACGATCCGTGACTGCTGCCCCTAAAATACGACGATTCTAGCGGCCGTCTGTGCTGCATGGACGTCGAGAATGTTTACATGAGCACTGACACCAGCATCGTTACATAACTGACGCAGCACGTCAAAACTGTATGGCGATTCTCCGAAAGGGCTATCCGGCCACTCGGAAGACCACATTTTGACCCCTTCCAAACGCGCTCAGTGCGTCTTTGTGGCATGATCACACGTTTGCACCCCACTGAGCCTTCTTACTGTGAGCATTGTCTATTAAAGGGTGCACCCAGATGGCGCTGTGGTAGCTATGCCACTATTCTATCTGTTGGTTGACAATATTTTAAATAATACACTTTTTGCATTGAAGGTCGACTTTTTTGTCTATATTACAACATACAGTCGCCAAATATCTTCGTTTTACAATTGTTATTCCCTACTTTCGCCCAAATAGGTACTCGTCAGCACGCAGCCTCTTCTTTCCTCTGGTTGACAAAACAAAAGGCTAATCTGGAACCAATGTGCCATATGGGACCTTGGCTAGTATTCCTGAAATCTCTGTTAAACTCCAGGTCTTCCAAGAAAGTATATATGCATCAGCGAATGCTTCAAGGCCACCGTAATCTGCATGATTCCCCATACAACAGCCTAGATCAATCAAGTACGGTCTCCAAATACAGCAGTAACATCACAGGTGAACTGCATTCTCAGTACACGAAAGACATTTGTACCACCAATAAGCGGCTGCTTAATGAATTGACCAGCAAGGTCAATGTCTATTGCTTTCAAAGACTTGTACACAAGAACAATGCACCGCCAACGGCGACGATAAGAGCGTGGCATAGGAATTGCAGAGGTACGTTTACACAAAGTAAACGTTGCAAACCATTTTCAGTACATCACCTATCCTACAGATGGCATATACCGCTATCGGATCAATACTGACGTCCTCTATCCAGGTGTAATAGGTTTTTTTCTGGCAGTGAATTAAAAAAAATGGTAGAAATGGCTCTGATCACTATGGGACATAACTTCCGAGGTCATTAGTCCCCTAGAACTTAAAACTACTTAAACCTAACTAACCTAATGACATCACACACATCCATGCCCGAGGCAGGATTAGAACTTACGACCGTAGCGGTCGGGCGGTTCCAGACTGTAGCGCCTAGTACCGCTCGGCCACCACAGTGAAATTAGGACAGTAGATTTAGGGAAGAGTAACTGTGAAAAAACCCTACGTTATTGAGGTGAATCCAAAGTGGAACTTCGCTTTCGTCATAGGCTTCTAGCATTCTACCAAAAGCTCCAAGACAGATTTAATAACTTTTCACGAAACAGTATTGACGTAGCGGTATGTTTACCTGTGTAGTGATTCATTTCCAGACGAGTTTTAAAGTGAAATTTGTTAGACTAACTGTATTCAATTTGTGTCGGAAAGCTGGCAGAACCCAGAGCTACAGACGAAACTGTCATGCACAGCGCTCCAGGAATGTCCAACAGAGACGTGCCGGATTTTGCGACAAAACCAGCACACAGGCAGCGGCCGGAAAGTGGTCTCTCATACAGGTGTCGGTATAGCGCGACCACAAAGCAACGTTCACTGTGAAATATAGCGTGTATGTCTGTAGCAAAGTAGTGAAAACATCTTCCTGCACAATCGGAATTCCAATAATATCCCTTACCCGCTTCTCTTATATCCGAGAACACTCAATTTGGAAAATAATAACATATCGAATGTTTCCTTCGCTATGCTTTCGAAACCTGTCTGCCCTTGTGTCTTGTCTTGTGATAGTTAAGTCGACATAATGGTAAACTCTGCTCTTGCTTATGTCTTCTTTTTCTCCTCCACTAATTACACTACTGGCCATTAAAATTGTTACAACAAGAACAAATGCAGATGATAAACGGGTATTCATTGGACAAATATATTACACTAGAACTGACATGTGATTACATTTTCACGCAATTTGGGTGCATAGATCCTGAGAAATCAGTACCCAGAACAACGACCTCTGGCCGTAATAACAGCCTTGATACGCCTGGGCATAAAGTCAAACAGAGCTTGCATGACGTGTACAGGTAGAGCTGCCCATGCATCTTCAACACGATACCACATTCCAACAAGAGTAGTGACTGGAGTATTGTGACGACATAGTTATTCGGCCACCATTGACCAGACGTTTTCAATTGGTGAGAGATCTCGAGAATGTGCTGGACACAGCAGCAGTCGAACATTTTCTGTATTCAAAAAGGCCCGTACAGGACCTGCAACATGCGGTCGTGCATTATCCTGCTGAAATGTAGGGTTTCGCTGGGATCGAATGAAGGATAGAGCCAAGGTTCGTAACACATCTCAAAAGTAACGTCCACTGTTCAAAGTGCCATCAATGCCAACAAGAGTTGACCGAGACGTGTAACCAATGACACCCCATACCATCACGCCGGATGATACACCAGTATGGCGATGACGAATATACGCTTCCAATGTGCGTTCACCGCGATGTCGCCAAACACGGATGCGACCATCATGATGCTGTAAACAGAACCTGGATTCATCCGAAACAATGACGTTTTACCATTCGTGCACCCAGATCTGTCGTTGAGTAAATCATCGCAGGAGCTCCTGTCTGTAATGCAGTGTCAAGGGTAACCACAGCCATGGTCTCCGAGCTGATAGTCCGTGCTGCTGCAAACGTCGTCGAACTGTTCGTGCAGATGGTTGTTGTCTTGCAAACGTCCCCATCTGTTGACTCAGGGATCGAGACGTGGCTGCACGATCCGTTAAGCCATGCGGATAAGATGCCTGTCGTCTCGACTGCTAGTGATACGAGGCCGCTGGGATCCAGCACGGCGTTCCGTATTACCCTCCTGAACCTACCGATTCTATATTCTGCTAACAGTCATTGGATCTTGACCAACTCGCGCAGCAATGTCGCGATCCCATAAACCGCAGTCGCGATAGTCTACAATCCGACATTTATCAAAGTCGAAAACGTGATGGTATGCATTTCTGCTTCTTACACGAGGCATCACAACAACGTTTCAGTAGGCAACGCCGGTCAACTGCTGTTTGTGTATGAGAAATCGGTTGGAAACTTTCCTCATGTCAGCACGTCGAAGCTGTCGCCACCGGCGCCAACCTTGTGTGAATGCTCTGAAAAGCTAATCATTTACATATCACAGCATCTTCTTCCTGTTGGTTAAATTTCGCGTCTGTAGCACGTCATCTTCGTGGTGTAGCAATTTTAATGGCCAGTAGTGTAGATATTGCATCTGACGTTCGGCACGGCACGGCATCCCCGTGCGACCGGTGAGTGCAGAGGGCAGGACGTCCATCCTCAACGCTGTCCAGCGATAGGAGCCGGCTCTCGGAGCAAAAGGGACGAGTCTCACGGCACTGGCGCTCTCGGCGCTGTTGTGAAAATGACACTGCAGCGGGAATCGGCCGCGACAAGAAGTGCGCGGGTGGCGGGCAGGCCTAAAATTGCGTTCCGCAGCCGCCGTTTGTCTGTGCAGATGTGCGCGGAATTCGGTCGGGTGCTGGGTGGATGTGCAGGCTGGGTGCCGCCGCGACTCCATGGCGGCGCGTGCCTGGCTCGTGGCACGTTATTGCAACCGGACGCTGGAATCCGCCGGCGAGTTCGCGCCTGGCGGCTGGTTGAACTGGCGGGCGCCCGCGTGCTTTGGACGGCTCGAGACAGATGCTGCGTACACGCCTCACCATCCCATCCCCTCTTCTGTCGCAAGTTTTCTGTACAACGAACATAGTGAATTCCCCGTACGAGTAAAAATTAAAATTTTGTGCATTCGGCCTCTCATTTGTTCTGCTCTGCTCCTCCAAACAGCTAGTGTTCTAACATTTCCAGAACTTTCAGCAACCTTGCGATTGAGCAATGTTCTTAATTAAACATAATTGTGAATCGATCTCCAGCAGCCGACAACTGCTGTTTGTGCAAATGTTCATTGTCTACCATAGAAACATGTCAGAAAAATTTATGACAAAATACATTTATCTGTAACGATAGGCAAATTCTGACATCGGACGCAATGGGGCATTAAAATAAAACCATTGGCGACGAGTGAAAAATCTGTGCCGCACCGAGATTCGAACCCGGATTCCGCCCTAGCCATTCTGGTCATCCTACCCAAATTCTGTTATGCCGCTTACTACATACGTAGTCTCCCCTACATGTATGCTGTCTGTTGTTTCAGACATGTTCGAAAGAACACGTCAACAAGAACAACCCCCCACCCCTACACACACACACACACACACACACACACACAGACACATATGATACTTGTACGTAGATGCACTCTTTGTTCGACCTTTTGTGTGAATATGGTGAGGCCGCTAACAATGAGGATAATGGACATGGGACACACTACGTATGTAGTGCGCGACAAATAAGAGTTTGCTTAGGACGGAATGTGCGCTCGGACAGTCGAAGTGGTTATGGCACGATAAGCGGGAAATTCGAAAAAACAGGTACCATAAATTTAAAAGAGATACGAACTGCTTTCGTTTAGGGAACTGTAAAATTGTAGAAAATTCCATTCTTCTCATATTTTGCACTACGTATCCTACTGTTCTGCCTTTCTTTTTTAGCTTTGCCTTTTTTTATTTAAGAAGAATATTCATAGTTACAGCAGCAAAGAAATCGTTCTCCTAGATAATGAACCTAATAACCTATATTCCGTTCAAAACTACGCACATTATAAATGTCCAAGGAAAAATCAAACAGACAACATTAAAATAAAATATAAAGAGAAACCACACACCACAAAGGAATTATACGAAGGAGACAAAATCCGTAGATGATGTCGATGTACAGACAAACAAATCATGACACGAAAAATTGGATAATTTATGCACGAGAAGGAGCTTCCCAAAATGGGAAAGTCAGTACCTCGTTCGTCCACCTCCGGCCCTTACGCAGGCAGTTATTCGGCATGGTATTGAGTGATAAAGTTGTTGCATACCCTCCTGAGCGATATCGTGTCAAAGTTTGTCCAACTGGCGCGTTGGCTCGTCAAAATCTCGACTTGATTCGAGGATCTACCCATAATGCGCCTCACATTCTCGGTTGGGAAGAGACCCGCAAAAATTGCTGGGCACGACAGGACGAAGACAAGCAGTAGAAACTCTCGTCATGCGCAGCCGGGCATTATCTTCTCGAAATGTAAGATTAGGAATGGCAGTAAAACGGTACATGAATATCGTCGAAGTACCACTGTATTGTAAGGGTGCCACGAATGGCAACCAAAGTGGTTCTGCTATAAAAAGAAATGACACCCCAGACAATCAGACCTGGATGTTGGCAATATGGCGGCGACAGTCAGGTTGGTATTAACCCGCTGTCTGCGGTCCCTCCAGCCGGGTCTCCGGCCTGGATTCTCATTCACTGGAGTAGAATTGTCTTCTATGAGCAGCGAAAATGTGTCTGGAAACACCCCGGGCTGTGGCAGGATGCCAGTCTGAGTGTCAACGCCCTACGACCTGACAAAATGAGTGATGGCCTAGTGTGCCATTTCATTTCATAGCAGGAGCCCCTTGTCATCTGCGACACCTTTGCAGCACATCGGTGCATCAGCGATATTCCCTCTAGAAAGCGATCCTGGGCTTACAGTTCGGCAAGATAACGTCGGGCAAGCGGCAAGCGTTTGTACTGCTTCGCTTCGTACTCGCCAAACCCTACCTTGGCCAGCAAGGTCACCCGAACTCTCTCCAATTTAGAAATTTTGGAGCATTATGGGCAATGCCTCTAACTGGCTCGTGATTTTTACGATGTAACTCAGTAAGTGGGCAGAATTTTCCACAAGATCTCTCAGGAGGACATCCAATAGCACCATCAATCAATGGCATGCCGTTTAACTGCTTGTATGAGGACCACCGAAGAACCAACGCGTTACTGAATTGCTCAATTTGTAAAGCTCTTCTTTTCAATAAATCATCAACTTGTTTGAATTTGTAATTATTCATTTGTCTTCACATTTACGTCACATCTAGCGATTTCCATGCCTTTCAGCAATTGAAGCATCCCCCAACTCTCTTGTGGTTCACCTTTTAGGTACTCCACGTCGACGTCTGTTCGTAGATACTGAAACGTCCCCTTTTTAAAATTTATACAAGACTGTGCTTAACCTGACACACAATATTTTGTTAGCGCAACGCAATCTGACTTTCAAAATTCCCTACAAAAGAATGGCGCTGACTAACATTAAACTATACCTTTCACAAATCACTTACCTCACAAAAATCTTCGCTGCTCAAGCTACTGCAATACAGCAAGCGCCACTACTGCCAGCTAAATAAAAGATTCAAACTATGGAAGGCACTAACTACTGATAGGGATAGTTAGCAAATGAAAGATATTAATAGAGAACAAACAATGTATTTACCTTGATATCATCATATGTAAATATAGCAGTTCATGACAAATTTCAAAACTCTGCCATCTCTCTCCCCACATCCACCACTGCTGGCGGCTCACCTCCAACTGAGCAACGCTACGCGCTGTTCACAGCCAGCTGCCTAACACTACAATGGCGAGTATTACAACAATGAAAAGCAGCCACAGACTGCACACAGCACAGCCAGTGATTTTCACACAGAGGTGGCGTTACCGATAAAAAAACCTAAACAGCCTACTTACATAGCCCCCATGCTCCCCACAAAAAATTTTACAAATTGTGTTGGACAGTGGCCAATACAGATTTGAAGAAATTTTTCATAATTACAATAACAAAGATATCAAATGCACACACTTATTAATACAATGGTGGTCAAAAGCAAAAATTTTCTCGCAGTCCATAAAGATAGTCCTGATCGTTGAATTGCAGTGTTTTTTTCAAAGTCTGAGCAGTAAAAGAAAATGCACACGGAAGTAGTGGATTTCCATGCAGTCTTGAAAAAGTAGTGTTGTCCTTCCAACGGAAAGACAATGCTGACTCTTGACATGCAGATAGGTAATGGGCCGCAACAGAGCAAATCCACAGCGGAGTCAATCGAAGTTTTGAAGAGTATTGGTGGGTAGATCATCACAGAGCAGACCCCCTGTAGTCCTGGTAGAGATTACGGTATTGGTGGGCAACCAGAGGAGCAGACCCACTGCAGTCCTTGTAGAAATAATGGTATTGGTGGGCCATCGAAGGTGCAGACCCACTGTAGTCCATGTAGAGACGGCCAGCAGCCATCTGTTGCGATCTGTTGCGACTGTGCAGGTGCACAATCACCATCAAAGAGTCTTGCGGATAATATAGCAAGTCCATAACCACCACTTGTGCACTCACAAAGTTTTTGGAATTGTCTTTAGAACCAGCAATGCTGTTATCCAGTCCCTTGCTGAATTATTAACACACGTGCAAACATTAACAGTCCCTACTTCTCACATATTGTCCATATACTATGACCAACAGAAACGTGTGCAGTGAAATGGAACTTACAAGTTAATTAATTTGATGAACTGGTGTCAATTACAATTGTATGACATAAGAATACAATTACAAAGGTACAAAATACATCATTAAAGAACATAACAATACAGATAACATTTGTAGTAATAGGGGCTTTACAAAAGAATAGAAATAAGCATATACATCAGTGTTACAGGAATTATGACATAAGTAAACACATAAAAGATCAGAATAATTATTGAAACATCAACTTCACACATGAGCATTGAAACAAAACAGAATAAATAATGTGTAAACATCTTTACAAAGTAAATAACATATTATTAATGCAAATTATATTCGAGGATAACTGTATTCCTCATCATAGTGAATGTAGCTTAGTATTAGAAGAGGAAAAAATTCTATTAAACTACACAGAGACAGGAAGAAAACAAATACACAAGGGTACACAAACATATAGTGGGATAACACATAAGGAAAGGACAGGGTTTGTTTTCAGTGTAACATTTGGGACTGCAGTCCAACCCAAAACGTCATTCCATTGATCTTTCATCCTATTTCAACCTTTGCTTCCACCAAAAAAAGCCTATCCAAGCATGCTTTCTATATTTAGTTCGCATATTTCTTAACTCATTATTTATTTCCAAGAAAATCCTACCTATACCTGCTTTCTGTACTTTTTTCATATAACTTCTCAATGCATTTCTTCCAATTCATCGCAACTCATTCTCTTCTATAGTCTACCCCCTCTTAAGCTAACTTAAATCTACTGAGCTCAGATGCTAAACTAAGGGACGAGGCAATGCAGCAGCACATAAAACAATTAACGCAAACAGCAATGACAAAAAAGTGCAGATTTGCAAAGGAAGCAGCATTTTAGAAATTAGCGAAGCAATTGCAATATTACAACTAATATAAGGCAATGTGCAGCAAACAAGGAAAATAAATCTGGCTTAGCAGAGTAACACAAATTAAAATTCAGTAGCACTATGCCTGGCAAACAGCAGCTTATATCTAAACATGACGTAGCTCAAGCAGAAAAAATAGTACACTAAAGATAACAATGCAGATAAGGGAAATGTACAATCACATCTTAATGTCTAAGTAATTAAAGTGGTGCACCACAACAACTTATTGTAAAAAAAATATTACCATGTACTTGAAAAGAATATTATGTATGCAGTTACTGTTACTAGTCCCTCCTTATTGTTCTTTCCTTTCCAAGTGCTCCTTTTTTGAAGAATGTGGATCACAAAATTATTATTTAATAGATCTGTTGACAGAAAGTGTTCACATTAGCAAATGCATTTAATTTTATTTTATGAAACCAATGCTGCAACACAGCTGGAAAACAGATGTCAAATGAAATAAGCAATTACGCAAACCAAAGCATAAAAATATCATTCAATAGTCATGTGACATTTCATAAGTTAGTAGACATTCTCTCAACTCTCGTAGTAAGACACTTGTCATAATCAGGTGTATAGACATAAAAATATTTCTCGTCATTTCATTAGGCATTGCAGTAAATATCATAAATTAAGAGCTCCACAGTATGCTTTCAACAAGGAAATGTCAATAGCGAGGATATGGCCTCCCCTTTTTTTTTTTTCTACCTGTGCTTCCGGAAAGGCACACCCTAATGGCTTGTTGTCCAGGTGTCTGACACAGCGGTGTGCCGACGACGCACGTGCAGGTGGTTACTTAACTTTCTTACGGAAATATTTACGACTGCAGTTTCCGCTACAGTGACAGTTTCATATAAAAATTTCACAGGTCGAGAATTTACGTTGCAAATGTGTAGAAACAAAATCCTATGAATATAACAGTCTCCAAAAAGATTTTCGCCGGCATTGTGATACATTCACGCATTTACACACATTTCATAACTCTTAAAGTACGATTCTTGGTTTCCAACATCCTGTTTCACAAGTCAAGAGTTCCTAACTTCTATTCATTATTCATATACATATAAACACGTAATCACATTCCTCATATATGGTAGCATCATCTTATTGACATAAACATACCTCAACAGCATAATACACATCGTCGTAAAAATAACATCATAACACCTCAGTCAAATCTCAAAATCGTCGTAGCTTCCTCCAATAATTAAAAAAATTCTCTGCTCATGTCAAAAGTGTCATCTGCCTCAAACGTACTTTAAAAATCATGAATCCATACCAAATACATCATTCAAAGCTCTCATAGTATCACAATGGTTCCAAAAAAAAATATGAACAGTTTACAAAGTACAGACAAAATACAATTTCATAAGTGTGAAGTTATCCAACTGTGTATTTACGTAAACATCTGTCACTGATGTAATAAAAAAAAATGTTTATCTGTCAGTTAAATGATCAGATAGGTGTGTAATTTGTGTGTTAGAGAAATATTGTACCGATGTGTAAATTTGTATAAGCAAATACCATATTAGCTAGGGCTCCTTGTGTTTGCCAAACACATGGTACACAAAGTAAGTGTGTACCCCCCTGAGGATAAATGTAATTATACCCTCAGGTGTTACAGATTACAGCAATGGAATGAAATGTATCATGGAAAAACTTCGTATCATTGTACTTCAAATATCTTTAAGAATAAACGTTTTAAGTACAAAATTAATCACTCAAATGCGTGTCCTGTAGCGCTAAATGTGCGTCTTGCTGTAAGATAATTCTGTGGAAGTGTCGTAATTATCGTCCTCCGAAAGCTAAGTTCTGCAGAAGTCAATGTACTTACCCCATCATAAACGAAAGTGAAATGCTTTGTGTATAGATATCGTAATTATTATGTACATTACTGTGATCAAGAAAATACTATACTGTAAAGTATTGTTGTGCTACGAAAAAGGCCCTCACATTGTAGCTTACTACTAAAACATGTTTTGCTTTCCAGAAGAATTCAGAAAAACTGTGCGGATATAAAACGGATACACCGCAAAAGCAACATAGTAAATGGTCACTCATTAGTAGCGTCATGATAAAATCGTGTAGCTGTCACATAAACTAACCACAGTGTCATCTGGTATCTCACAGAAAGTAATTTAAATCCAGAATGTATTTTCAAGTAAACCAAAATGTGGCATTAAAATCTCATTAGCAGTACCAGTATATGTCCTAAGTATGTAAGCCTGATAGTCGTTACATAATCGTGCAACTAACAAGCAAGAATGTACAAATACAACACTGTGTCGTCTGTTCAGTATAACAATGCATCCGTAATTTCTGTTTAAAAATGTTCCCTAGGTTCTAGACTGGATATTTAACTTCAAACATTGTTGCATGTTAACAGTTTCTTAAGTCTGACAAAGCATACTAGAAATGTGAAGTGAAAAGTTTTAAGGCAAAGACAAAGTTAAAAAGCAGATTAACTTTCAACAAACGGTTTTACATGTGAAATGTGGAGTAAACCTTTACTCTTCCTAGTACGCAGAGTTTCAACTTCAACGCAATTATCATGTGGTATACGTCGGATTCTGTAAGGTCCATTGTAAACTAGAAAGAATTTGTGACTCAAGTGTTTCTTCTTATGTGACAATGAATGAGCTTTAATGAGAACTTTCTGACCAATATATAATTTCTTTGCATTTGCTTTACTGTGTAGTTCTCTCCTTTTGTCTGCTGCAGATTTTATAATTTTAAGAGCCAAATCAATTATGTCTTTGTGTCGAAGTTTACGTGTATTCAGGAAAGGTACAAGCTCTCTGATTCTGTTCGGTGGTTCTTCATTCTTCAGTACAAGAGTAGGTGGTAAAGCAGTGGAATCATGAGGCATTTCATTCAGCACATTTTGAAATAATTGTAGATATCTGTCCCAATGCTGATGCTTTCTGTGACAATAAAGTCTGCAAAGCTTATTGATTTCTTTCATAATCCGTTCAGATGGGTTGCAATGTGGTGAGTACAATGAAATAAAAACAGGTTTGATTTTATGATTCCGAAGCGTGCGTGACCAAACAGCAGATCTAAATTGCGGTCCGTTATCTGAAATGACTTTAGCAACGTGGCCAACTTCACGTAAGAAATTTTTAACAAAGGCGTTGGAGACAGATCGTCCAGTGGTTTTACGTAACAGAGTGAAAGAAACAAATTTTGAAGTAAGTTCAACAGCGACTAGAACGTACGAAATTCCGTTGGATGTTCTGACAAGCGGTCCCAAGAGATCAACAGCAGCAAATTCTTTTAATTTAGAAGGAATAATAGGAAACAACGGAGCACGATGTGAGACAGTAGATGGTTTCGCCTTTTGACAAAGTTTATAAATAGACAAGACTCTTCGAATTCTTTTTTCCAAATTGTTAAAATAACAAGTCGTTCGAAGAATATGATAACATTTTCGTGGACCAAAATGTGCGTAGCTGAAATGAATGTACCAAATGAGCTTATTAACAAAATCGTCAGGAATGCAAAGTACCCATAGCTTGTCATCAACAGTGCAGCGTTTGAACAATATGTTGTTTCTAACCAGATAATAATGCCGAATCTGTGTGTGTGTCTTTTCATGCCATTTGCTCTTGATGTCTTTCCAAATCGGATTATTTATCTTGTTCATGAGCAATGTCCTTTAAAGATGTGGTGATGAAGTTTTCAAAGGCGACTTTCTGAATGTAAAGAACACTGAAATTTTTCTCGAGGTTGCCTTCTGTGGTACTTTTCTCAAGCCCAGCCGGTGCGCGTGACAGTGCGTCCGCAACAATGTTCTCCTTGCCGGGAATGTAGACTATTGTGAAACGGAATTGTTGCAGAAACAATGCCCAACGTTTTAACCTGTCATGATTTAATTTTGAAGACATAAGAAATTGTAATGCACAATGATCACTGTATACTTTTACGTGCTTACCAGAAAGAAAGAAACGGAATTTGTTAAATGCCCAAACGATAGCTAACGCTTCTAATTCAGTAACGGAATAATTTTTTTCAGATTTTATTAGCACTCGGGTAGCAAAAGCAATGGTTTTCTGAATGGTAGTGTCATTTTCTATGGCTTCTTGAAATAAATGAGCACCAAGACCAACTTTAGAAGAATCCGTGCTAAGGCAGAAATCTTGTGACAGATCTGGATGAGCTAAGATTGGCGCGTGAAGTAACGCTTCTTTCAAAGAATTGAATTCCAATTGTGCTTGTTCGTACCAGTTCCAAATAGTATTTTTTCCAGTGAGAGAACAAAGTTTTGGTGTAACAAGAATTTGCATATTCAGAAAACGACGGTAAAAATTTACGAGACCTGGAAAACTGCGGACTTGTCTTTTTGTGGATGGAACTGGAATGGCTCTGATTGCTTCTAACTTTTCAGGATCTGGCTGAATGCCTTCAGAAGAAATAATATGTCCCAAAAACCTCACCTTTGACCTACCGAATTCAGACTTTTCCAAGTTAACTGTAATTCCAGATTCTGCAAAAATACGTAACAAACTGTTGAGGATGCGATTATGTAGTTCCCATGAAGCTTCTGCTATTAGAATATCGTCCACATATAAGGTGATGTGACGTTTTAAGAACTCAGGTAATATGGAATTTAGCCCGCGAATGAATGCTGCCGAAGGAATGTTCAAACCAAAGGGAAGTTTCCGAAACTGAATTAACTTATTAGTGTCAAATGCGCCGTCGATATCATCCCTGTCAGTTCTTGCAGAGTGATTGTTAGTGTCTAGTTCCGTAGAAAATTCCGAACTGTTGTCCAACAGAAGGTAAAGCCGATTGATTTCTTCGTCATGGTTTGAGAGCCAATCTTCAAATTTCAAAGCTATTGACTTACCTTCGTTCTCTAAACTTATTTCAGCATCGTGAAAGTTTAAGATTGCTTTGAATTCATTCAAAAAGTCTACTCCCAATATAATTTCCGTCGACAATAATGGAACAATAAGAAAGTTCGTAGAGAAGCTGTGGCTTTGACAAAAGAATTCTAAGTTGGTTTCTTGGCGTACATCTACACTTTTTCCAAAGATTGCACCTTGTAATTTAATCTTACGTAACGGAAGTGTGGGGCAATCGTTCGATTTGTTGCATTTGCTAAAGGCTGTTTCACTAATTACTAAGATGGGACTGCCAGAGTCAAGTACTGCCGTAAATTTTACGTCATTTACAGTAATGTGAATCACAGGATATGCAATGTTGTTAAGTTTTACGTCGTGTTCCTGGAGTAAGATGTCCCTAATGTCTTCCATTTTTATGTAATTACTAGCTACGGCAGCTGCGTCATCAGTTTCATAAGTACGTTTTGTTGCTGCCAGCGGTGTGAGTCATTGCCTATTGTCTCTTTGTTGGCGCGCGCCGTTATTGGGATTTGGAGACCTAGCTTCTACAAATTCACCGTGACGAGAGGGCCCTGCTCTGTTTGAATCCCTCCAGTTCTGATGCAATTCAGGTCTGTCGTTACGATCATATCGTCTGTCGTCATGTCGGTAGATTCCATAGTTTCTTTCTTGTCGGTCACATGGTGGAGAATTTCTCCCTGAATCGTAACTGCGCGCTGGTCCGTTGCGTCTAAAGTTATTCTGTCTCCCTTGATAGTATTTATTTTGGTTCCCATATTGTCTGTTTCTCTTATTGTCTCTGTGATAGTCATTACCACGGAGAGGTGATCTTTCCCTGTAGTTATTACTACTCTGCCAACGGTTGTCATATGGGTGGTGTCTGTTTTGGTCATGATTTGTGTTGTGAGAATAGCCATGTCGTGTCAAGTTATTACTTCTTTCATCGAGGAATTGCGACGGATGTGACCTGTAATTGTTGTGTTCCTGGTTTCGCGTTCTGCGATTGTCAGTGTCAATTTCTAATTCTTGTAAGAGTCCCTGAAATGCTTCAATGTCGTCTTTGCAACGTCCTGCCAAAATAATATGTCGTAAATGTTCAGGCAGTTTGATTAAGCAAATGCGGATGAGTTCTGAGGGGCTGTATGGGTTTGAAAGATACTGATTCTTATGCAACATGTCTTCAAAATATTTCATAAGACTGGAAAATTCAGATTGTTCGAAACGTTTCATCATTATGATGCTATGTTTTACTCGGTCTTGTGTGGCTTGAGATCAATATGCTGAGAGGAAGGCATGGTAAAACTCTCCTTCACTGTGGCAATCGTGAATTACCGATCGCATTCTTACAGCTGGTTCATTCTCCAAGTAGCCACACATAAATTCTAATCTGTGTTCTAACGACCAGTTAGGAGGAAAACAATGAGAGAATTGATGGAGCCACGCTTGTGGATGAATGTCGTTGCCAGAATTCTTAAATGTTTTGAATTTACGTGTAGTAATGAACAGCTTATAGTCAAAGTCATCATGTCGGCGAGTCGCATATCGGTCATTGTTACGTCGTGTCGGCGGTTCCATCTGAAAATTAGGTGCACCTTGCCAATTTCTTTCATAATTTCCGAAATGCCCTGTGTTATTATTTTGTGGATTTTCCGTATTTCTAAGTTCCTCTTCCCATGTTCGAGCGCGAGTGTCCTCTGAAATATGAAATTTTTGTATTACTTGTGCCAACTGATCTTGTACTTACCGGATTTCTCTTTTGGATTGCGTATTAATTTGATTCTGATTTTGTTTGAATTTCTTAATTTGTTCATACTCTTCTGTGTCAGTGATGGCTACAGGTCTTGTGTCATTCAGGTCATCATCTACCTTTGCAGATAAGTTAGTGAACTGATCCGAAAGTTCGGCTACTTTCTCCGATAGTGTACTTATTTCCTCAGTGTGTTTTTCTGAACCAAGTTTCAGAGTGTCCATTTGTGTTGAAATCGTATCTACTGTGTCCTTTAAGTTTTCTTGAGTTTTTGCAAGTTGCGTAACCGAATCGGCAGATGCAACTGAGTCAATTTTAGCTTGCAAGGTGTTGTGATTTTCATGAACAATAGTTTGCAGTTCTTTTATGGCTGCTTCATGATTCTGTAATGCATTTTCATGACGCGAAAAAATAGGTTGGAAATGCTCACAAATTTGTGTTTTTACGTCATTACAGACTTTTTGACATTTCGATTCGATGTTATGTAACTCAGTAGTTAAATCTTCACGTGTTTGTTCAAGCGTGGTGTGAAGATTTTGTTCCATTGCATCTAACTGTTGCTGTGTTTGTCTCTGGTGTTGTTCCATTGTGTCTAACTTTTGAAGCTTTTGCTGTGTTTGTCTCTGATTTTGTTCCATTGTGTCTAACTTCTGAAGCTTTTGCTGTGTTTGTCCCATTTGTTGTATTAATTGTAATAACAATGCATTGGTGTCTGAAACATGTTCCTCAGTGCTTTTCGGCAGTGAATTTGCACCGGCAACATTCACATTTTGACAAGCGGAAAATGTGCCTTGACTCATTTGAGAAAACGGTGAGAACCCAAAACCTGAGTCTTCGCTGCTCAAGCTACTGCAATACAGCGAGCGCCACTACTGCCAGCTAAATAAAAGATTCAAACTATGGAAGGCACTAACTACTGATAGGGATAGTTAGCAAATGAAAGATATTAATAGAGAACAAACAATGTATTTACCTTGATATCATCATATATAAATATAGCAGTTCATGACAAATTTCAAAATTCCGCCATCTCTCTCCCCACATCCACCACTGCTGGCGGCTCACCTCCAACTGAGCAACGCTACGCGCTGTTCACAGCCAGCTGCCTAACACTACAATGGCGAGCATTACAACAATTCAAAGCAGCCACAGACTGCACACAGCACAGCCAGTGATTTTCACACAGAGGTGGCGTTACCAATAAAAAAACCTAAACAGCCTACTTACAATACGTATCGTCGTTAGGTTTTCCGGCTTTACTTCCCGACGTGGCAGCGACGACTCTCCGATGAGGTGCTGGCCTTGTGTTTTGCTATTACTGCGAATCTTGTAAATATCGCTTTTATTTAGTAATTTACCCGGCAAAAACTCTCCCCTCTTATGATTAAGATAGCCTGGGCCACCTTTCGTACGGATTGGGGACGTCAAAGAGTCACAAAAGTCCATATAAAGCAGTCCGTAAAACATGTAAACGTTCACTTCAGTTAGCGTGTTAGTTAATGCCTACGCTTTCCGCTAGATGGTGCTCACTTACTACTGAATAGCTTTGGTTCCGTAAAACCTTCACTGATTAGTACTAGGTAAATGAAATAAGTACAACACTCTTGTATTTCACTTTCACTCTATATTCAAGGATTAAGATGACGATGGATGATGGTCTATTTAAAAGGTTCCTAGCCTGGAGGAATCTCAATAGTCCGCAAATACCGATATGAACGCGCTCTACGTCCAGATTCGCAACTAACGGCACACGACTCTTTCAAAAGTCTATACGTTAATATCTGATTACCGGTACCTCGGAATTTACTCGTATCAGCAGATAATTTGAGTTTCTGTCGTCTATATGTCCATAAAGTTCCAATCTAGCACTAAAGTCCTAAAATCCCCTTAATTCTCCGTTGCTACCAACAACCAGAGATCGTACACTACATCACTTTTAATCTTCGTAATATTCTAACAATTTATCGTGAATCTTAACACGATAAAGTCCAATCTAATTGTTGTCTCGCTGACTGACACGGGTTCCCCGCACTTTAATGAAACAATCAAGGAAAAAAGGCGGCAATAATGCACATCAGGTCTTTTTATAGGTTTTTCGTCACAAGAGTTTAACGTCACTGCCTTCTCCATGACGGAGCTTCCGTGGCTTTGCTGTACTTAGACGTTAAACTACCTGCTGATATACCATAATTTTGATCTGCAATTACCGAACTCTGATTCTACACTATTTTCCCCTCTAACAATTCTATTCTCAATGTGAAATTATTCTTTCTATAGCTTTTATCACTGTAAACTGAGCCGAGGTGTTACACAATCCCTTCGTGATGCACCTTTTTTCGTTCTAGAGCGTATTAAAAATCGAGTAAGTTACGAAACTGAAAAATTGTGGAAATCAAAGCACTAGTCATTCGACATTCTTCCAGCTTTCCATGGTGAAAATGCTATTTTGTATTGTTAAATTGGATAGAATTGTATATGTGTGCAAGTAATTAATAACTGCATAAAATAATAAATCGTTAAGAATAGATTTAATGACAGAAGAATGTCGTCATTTAAACCTTGATGAAACTTTAAGACGATTTTCAAAATTTAAAATGGGCGAAAACAGGGTGATGCTGCAAAGTCCGTAAAATAAGAAAAATCTTGTAATTTCAAGAATGTCGAGACGTTATCAGCAGTTTCGCAGTCCACAAGAAAGACACCAAGAAAAATCCGGGGTACATCTGTAGAAGAAGACAGGTTTCTGTGCCTTAAAGCGCCGAGAGAAGGAACATCAAATGCCATAATGTTAAGAAATGTCTCGCAAAATGTAGGTAACGTAATTGCTTCAGCTCAAACTATCACAAATGAACAGCACGACTGAGGTCTGCATGCCCATCGATCTTTAAGATTTCCAGCTATTCGTTATGGTAATCGTGCTCCTCGATTTTTGAAGTAACATTATCAGAATTGGACAGGGGATCAATGAGAAAAGGTCCTCTTCACAAATGTATCATATTTCTGTTTGCTTCTGATTAAAGATGAATAATGGTATGGAAATGACCAGGTGACGCAGAGAAGCTTACGAACATACAGAACAGTCTTTATGCTTCCAGAGACCTTTTGAAGTCTCAAAAGTGTATGATGTATATAACCAGACTAATGTGACAAATAAAAATCCATACTGCACCCAGGATTTGAACCCGAATCTCCCACGCAGTAGGCAGATGCGCTAACCACTGCAATGCTCAAGTGCAGTGATTTTGGATAACTGCATGGTCTACCCTAGCATGTCTCCCTCCTCAAACCAAACTCCCATTCCCGGCTCAGGCCCCTTCATATTCCTCCTTAACTCTCCAACTGTATTGGAACAGCACCTCCGAAGAAATACCAAGTGGGTGGAGGTGTAAATGGGAGTTTGGACTCAGGAACATTGCGTGCTAAGATAATCTGTGCAGTTGTACAAAGCCGTTGTGGCAGGCTGGTGTAGTGATTAATGAATCTGTCTACTGAGCAGGCTGCCCGGGTTAGAATCTTCGCCTTGCACAAATTTTCATTCATTATTTCAGTCAGTACACATACATCATAGATGTTTGAGGCTTGGAAAGGTCTCTGGAATCAAATAATTTCATTTGATTAAGGCACCTATGACAGGGCTTGAGGCAGAAACTCCCATTTATTCTCGACGTTGAGGTGCTATTCCAGTGCAGTTGGAGAGCCTCTGCAATGCGGTTCGAGTTTGGGGGAACACCAAGTAGGCTGAAGCGTGAATGGGAATTTGAACTGAGAAAGAAGAAGTGCCAGGGTAGTCCGTTTAGCTATACAAAGCCACTGTGTCACGTGGTGTAGTGGTTAGCGCATATGTTGATGAGCGGGATTCCCTGTCTCAAAACCCAGCATTGGTACAAATTTTCATTCGTCACTTCTGTCTGTGAACATGTATAACATACAGCAGATCCAAAAATTAAGAGGAGTTCCCACTGTCTGGGGAGGAACAATGACCTTTGTCGAAACGAACATTGCATTTCTAAGGAGAACACAGTGATTGAATGTTAATAGTCAAAGCATTTTCCGACATTTGCTTGAAATCGCCTAAGAACGTGGCCCTGAATTCCTCGACATGCATGATAGTGCTGCACCACTTGTTGCCACAGCAATGTCCAAATGAATGCAACACACAATATTTGAGTAACAGCCCAATCTCCCGATCTACATCTCATGGGGCATCTGTGGAATAACCTGCAGAGTAAACTGTCGGAGGATGCAGATAACATCCATTATCTAGAGCATATGTATTCGCAGAACATTGCTCATGATGGAATCTCCCATTTCATTTCGTCAATGTCACTGAGGTGCTGAACTGTGTGCTACTAAAGAGCTGGTGCTACCAACTAGTAATGGCAAAAAAGCATTAAGAATTCAGGATGATGAAGTGTCATGAACCTTACAGTTTACATGATTGTTTCATTAAAATTCTCATGCTGCATTATTTATCTCGAAAAAATGGTTGAATATTGTTAAAACCTATGTGATGAATGGTCAATACTTGAGCCATGCGTGGATTATTATTTACATATTTGTCGGTTATTGAGCTTCTCTGTACCATAGGGACGAGTTCGGTAGCAACCGGCAGAGGCGCGCTCTCTGCTGGGAAAGTTTTGCTCGCAGTTCTCCATGGTGAGTAGGGTTTCTCGCCGAGTTTGGAAGACCGGTTCGTCGAAAAACTACTGCTTCCTCTGCCTTTGTGGTCGCAAGCCCGCGTGTTCAGAGTCAGCATTGGCCGTTTACGCTGCTTCGTTTGTGGATGCCTAGCTGCCAGTATTTACTAGGTCGGGTGTGGAAAGAAGGCGTTGAGCACCGTTCTTTAGGTGGGACTAAACCATGGCTGTGATTCGCTAAATCCCTGTTCTTTGAGCGAAGCCTTGTAGAAATTTAACTGGGGTTCTTGGCTGTAACATTGTCTGACTCAGACTATTGACTGTTCAATTTGTCTCCCCTTGTTAGATAAATGCTGCCATCTACGTGGTAGACGACCATACTGAATTGGCACTTATTAAATTTTGAAAACTGTTGGTCCCAATTTAAGTTATTGAAGAACTTCAGTACATCATCGGCTGTCGTCAGGATATAGCTGCATAAAAAAGAAGGAAATAGAATATTAAATGTCATAGAACAATTATATGTACAAATGTAAGCCATTGCGTAGATACTTACCAAGAAGTACAAGAATGAGCCACATGGTAGAGTGCAAATACGATACTGTAAACAGCTCATACATATTTGAAGCTCAGCTCCAAACTGAAAGTACGTAGAAACCAATAGCGTCTTAGTCCTCAGTGTCGATTAGCATTCCAAGATGAAAGAACATGACCAAATTATTTCTGAGTTACTTGTAAAACGCAACACGTATCTAACTGAAGCCTTCTTATTATTCGGTACAACAAATTCTGGAATACAAATAATTAATCATTTCAGTTGCTGTGTTTCTTTTTAAGGAACCATGTATTAAAACTGTGATGAAAGATTATGCTTTTGAGTTGTTTATTACTTTTAAACGCTCACACATTAAATTGCCACAGTCAGTATTGTAATCCAAGATTGCTGAGCCGTAATACAAAAACTTTTATTGTACACAGTTAAGATCTTACGGCGTGACATCTCTAACTCATTTCCGTTGTCATCAACCTGTGGCTACGTTCTTTTATTTTTACCCTGTGGATGTTATAGAATATATCGTCTACGTTGAATGAAGGGACCAAGCGATGTCAGTGCTATGCTCAAGCTGATCATCTTATGTCTGATTATTAACCCAGAGTATTTGTTTTCAGCTCTTTCAACAGTGATTTGGCACTGATAATGGTTTCATTGTCTCCGTATGAATTAGGCATTTTACTTACTCATCTACTAAATAACAAATAATTGTTGTGAAACTTGTAAATTCTGATAACATTCAATTCTTTCACAGTTTATGGGATTTAAAACTCAAATATACAAAATTAAAAATTGTTTCCTAAGTGTTTAACTTGGTGTTAAACTTGATGTTTCATTGAGATTGTATGATTCACTGATACGTTTACGGTGACTCCTACAACACCTGTTTCGGAAAAAGGCAAAGCAATTCTCTATTATCTTCCTCAGAAATTTCAATGTTCATTATTGTCAGTATTGTGCAAATGTCACTTAGACGACTTTATATTGTAAAATGTCCTTCTTCTTTCTGTGTGCATTGAGTTCAGCACCCTACCACTCTCATCGCCAAGCTACAAGCCATTTCAGTATTGTTACAGTGTGATGTGATGACACGTACATATGAATAGCAACATGTATGTGATACTCATGTAGCAGATACACTTATGAATTTTCAGTCAGAGGAAAAGAGTTTGTTCCTTAGACTATTTTGGTATGTCTACTTTAGGATCGATACTTCGGCACGAGGACTTGTAGGTTGGGAGCCAGTTACCAAGTTTCGCACGAAATACACCCGTAATTTTTCATTGCATACAATTCGCACACACCATCAAGCTATTCAGTGTATTCGTGTCAGTGTGTTCTGGAAGAGCTGTGCAGTTTTCTTCTTAGTGTCATCTGTAGCAGAAACTATTTACTAAGAATTATGGTAACTGTCAATAAATTTCTTCTGGGCTGGTACCCCATTGTCAGCATATAAAATTGTCCGACGTTTTTGCAACTGTTATGAGTAACAGCGCAGTCAACAACCCAGAATTATATGGACAGTGACAACGGACGCGGAAGCCTTTGCTTACACGAACGAAGGCAAGTTTTAATCCAATGTCGTAAAATACTTTATACAAATGATATCTTGAGAATAATTTATGTTTTCAAATTTCTTGGCATGCCCGTTTTCCACAACAAGCATACAAATATTGCTTTTCTAAAGTGGTGTATAGTTTATCTACGTGCCAGACGTATTTCCATGTTTATATTAAAAACGTCTATAGAATACGCTTTAGATATCTTCAGTATTAAAATCTGAAACGTGTCTGGAACGCAAATACATATACTGTGGTACGAAACCGACTTTTAGATTTAGAAATCGATTCTTACAAACCGGAACTCTGTCGGTAATCGTCAATACAAAATAGAAGTTAAATATGACACATAAAGCTGTGGTACTCCTAGCCTATTATTACATTTCCTAATCAGCATACGTATTTAGAACAAACAATATGAACCTTATATGTGTTAATCGTTGTGGCATAACTTATCTTATACAAACCTGTTAGATGTGAAGAAGCAATAATAGAGATACAAAATACAGTACCTCAATATCGCAGAAATTATATTTCAAACAATGATAGACGGCAAAGTATGCTATTTTCATCAAAGGAATCTATTTTAGTAATTGATTATCGGTGTAGCTTTGTAAAAAAACAGCAGGTGAGATCCCGAGGTCGTAAAACAACCGTCAAAAGTAACACCAAAGCCAGTTGCCCATTAACTTCGCCAAAATGGAAAATCCTATTAAATACGTACGACGTCCAAAAGCAACGGGTACCCACAGCAAGAATTATATAACTTCGGTGTAAAACTTGCCTTAAAATGATTCTATCTAGGACTAAACATGATGAAATACTGAAATGCAGCTAGGAATGACAACATTTGTGAAATACAGATAAAACAACTTGCCACTGAAGCTAAACAATCGATCCTGGACCTTGTCGGTCTCTGCTCCAAGAGATGGAGGATCCGAAAGATATGGAAAAAGCAAAGATACAGTAAAGGAAACTTCTAGCATCCTCAAAGAACTGTCGTCCTGTTTCGCTCTTCTGCCACCTGTATAAATTGTACGAACGGTTGATACTGAACTGGGCAACAGGCATCTCAGACTCAAAACTCATCCGTCAACAGGCCGGTTTCAGAACAGGAAAATTTAGCACCAGCCAACTCTTCTCTCGTACTGATCATGCAGAGGACTAGTACGTAAATAAACAAATAACAGGAATAGCTTCGATTGACCTGCGCTCTGCATACAGATTCACTGAACTCCTGATGCAAACATATTGTTGTGTCACGTTGAGGGGAGAAAGAGGCGCCCCCTCAAATTCATCAAGAATATCAAAGACCAACAAGTGCCAAATTATACTACCTGCAGAACAAAACCAGCAATGTGCTTTAAGTACCTTGTTTTAGTGCTATCATGACAATATCCTTGAACCAAGCCCCTCAAACACACAAGTCAGCGCTCTTTATTTTTGCTCAAAACGAGATAATCGAAATTTCAATGTAGCCCGGAATAATATTATCCTTGAACACTGATAAACGTACATATTTGTGTGTCGTACTGGGCCAGTCACTTGCGTGTAAACATCCCTGTGAAGAACCGCTGAGAAAATTAACATACTGAGAAGATCAGCCAACAGAAAATGGGGAGCCACAACCTACGTGCTGAGAAACACAGTTCAGGCATTGTGCTTCTCCAAATTTGGATATGGTTGAGTGGTTTGGTCCGTATTTCTTCATCGCGAAAATGCTGGTACGGCGTACCCTCCCGTACGCCCCGTAAGGTGGACTGCGGAGTATCTATGTAGATGTACTTCAGCTTAAATTTTTCATCCCGGCTAACAGATGGTTATATAACACCAATGGTGCTCGATAAACTATAAAAAGCCGGCGGAATTACCGACACCAGACACCGAAGAGCTGCTTATGAAGCTCAATGATATCTTCGATGAAAGCCTATTCTTATTTGTAGCTTCTTGTGGACCTGGAAGACTTAAATCCCTCTAATGATCCCTGAACAAAAACCTTACACAATCTTCAAACAATTATGCCGTACTACGGGAGATATCCAGTGCCAAGAACAACCGAGAACGGCGAGATGGTAGATTTGGAGGATCTTGAACCGAATGGGAAGGGGCATTGCTCCAATGATGACAAAACTAATAAAATGGTTCCTTATAGGTTAAAAAGATGACAGTTATGGTTGTGATGAATGTCAGAATATGGAACATCTCCTTATCTGTCCTAAATGTCCCAGTAAATGAATCCTAGATGAATTATGACAAGGAGGCAAGAAATCGTTAGATGTAGCCCATCTTCCTTTTCATTCTCGAATATTACCTTGCCTTCGAAACACCGTTTATATTTGCATGTAGAGCTACATTACGTCTTTCTATCGTATTGTTAACGGACGAAGCAGATCACGGAACAGATTTTTTTATCTTTTCCTCTCAAACTCTTTCTCTTGTCTGTTCCCCCATAAAAATCTCTTGGGCAAGAGAATGAGAACGCGACGTCGAGCTTTCCCAGTGACTACCGCTTCACGAACTTGTTTACCATAGTATTCAATATCAAATAATGTACAACAAATAATAGTATCCGCAGGTAAACTACTAACTCCCGCAACCATAGGAACTGACAGGAAAGAAATTCACAGTACACAACAAACTGGCCCACAGAACACCATGGTGCTTGAAACTGAGGTCTTCTAAAACTCAGATGTGGTTTATTGGTGGAGCTCGAGGTATGGCAATCTCTGAGTACTGCTGCGGCTAAAAGTTTTGTGGTATTGGCTGAAAATATGTCCTGACCCCTACGTGCGTGTCGGCTCACTACTTCCTTCGCAGCTGTCAACCATAATGAAATTTTGGAAAGACTGTAGAGTATGATATTGGCGTTCAACTGACTAATTTGGGGCATTACTTTGGATACAGTTTTCCTTACTTCGATAGAGTTGACCATAATTCTCATAACTTGTTAAGTGATTCCAGATAACTCAACTGAATTTCGGTTGCTGCCTCTCCCTTTTTCGTTTGCACTATTATTACAAAAGCTATAAATATAGTAACAGCGAACTATTGCAATGACAAAATGTTCACTACTTTTTCAGTATACTACTCGTTTCGGAATTATGAATTCCGTCGTACATCAAAAAGTGAATAAACATATTGTGATTGATTTTCTTATTATTAAGCACTTTAATCTTTATTCTCTTACTTTTAACGTCGTAGGGACGGATATTGAGGTATGAACTAAACATTGTCTTTAATGTCAAGGATTTTTTTTTAGGTTTGTAGGTTATAACTTCCGTACGTACACAATAAAATCACACACGAGCTGAAGTACGATGTTCGTCACCTAACGATACAGACATGCGGTTGTTACTAGACTGACAATTCGATGTATGCCCACGTTTCCTTTTTATTCAGTAGCACACATATCAGTGCTGTCAACCGTAAAACCTGTTTTATCCCAAAACGGCATTTAGAACATTACGAATTCCGTCAGACATCGAAAAATGAGTAAATATGTTGTGAATGATTTTCTTATTACTAAACACTTTAATCTATTGTTTTTTATTTTAACGTCGTGGAGGTAGGATATTGAGATTTGTAATTGTCAACTAAATATCAAGGACAACATATAAATTTCTATGTAATAATTTCTGTATGTGCACGATAAAATCACACATGTACTATAATACGATGTTCATCACCCAACGATTAAGGCATGTGGCGTGTTGCTAGACTAGACAATTCGATATAAGCCTACATTGGCTTTCTTTTCAGTAGCACCCATATCACTGCTGCCAACTCCAAAATAAATTTATGCCAAATCTACATTTACAGAATGCCAAAAATATACTGATGTTTACGTAAAATGCTGGAAAAAAGGCTCGCACTGTTATCGTAACCACCAAAGTAAACAATTCTACCAAGGGTTATTTCTACCTAGTAACATCTCTACCATATATGAATTCAACCCCATAAACACTGTAACATAAGAATCTTTACCAAGGGAACATCAGCCAAGTGCACTAGGCATCAATACGTCTACCACTTTTACATTGTGTCTATCACTAGCCAACCATTTACGTGTTACCAAATTATAAACCTACATAATAGAATTTTGTCAGAATAATTCTGTATACGTAAACATCTTCCATGCTCCATCATTTTGAAACATGCTGGCGGCACTGCTTATAACTATGTAGTGCTCAATTTGGTGTATTATCTGTTACATCTACCTATTCGGCTGCAAGTGAGACTAACGTAAGGAAATAACGTGCTGTGATCTTTCATCTACATGTGTACATATACTCCGCAAGCCGCTACATTGCGCGTAGTCCAGAAAGAGGAACTGTCTAATATTCCTTTCGCATATTCAACTTGTATGTTTTTATGTTCTCTCTTTTCTGACTGTTCATTTGAGACATTTATGACTGAGGGGAAATTGTTATACAGCCTTCCTCAAATAGCGTTTCTTTAAACGTACTCATTACGATTGTACCAGAATAACGTCGCCTTTCATTCGCGAATTCCCATTTCAGTTTTCAGAGCATCGCTGTTACATTTTGTGTGGGTTGTACAAAAGGTTACACAAACGCACAAGAAGGGCTATTACTGGTTTTCATGAAATACCATTGGAGCTATTACCTGTGTCAGACCAGAAACTGGAGCATAATCCATAAAATTGTTTTTAATGATATTCCAAGGAGTGTCTTGTGGTCTTGTACAAATGAAGTGCCTCCTTAGCCCTAAGGAGCATTTACGAGTTCCGGCAAAAGATCCCTTCTGAAGGGGCAGATGTTACTATTGTTACGTGCCTGTTTTTGTCAAAACAATTATGCATCATAACTACTCATAAATTCCAATAAATTAATAAAATCAGTAAATCTAAATTTACTGCAAACTACATATGAGAGTACGAGTAAACTGAGTATCAGTGATTGCCATATGCAGTAACTAACATCCGTTTTAAATTATCCTTCTGAAGGTCTGTCTAACTGTGGTTGGGGATCTTATAGAAAGCAAGTTGAGCAGTGGCTAGCTAGCCTAGCTGTGGAGATAGCCAGCATCTGTTCATTACGAGGAACTATAGGCCTTTTCAAAGAATGAACACCATCAGAGGAGAGAAAATTGCAGGTAGAAAGTTTTGGAACAGTATTTTTGTGCGGGCTGAAATCCGCCAGACATTGACTGTATTGCTTACTAAACGATGAAAAAGCGTCCTATCGGTTTCTTTAACTTGAGCCGTCGGTTGACACCAAAAGGACGTACCACCAGTATAGATAGAATGATGAAGAGCCATATAACGGTATCCTGCCTTCTGCAGAAAGCCAGTAGTATCGGAAGTGGACTGAGAGAGGAGGCCATTTGGCTCTTTTGAGTTTTAAGAAAAGAGATCTGCGGCTACCAGGTTGGCGCTAAGTTATCTGCCTAATAAATAGTAAGAGCAACTACCAATGGATAATATATACATATATACAATTTAGAGTAGGAGAAAATATTTGTTTTGTGAACGTGGAGGGACTTGGTTAGCTAAAATGTGAGATAGGACGGATTGCCTTTCGATTCACGGTTCATCGCAGAGACGACTCCCTTGATGCGTCAGCACCGTGTCATATGATGATGCACTGTTGCCGTTGATTTCCACTAATTCAGAATTGGCTGTACCAGACAAAAATTACGCCTTCTTCGGACCAACAATAATGAAATAACCCAAACAATTGGTTTTCTTTGGGATCTATGTTGTTGAGAATAGTGAAATACAAAACCTAAGTCGTACAGACCTATGCATTGCAACTGAAATTGCATTTAAACGTGATGTGTTCGCGGTTTACCTTTTTCCTCCTATCCACACTCAGACAGCGTGAAGCGGTGGTGGAGGAAGTGTGCAGCCAGAATGTTATGGCACTCGTGCCATGGTATGGCTCATGAGGCTGGATTCTTGGTGGCCCCTGGTGTACAGCGTACTCACACAAACCTTGAACTGAAGACAGTTGACTAAAAGTCCGATTTCCCTTATGTTTCCGTTTGTTCACTGTCAGCTTCAGCTTATAGGCGTGTTGCGTTTCCTGGGAACCTGTGCTCCGTGCTACTACAGGATAGTCGATTTTAAGAGCATCATGCTTATGTGAATGGTACACTCTGCTACGCTTTTGAACAGGACAGGGAGATGCATTACCGAATAGAAACATTACGAGGCTTTTTAAATAAAATGTGCAGCTATTTATGGCTTCGTAATATTCAAAGTTACATCAAAGGTAATCATGCTGGTTAATGTTATCCTGCTGGCTAAGCAACACCTGCTTGAATCATTTTTAATTTTGATTATGGACAAAAACGTATTTGGGGGGATGGGGAGGGGGGATAAGGTAAAGAGGACATTCTGTATTTTTTTGAGGTGATAAATAAAACTTTATGATCAGCCGTCGTACTCAATGGAAGGCGAGTACAATCACAGTGTGTGCAGTGTGCAAATGTTGCCAGCCACTAGTTCCTTTAGACACACCGCGAACTCAGTCGAATCTGTTCTGTCTCATCGCCGCGGAGACGGAAAGAGACAAGCAAGCCCTTACGGGCTCGGATGTAGGCGAGACGACCTGAAGTTTCCGCCTTCAGAGTCTCTGTTCGCGCAGCAAAGTCTTGGCCCTTCTTGTTGCGGAGCCAAGACCCCGCAGATTAGAATCTAAATTCAGTACAAAGCCTCACTTAATCTCTAATTAGCCCTCAAGTCGCATAATTCAATCTGCACGGAGCGAGGCAAGTTAGGGCAGAGTCGCGCCCGAGCCGAGTTTGCATGGGGTAATTGTTATTCCGAGACATCTGGCAGCGCCGCAGTCTGCCGGCTGAGACCGCTCGGGGGCGAAAGCTTCGCCACCACGGCACACATGGAGTCTAAATCTTGTGTGGCTCGTAGGCAACCCCATTTGTTGCAAGAACATTTCTCTGTTGTGAACAAAAATTGCATAGCGTTCTGTGGTCCCAGACGTTCGCAGATAACATTTACGATTTTACAGGAGCTTTTTTTTTGTTTATTTTCTTTTATTTCACGTTCTGACACACTAGATCAGACGCGACTATTCCATTTCCTTCTCATTAGCTCTTTTCATTTCTTACAATATTATCAGCAGGTTTTTTTATTTTTTTGTTTTCTTTCACCTTTTGGTCTACTGGGCACATGTCACAATTTCATTTTCTCCTCATATGCTATTTTTATTCCTTACAATGTTATCAGCTATTTTTGAAATTACTTTTTTTTTATTTCACGTTTCGACACTCTAGGTCACACATAACAGTTTGATTTCCTTCCAATTTGCTCTCACCTTTTCTGACAATATTATTTCATTTTTTCAGCACTTCTCATTCTTATTTCTTGAGATTTCATAGCTGTATTCTTACTAATCTGTCTTCGTACTCTTATGCTGAACACTGTCTTTCTGAGAGTCTCACCTTCCGTTGCTTCTTCTGCTGTTATGTGACAATGCAGTTCCGTCATAAACGATAAAGGTGATTGGAAGATTCGTTGAGTGGAATGAATTGATATACTTCCGCCACCAGCCGACAGTGAGGATACGGACGAGGAGAGAGCCTTGAACCGCTTGCAGGACCTGCTGAAGGCGCTAGGGTGTTCTGCATCCCTCGCCAGGAGGGTGAGGGGCAGGCTCATGGAAGCCCATGGCTCACTTAAAAACACAAGTTGGCCAAATTGTTTTTTCGGAGTGTAAGTTATCTCGGTTACAGCTGCTTCTATACCTTTCATTTTTGAAAGTTATTAATAACACACAATTATTTTTACTACCGAAATATTTAACTTTTTCTATTTGGTTTGTTGTTCGTGAAAGTTGATTCTACAGTGCGGTACCAAGGTAACAGCAACTGTATGCGAAATTCGGTGGAACACTCTAAAGGTCAGCGGTTATTTCCGTAGAAGTACGAAAATACTTTTTTCACTGTAATATCTGTCCTGTCTGGAAATGTCATCACCGGCTACGACCTACAGGACTCTGGCACACATTATCAACTTCCAGGTTGCCCATAGTGGTAGCCCGTCTCCCAGAGAATAAGAACCGTGAATGAAAAGTAACAGCCACAGAAAAATAGTTTACAGGTATTCCCATCTATTGATGATTATTGCCGTAATAGCACGAACTTCTTATGACCACTCTATGTAGTTAGACAGCACGAAACCAAAGTTCACAAATCGACAAACAGATGGCGCGCAGTCTGACAGGTATTCTCATGACCTGTAGAACAGGGCTTCCCAGCGTGTGGTCCGCAGACCACTTAGGGGTCCGCCGGCTCTTTCTAGGGGGTCCGCGGCCACCTTTCACCAAATCGTGTAAAATAATGAGTAAAATTACTGAATAAAAATGTGAAAATCAAATTCATCACTTTTTTCGTGTGAAAAACATGTGTACTTTTACTTCAGGTCATATTCCCAAGCAGACTTTGCGGTTCCTAAGTGAGAACGCATACACAGTTTAGTGCTGGAGAATGCGTCTTCTCTGATCGACTGTTTCGCAACAATACGGGGTCGTTTGTGCGCCGGCTCACGGCGCTAGATGCGCTGAAACCTTTTAAGCATGCGCGGAGCGAGCTTTGTCGACCAATCACAGCGCTCGCTGGCACGCATGCGGCCCCAGGCATCATTAAATGTTAAACTTGCCTTGTCAGTGCACTACCTATTTCATAAGTCTATTTTTGACCAGTTTATTACTTCTAACATGGATCGGTGGCTGAAGTCAGGATCATTGAAGAAGGTTGTAGTTGCTCCATCGCCTTCACAACAAGAGAAGTTTCCAGTTGAAATGAATGAGGAGGGAGGACGACCAAAGGAAAAAAAATCACAAGAAGCTCCACAGCCGGATTTGTTATGTGAAAACGCTACAAGTACTCCATTCGTTGCAATATCCTGTGGAAGTGGAGTAACCAAGAAGCGTAATTACAACGAAAGCTATTTAGAAACGGGCTTTATGGAGACAAAGGAGGGTAAAGCTCAGTGTGTAATTTGTGAACGAGTCCTTCCGAACAGTTCAATGGTTCCAGTTAAACTGCGCCGTCATTTTGAAGGTACTCACCCGGATTTCCAGGCTAAAGACATCGATTTTTTCAAAAGGAAGAGTTCTGAACTAACTGCTTCTCAGCATTGCATGAAAACTCATGCAAAAACAATTAATGAATATTCATTAAAAGCTTCTTTTCGGTTAGTTATCGAGTGGCAAAAACAGGCAAAGCTCACACCATTGCAGAAAATCTCATAAAGCCGTGTGTTAATGATATTATTTCTTGCATGCTAGACGAAAAGGCAGTAAAGCTTGTATCTTCGGTGCCGTTATCAAACAATATTGTCAAGAGACGCATTGTTGACATATCAAATGATGTGAAAGACACTCTTGTTTCTCGCATCCACCACAATTTATTTTCTCTGCATATAGATGAATCCACTGATCTTGTAGGATTAGCGGTTTTATTGACTTTTGTCCGTTATGAATATTCTGGATGTTTTGAGGAGGACCTCTTATTGAGCAGACCACTACCTGCCAACAATGCTGAAATATTCCGTCTATTGGATGATTTTTTAAGGACTAACGAAGTTTCATGGTCTAATTGCACAGATGTGTGCAAAGGTGATGCAAAAACTATGACGGGTCCTACGGTCGGAGCAATAACGAAAATAAAATAAAACGCCAAGAATTGAAAAAAAAGTTGTTTACATAATGTTCGTGCTCATGCTTGTAGGCAACACATACAGCATCAGACATCATGTTCTTCACCTCTTATATGTTACAGGGTAAAAGAGGCCATGACTCACTTTCCTCCACATGTACCCACAAGAAAAAAATCGTATGGGATCAAGTCTGTTGGAAAAATAAAGTCATCGGAGTCCTCCTAAAGCTGTGGTTCAAAAGGTTCAAATGGCTCTGAGCACTATGGGACTTAAATTCTGAGGTCATCAGTCCCCTAGAACTTAGAACTACTTAAACCGAACTAACCTAAGGACATCACACACATCCATGCCCGAGGCAGGATTCGAACCTTCGACCGAAGGGATCGCGCGGTTCCAGCCTGTAGCGCCTAGAACCGATCGGCCACCCCGGCCGGCCAAGAATTGCAGCAGTAGTCATTGTGCTCTCCACAGATACGCTTTAGCTACGAAACAAATGCCTGTTTCGTTCAAGAAAGTCTTAGACGAATCCATTCAAATCATTAACTACATAAAACACTTTTCCCAATACCGTGCGAAGATATTGGAAGCCTTCATCGTTCCTTGCTTCTCCACACAGAAGTCAGGTGGCTCTCACGTGGGAATGCACTCTCTTGGTTGTACGAATTAAGATTGGAAGTCTTAGTTTTCCTTTTGGAGCATAACACCAAATTAGCAAACCTTATTAATGACAAAAATTTGCAGAGTATACTCCAAAATGAACGAAATGAATATTTCAGTCCAAGGGCAAAATGAAACAAAGGTCACTGCTATCGACAAAGTTCGAGCATTCAAGAGGAAAATCAATTTTTGGGCGGAGAGTGTCGAGGAGGGGGAGGTCGAGTGTTTTCCTCTTCTCAAGGAGTTTTTGAAAAACAAAACATTGGCGCTGGGGAAGAATTTGTTTCATCAGATCCTGGGACATCTCCGAATCTTGATGTCATTGTTGGTGCATTATTTCCCAACAGCTGAAGATGCGAAGCTGCGGAAATACGAATGGGTGGTCAGCCCATTCACTATATACAGAAAGTCGAACATTCTATCACCAAATGAATATGAGTTGTTGATAGAAATTGCCACAGACCCTACCTTGAAATCAAGTTTTGACATTGACGGTTACTCACACTTTTGGATCCGTTTCGATAACAAGAAATACTATCCCCTTGTTGAAAAGGCAAAACCTGTACATCTTCCGTTTGGCACAACATACATGTATGAATCTGGATTCTCGATCTATACTGCCCACAAAACTAAGTACCGATGTTGTCTAGATGCGAAACCAGACATCCGTCTCCAGTTGTCAAGAATTGAACCCAACTTTTCAAAATTGTGTCAGCAGAAGCACCCTCAACAAACACGTTAGAATTTATTACTATTCCTACAGACCCATCTATAATAAAGAAGAAAGCATTTTTCTTCGTAGATGCTCAGTGAACGTACCTGGACTATAAATCTGTATGAATTTTGTTTCTGTCTTCTATCATTTACAAAATAATTATTAATTGAATTCTGTTGGCACTGATATTTTTGTTAGGAAAATTAAAATGATCTCTAAAGCTAATTTAGTTTCTTTATAATATATTCCGTCCTCTCAGTTAAAAAATACTTAAATTACAATTACTTGCTATTACTCTGACACTATATTGTGGCAACTGGCTGCGAGCGTAAACAAATGAGGACTTTTCACGTGCCACTTTGCAAAAGGTAAACCTCCTCCGCCAGAATTGTTTCCTTTGCGAAAAAAAGTCTTACGTTCTGTGAAATGCTTAGTCTTCTTATATAGAAATAAGAGAGTCTGTTTGTTTGTTTTCCTAATTTGTTTACAGTCAGGGCTGACTGCCACGATATAGTGTCCAAGTAGTAGTTGAAGTTGTCAGCTGTGGCTAAACCGTTGCCACGCCGCCTGCCAGTTGCCAGCTACCAACTGAAAGTACACTGTTCAAGACTTTCTGAGCTATTTACATGGGCACGAAAATCGATTGTGGAACTAAAAACGGCTTTATAAAATCAGATTTCCTGAATCGATTTTGAAGAGTTTACCCGACCAACCAAAAATGGAACTGGCACATAGGCTTACGAAATCCGGTTTTGGAAACACATGTAAACTGGGTGAATGTATTCCCACACATTGCACAACAGATGTCACAATAGTCCTTTAAAGGCAAGTCCTTGGCCTCTTATCTTTCGTGATGTGTTTGTATCCCGAATCATGGGTCTGCCTCTTGTCTTCATAGCCGCGCGGAATGGCCACGTAGTCTAGGGCGCCATGTCATCGTGGATTGCGCGGCCGTTCCCGCCGGAGGTTTCAGTCCTCCCTCGGGCAGGTGTGTGTGTGTGTGTGTGTGTGTGTGTGTGTGTGTGTGTGTTGTCCTTAGCGGAAGTTAAACTTAGGTTAATAGTGTGTAAGACTAGGGACTGATGACCTCAGGAATTAAGACCCATAGACTTTACATACATTTGAACATTTTCCTTCGGATTTCACGAAAAACCACACACACACACACACACACACACACACACACACACACACACACACGACTGTTACGAAATATGCATGCTCCTTACACAACAGTAGCCAAACAGTGGAAGTGAGCAGACCACAAGCGGCAGCTTGTCGTCAGCGAACAGTTTGGACGTTATGTTGATTACTTTTGGAGGAAGGCAGCTCCAACGTGTGAAATGTCAGTTACCAAGTAATTTTAATCAGGCTAAAGTGTGTTGAATAAGGGGAATAAATCCACTAGTAAGTGTCTGGATTCAGTGGGAATTCAAATTGGATCGTTAATTTCAAGTTGTTTTCATTCATCTCTAAACCAAAGACTATTGATACTTCGGGGGGCGGGGGAGGGTTCATTGGGAACATCATTGGAAACATGGCACTTGCATTAAAAAACTTTCAGTTTCCTTGGGTTTCGCTCTGAAACTTAAAGTTACTGTGCTCTTGACTGACTAGGGGTCCATCATGGATTCTCGACTGAAGAAGGGGCCCGCCAGCTGAAAAGGTTGGGAAGCCCTGTTGTAGAATTCCTCAAAGGTGATCGGTCCCGCTGCTTTGTTCCTTTATCCATGGTCACCACCTAGGTAGCAGAATCCCTTAACTTCTTGATCACCAACAATGATGTTAAGTTTCTCGCTGTTCTTATTTCTAGTACTTCTCTTTACTTTCGTCTTTCTTCACTTTACTCTCAATCTATATTATGTATTCATTAGACTGTTCATTCCATTCAAAAGATCCTACAATTCTTTTTCACCTTCAATGATGATAGCAATATCATCAGAGAATCTTATCATTGATACCGTTTTGAACTTTTATCCCACCCTTGTACCTTTGTTTTACTTCTGTCATTGCTTCGTCACTGTAAAGATTGTGCAGTTAGTTCTATTAGGCAATCAAAGGGAGCATGGATTGCGGATTGGACCAGAAAAGTAGATACACTTCAACATCAGTTTCATGAGACTATCCATGGTGCAAAGCCAGCACCAGACATGGTGGGATCTTTGTCATTAGTAGGAACAGTAACTAGAGCAGTATGTGTACAGGGCATCTTTGATAAGGGCGTACAGACAATTGTGGATGCAAGGGGCGAGGACATCTTCCTCACTGAGGCTGTTAAGGTACCTTTGACTAAAAGACGGCAATTAATTCCACCAAGGAGAAAGGATTTTGTGATAAAAGTCATCAGGGCAAGATAGGGAAGGTAACCTTTAATGTTTCTCATATGTACGTGTAGAGCACATGTCTAAGAGGGCTCTGAGCACTATGGGACTTAACATCTGAGGTCATCAGTCTCCTAGAGCTTAGAACTACTTAAACCTAACTAATCTAAGGACATCACACATATCCATGCCCGAGGCGGGAATCGAAACTGCGGCCGAGGCGGTCGCGTGGTTCCAGACTGAAGCGGCTAGCACCGCTCGGCCACACCTGCCGGCCGCACATGTACTGCGTAAGTAATGTTAAGTGTGAAACCTGTGGCAAATCAGGGCATTTAACGCGAGACCGCCGATTTGATAAAGCATAAGCGTGTCGAGAGCCAGAAGCTCCAAAACAGTCAGGTGCGAAAGTTGCAGTTTATTGGGACATAAAGGTCTGTGTAAGAAAGCGAAGCCGCCTATGTCTTTCGCATGTCATAGGCCAGGGCACATGGTTAGAGAGTGTACTGAGAGCGCTGGGTATTCTCGTGAAAAATACGAAACAGGGAAGCGAAGAAAAACCACAAGATTACAGTGGCCCTATGCTGAATTGGGAGAAGTATTCAAAGTCAACTGAGAAAGTAAAAATGAGTTTCTAGAATTTAATTTCCCCTCAGAGCACAGAAAGTCCATTAAAACTCCTTCTCCATAATAGAGCACAAATTAGTTCTATCAGTATGAAACATCTGCGAAGCCAGGACGGGCATACACCTGAAGAAAGGACGGAAATTAATGTTATTACAAGTCTGGTCCTACATACGAGTACATATGGGACGGCTGTTTTGGATCCTGGAATGGATCGGGAATTAAATGTGATACAAAAGTTTCATCTGGTAGGAGGGATAGTGGATACTCCCTACGCCGTTTTAATTAGTAGAGACTTCTTAACGAAGCACAATGTAATAACTGATTACTCCAAGGGAACCCTGTGGATCGGTATTAGGCTCGTTAACCTGTGATGGTAGATAAAAGCTCAGTGTGCAAGTACACAGGGGCAGGGGCTTAGAAAGTCACAAACAGATTTTGAAACGGCAGTGTGTGAATGCAGTGGAGATCAAGTTTCTCTGGGCTGTTTAGAGGGGCCAGTAAACAACAGTACGTCGAAGAAATGGCGAAGTAAACAAGCTACTAGTAGACAGATGTTTTACCGATGGAAACCAAGTGCAACAGACCATAAGGCAGGCCAAGTAGCTAAAGTAAAGTAAGGTCCTCGTGAGGAGAGGATTTTGAGGATTAAGGTTGCAGATAATAGCCTTAGAGAAGGCGCTGTCGAGGCACAAGAGTTGCAGGAAGGCATGTACATACCAGAGACTCTGATGTGCATACGAAAAAGCTCTTGATTAATTGGCGTGTTAAATACATGAGAAGAGGTGATATCTATGGAGATACCTCGCATTGATATATAAGAAGTTACGCCATTTACTCCAAGTCCGAAGCAGACTGCATAAGGTAGGCAAGGTCTCGAGTGAGGAGAAAAACCGAGGATCAATGCATTAAAAGAAAACTTGCCGATAGATCATTTAAATAATGTAATCAAACAGTTTAAAATAGAGGTGTGTTCTGCGTATAATGATATCTTTCGTTTGCCAGTGGTAAATTGACATGTACAGATACAATCCAGCAACAAGTAAAACGGATACCCAAAGCAGAGGAATGAGTAATTAGCTCTTGTCCTGGCAGAATATCAGAAGCGCAGAAAAAAGGGTTACAAGAGGAGTCGGTCAGATGTTGGAGGACAGTATAACAAGTCACTGTAATTCCCTATTACTCATAAATCCCGAAAAGCTGGATGCATCTGGTAAAAGAAAATGGAGGGTGATAGCTGATTACAGTCAAAAAAATTTTCCCACTTCCACGTATAGATGAAATTTTGGAGGGACTAGGAAAGGCAAAATATTTTTCAATCCTTAATTTTCCCAAGGGGTACTCGATGCTATCAGGCGTTACTGAATCAAAATTACCGAGAGTTTACGCATTTTTGTACACCATACGCCCATTATATGAACAAAAGAATGCGAGTGGGACTCCATTCTGCATCCTCCACATTCCAAAAATTGATGAATTCGGTTCTCGTGTGTTTACAAGGTTAAAGGATGTTTTTTTTTTTGTAGACGACGCAGTAATTTTCGGCCCATCGCTGGAAGAACACATGGCCCGATTGGGCGAGGCTTTCGAGAGGCTAAGGCTATATAACTTAATGTTGTAGGTTGATAAATGTGAATTTTTAAGAGAGGAGGTCACATACCTGACACATGTCTTAACTGAAGATGCGTTAAAAACAGACCCACACAAACTAAAATCAGTGGCGGAATATCTCAAGCCCAGTACAACTAAAGCATTAAGAAGTTCGCTAGGGTTAGTAGGATACTATAGACACTTCCTAAGTGACTTGAGTAACGTGGCAAAACCACTATATGAGTTGTTGTAAAAGTGAATGAGGTGCCAAGCAAGAAGAGGAGTTCGAAGTACTAAAACAGAAGCTGCTTAATCCCCTCACCGTTGACGCTAGCCAAGACGCTTTTGGCTCAGTTCTCACGGTAAGGGAAGTAAGTAAAGATGGGAATTAGGTAAAGACCTTCCAGCGGCATATGCGTCCAGAACTTTGAACAATGCAGAGAGAAATTGTAGTACAATTGGGAGACGATAATTGGCCTTACTTTTGGCGGTCAAACATTTCAGACCACATATTTTTGTGCGATATTGCAGCGCCTGCGTTGTTCTGATTACGATGCAAAGTTACTTGGGGCGAAATTTGTAACGTAAGCACAATAACACAGGCATTGCTATATCGTATTTATCTGCCGATACCAGCCAAGGGACTTTCACGTATAATGTCTGTCCTGTGAGGGAATATACATAATGGATGTACAAGTACAGATCGTAGACGCGTGGTTGACGGCATTTGGAAGTTTGGGTCTGATAGTGAGTTGTGCACAGATAGGTAAATGATAAGGCATTCGCTGGTGATAAGCGGGAAATCAGGGTTCGAGTCCCCGTGCGCCACAAATTTTCATTGTCGTCATTCCATTCTACAGCTGATGGTTGTCCTTATTCGCAACCGGGAATTCATTTAACATATGTTTTTGTTTTTACGTTTACCATTTTTACAGATCATAATCCATTGCAGTGGGTCGGAAACATTAGCGATCTGTTTTCACGCTTAATGAAGTTCGTATTGGAATTGGAGGGATGTGATTATGAAATTGTATACAAGAAAGGCAAGAACAACTGTGTTTCGGATGTATTGTCGAGGATAAGGGAAGTACAGTCAGCTGATACCGAAACAGGGGCAAATGAAAGTGAAGAAGTGCCGGTAGTCGAGGAAGACGAACAGCAGGATATCTGAGGAAAAGGAAAACAGACGATATTGCGAGCTACATCAGAAAATATGCTAGTTGTCAAAAAACAAAATAACGCAAAAATAAAACAAAAGTGCAGTCGGCTATAATGCCAACACCAAAAGCAGCGTTTGATAGATGTGATACTGATATCGTATGTCCACCGACGGTAACAGACAGAAATAAGAGATGTAGTAACAGTTGAAGTTCACTGTAGCAGAACAGATAGAAAAGCAGGACGCAGATACGATAGCCTTGTGTCACGGAGGAAAGAATAATTTTGAGATCTGGAATATCAATACTCAGTGACAAAACTAAACTCCGTCCGAACAGGCCTTGGAAGCGTGAAAGATACCGACCGGCCACCGTATCATCCTCCGCCCACAGGCGTCACTGGACGCGGATATGGAGGGGCATATGGCAAGCACACCGCTCTCCCTGCCGTATGTCAGTTTACGAGACCGGAGCCATTCATTGACAAAGGCAGCAATTTTCTGAGTGACATGCTAAAGACCGTGTGCCGATTGTTAAGGACTGGTAGGGTACAGAGCTCCTGTTACCATCCCCAATCAAATGGAGCATTGGAAAGAACACACTGAACTGTAACAGAATCCTTGAGACACTATCTACATATACATCTACATCTACATGGATACTCTGCAAATCACATTTAAGTGCCTGTCAGAGGGTTCATCGAAACACATTCGTAATTCTCTATTATTTCAATCTCATATAGCGGGGAAAGAACGAACACCTATATCTTTCCTTATTTTATTGTGGTGATCGTTTCTCCCTATGTAAGTCGGTGTCAACAAAATATTTTCGCATTCGGAGGAGCAAGTTGATGATTGGAATTTCGTGAGAACATTCCGTCGCAACGAAAAACGCCTTTCTTTTAATGATGTTCTGCCCAAAACCTGTATCATTTCTGTGACACTCTCGTCTCTCCCATATTTCGCGATAATACAAAACGTGTTTCCCTTATTTGAACTTTTTCGATGTACTGCGTCAGTCGTATCTGGTAAGGATCCCACGCCGCGCAGCAGTATTCTAAAAGAGGACGGACAAGCGTAGTGTAGGCAGTCTCCTTAGTAGATCTGTTACATTTTCTAAGTGTCCTGCCAATAAAACGCAGACTTTGGTTAGCCTTATCCACAACATTTTCTATGTGTTCCTTCCAATTTAAGTTGTTCGTAACTATATCAATAGGGCTCAATAAAATTGGGATGAATGGCTTCTTTTCGCGGTATTCGTATACGACACCACGCCCCATAGAGACACGAATCATACACCACCTCTTCTTCGGTAGAGTATGTAACATACTGGGTATACTGTCGAGAGATCCCGCAGATGTCAATTCGAAGTAGAAGAGGAAACAAGACAGATGCACTACTGTGCTGGGCATTAAAATAAACGGTGT